>NC_077228.1:185513405-185820699 GCF_027887165.1 Monodelphis domestica
AGAGGAGGAATTTGGGGGCTGGAGGAGTGTGGGGGTAAATTTGGAAGAGCTAGTGTTTTCTGAATATTTGTTTAGCCCCTCTACCTGCCACCAAGAGAAATTGGCTTGAGACTCGGAGGCTTTTGGTAGATTCTGGGGAAATACTCAGATATTTTCCATAGGAGAGCATACCTTGAAGAAACAATGCAGCCAAGAGCTACTGGAATTAAAAGAGATGATGAAATATGGGTGCATTTTGACACTTGTAAAATGATAAAAACACAACTGGCTTTTATATAGCACTTTATCAGTGGAAAACATATCTCAGTGATTTGCCTGGGGTTAAAGAGCTGGGAACTCAACTCAAAACTTCTGATGATTTTCCCACTACACCATGATGCCTTAGCATATGATTAATACTGAAGATGATACACAAATTATTTGCTTTTACTTTGGCTAGGAGTTTGGCCACCTTTGGTGATAGGGCTAGGCCATGAAGTAAGCTCAATTCAGAATGGACTGTTAACTTTCTAGCACCTAGAGATAGTCAATTGCTGCTCCTTTTTTAAAGCAAAAATCTCCAAACTCTTTTGATCATAGGCACCTATCAGTAATATTTATTTCTGTCACAAATCCTATATGTGTGTGAATATATATATATATTCTATACTAATAAAAAACTTTTTTCTTACTTTTAAGCAAAGTAGAATTGAATATGCTTTGTTATTTTAGAAGATTTTCTGTCTTAGGATTTAAGAAAAATTTGAAAATAATTAGTAAATAAGTTAGTCATTTTGATCAATGTAACTAGCCAAGTAGGTATGTTTCTGTTTGGTTGCCTAGTAACCTGTGAAAGCTCACTTCCCCTACTCCCAATCACATTGGTGGGCTCAGTCCCTATAGGCCAGTGGACTTCTATTTCCCTTAGAGTTCTGAGAATAACTCTAAAAAGTGGGGTTTCTAGTGCTATAACTTCTGAACTGTCAATGATGTACTTTCCATCATTAATCAAGCATTCATGACTTCAATTGCTTTTAGTAAGAGGGTTTACTGAGAAGATACAGCAAGAATACTTAGTACAAAATGTGGCCAAACTGGGGGCACACTCTCCCCTTAAAAACACAAGTTCTCTTGGGGAGAATGGGCTCAAATTTGGACATCCTGTTTCTCTTTGTATGGCTTTCCACTGAGCTCTGATTATTGGTGCCTTTCAAGAAAAAGTCCATACTTAGCCTTTTTCCCTTAAAGGGTCATACTCCCTGAAGCTGTTGCTGTCCTTGGCTCCATCTTTCCACATGTACCTATGTACTTCCTCTGTTATTGGCTCTATTGCTATAGCAATAATCCCTGCTAACTGACTCTAGCAGAGTTTTTTTTTTTTTAAACCCTGACCTTCCATCTTAGAATCAATACTCTGTACTGGTTCTAAGGCAGAAGAACAGTTAACAGCTAGGCAATTGGGGGTTAAGTAACTTGCCCAGGCTCACAGAGCTAGGAAGTGTGTGTCTCAGGCTACATTTGAACCCAGATCCTCCTGTCTCATGCCTGGCTCTCTATCCCCTGAGCCACCTTGCTGCCCTGCTCTGGTAGACTCTTATTTAAAAAACAAAACAAAAGAAAACAAAAGAAAACAAAATCCCTCCCTACAGCTCTACATAGTTAGCTTTGGGACTTCTGGATTTCCCATCCTGACAAGGTCACCCAGGTATTCCCATCTCAGGGTTCACATTCACCAAGAATGAGGAAAAGAATAAGGATAAAAGAAACGGAATTACCATGGACTGATGGACCCACAGTGGTCAGTTGGGGGAGCATGGCCAACTGCCACTCCCTCCCCTAGCAACTCAAAGCAGTTCTTGACTCCCTTGACAACAACAGCAAAAGAGATGGACAAGTTACACCCTTTGTATGCTCATTCAATTCTTAATCAGCTCCTTTTGAGTCATCAGTTTTTAAGACTTTTTCATCACCAAGTACCAACTCCTGAGTCATCATGACTGAAACGGATCCCTAAAGTTTCCACATGGTCTCTTGGACCAAAACCAGGAGGGAGAATATGTGACCCAGCTTCAAAGAGCAGACTCCCTTGGCCAGTCCTTCCTGCCCGGGTCCCGTTACCATGATTATTTTATATTCATTTTTCACTGAAAGATACACAATACAATACCCAATATCGGGTCAAAAAATAACAGCTTCTCAGCAGGAGTCATGTTTTTCTGGATTTATTCATCAAACCCAATACCAAAACAACAGATATAAGTGAACTATCTCTAATTTTAATTGAGCAGAAAGTTTCTCACATAAATCATTCTTTGTTTTTGATGTAGTTCTGCTTAATTATTGGTACCACGCTTTAATGTCCTATTGATACTTGGATATTTTAGCTATGTTTTTATGTGTGAAGAACAGTACAGTGGGACGTTTTCCTGGATAGGGCAGCTAGTGGGTACAGTGGCTAGAGCACTGGACCTGGAGTCAGGAAGACCTGAAGTCAGGAAGAACTGAGTTCAAATCCTGTCTCAGATGCTAGCTATGTGACATTGGGCAAGTCACTTAACTTCTGTCTGCTTCAGTTTCTTCAACTGCAAAATGGGGATAATATTAGTACTTACCTCCCAAGGCGGTTGTAAGGCTCAAAAGTGATGATATTTGTAAAGCACTTAGCAGAGTACCTGGTACATTAGAATGCTCACTTCTTTCCTGTAGAGCCCAGAAAAGGACAGTAATGTATACTAAAGTTAGAAAGAAATAGTAGATGGGGGCCAGGTTTTCAAAGAGAGGAGTCCATACTTGATGGAGGGAAATAGAGAACTGCTGGTGTTTATTTAATGAGGAGAGAAGCATTCCTACACTTCAGGAAAATCCCTTTGGATGGGCTGTGGAGAGGGTGGACTGACATGGATCGGTGAAACTTGAGGAATGGAGGACCATTTGGGAGATCTCTGTCTTAATAAATGGGAGAGGGTGATTGTGACCTGAAGTGGGGTGATGGCTGGGTGAGTACAGTGAAGGGAAAGAGGAAAGAGAGAGAAACATCAAACTTTGACAAAGGATTGAGTCAAAATGAGTCATCAAGGATGCCAGCGAGTTTTTGATCTAGGTTACTGGAAGGGTGAGAGTTCCCCAAATAGAAATAAGAGAAATCTGGAACAGGGATGAGTTTTTAGGAGAAGATAAAGCAATGGGGTCTCCCAACTCTTTCCTACTTGTTCATTCTTGGGAAGTCTTGCTCCCTGCTCACTTCCCTGAAGTTCAAAGCATACCCTCCCAGGCAGTTCTTGCCATTGCCACAAGGTGATCTGGGGTCAATTGAGATGGAAGGGGGAGGGGGTTTTCCCACTGGGATGGGTGAATCTGTTACTAGAGTGTCCAAGGTGTGGTTCCATTATCATTGCCCTGAGGGAGTAACTAATACCGGCTACAGAAGGGGGAAAGGTTGGAAGCATGAACAGGAGGAGGAGGAGAGCAAAGTCAAGGAGTGTTGGGAGATTATTGGTGAAGGGTGGGTGTGGTTGCAGTAGAGACAAGCCCCATGGTTAGTCATAAAGAGGAGGATGCCATGTGACCCACATTCCCATCCTTTTTATTTGTACCATACTAAGATAGCCCCCTAAAGGACCTCTTTGGAGATGACTGCTTTAGAAGAGCAAGTGTAGATACCCCGAGTTAAATGGAGAGAAAGTCTTCCAAATGATTTAATACCTAAATACTCCTTCATGATCCATTCCTTTTTAAAAATCATTTTTTCTATTTTTCAAGGAGCAATTGAAAAAAATTTAATCTGTCCCCACCACCTCCCCTCTTTAAGCAAAACTAAACTCATATCCCTCAATACAGAACTATAGAGTCCAGCATATCAAATTCCCTCATTAGTCATGTTCAAAAATATGTTTCTATCTGCATTTTAAGTTCATCATTACCTGTGTATCAGGAGATGAGTGGCGTGTTTCACTTTCTGTAGCACTCGTCATTGATCATTGCATTGATTGTTGCAATGATTCTAAAGTCTTTCAAAGTTGTTTTTCTCCATGATGTTATTAGTGTAAAGATTATTCTAGTTTTGCTCCCTTCACCTTGTATTAGTTCACAAAGATCTTTCCAGTTTCCTCTGAAATTGTCCATTTCATCCTTTCTTATATTCCATTATATTCATATTGCACAATTCATTTCACCATTCCCCTTGTAGAAAGATAGCTCTTTAGTTTACAATTTTGGGCTACCATGGAAAGAGCTACTATAAATATTTTTCATATATTTTTTTCCCTTTCTTTGGTTTATTTGGGGGCATAAGCCTAGTAGTGGTGCAGCTGGGTCAAAGGGCATGTAAAGTTGGATCATTTCCCAAGAAGGGCTCCAGACTACTTTTCAGAATACCTGGACCAATCACGGCTCCATTCTCAGGACACTAGAGTACCTATTTTCCCACCACCCCTCCAACATTCATCATTTTCATCTTTTTGTCATCTTTGCCAGTCGGAACCTCTTAAGTCGCTTTAATTTGCAATTCTCTAACAATAAGCATTTAGAGCAGAGATGTCAAACACTCAGCCTTCCTGCAGCACTGTGAGCCAAAGTAGTTTAAAATGTATTTGGGAAATATTTAGCAAAATAAAATACAACAAAGAGAGGCTATTTTTTAAGACTGTCATTATGTGATGTGCAAGAATCCCTATAGGTAGATTAGTGGCACTTGGTTCCATCTGAGTCTAATAACACTGATATAAAGCATAATACTCTGGGGAGAAGATTAATTCTCTTGACCTTGGGAGTTAAATAATAACTGCAAGTGTTATAGTAGGATGGAGAGATCATCAGATTGGGAGTCAAAGGATCTGCATTTGAACCCCGACTTTGCCTGTGCTACTTTTGTTTTCCTCCAGGATAGAACTAGGTCCCTAAGGTCCCTTCTAGTTCTCTATCCCTTCCTCCCCTTGAATTCATCATAAGCTACTGAAGAAGAGATGCTGAATATTGATATGAAGCAAAGAGTGGGTCAGGAAGCAACAGTTAGAACTGAGCATTAAACAACTAATTGGTTTAAAATTGGAAAGGAATACAACAAGGCTGTATATTGTCTATTCCATGCAGCGTACATCCAGGGAAATGCCAGGCTGGATGAATCAAAAGCCAGAATGCAGGTTGCCAGGAGAATTATCCATCTCAGATATGTAGATGATAGCAGTCTGATGGCAAAAAGTAAAGAACTGAGAAGATTTTTGATGAGAGTAAAAGAGGAAACCCTAAAAGCTTGGCTTGAAAATCTGAACATGTTCCTAGGATAGATACGGAGTCAAGGGAGGCAAAGAAGAGGTTCAGACAAAATACTTCTAGGAATATTTGAGGACTACTTCCTCTGGTCACTAAAATCAATGGGGTACCTTTCAAAGTAACAGGATATTTGAGGAAGAGAAGCGTAGATTTTGAGCTAGAAGCGCCCTTCAAAATCATCTTGTCTGACTCCTTCCCATTGTCCCATTTGTCCCATGGACGAATAGTGCAGTAGATGGGCCACTGGCCATGGCGCTTGGTTTCCAGTACCATCAGATTTTACCTTCCTAACTTTAAAGACCCTGGGCAGGGAGCATAACCTCTCCCATCCTCAGCCTTCACATTTGTAAAATGGGCACAAAAATAGCTGCATAATACCTACTTCATAGGGTTATTGTGAGGATTATTATTTTATTATTTATTATATATATATAAATTACTTATTGCCAGCCTCTGTCACAGTCCCCCGATGTAATGTATACACAATGCTTTGCAAGCCTCGTAGCACCATATTAAAATATTTGTTACTGAGCCTGCTGACCCATAATCCCAGCTACAGTTTGACCGAGTCTGGTGGATTTCTCGAGCTTGGGTTTTCTGAGCTGTAGTAGGATGGGCTGATTGGGAATCTACTAAACATGACATCATATGGTGAACCCCCCCTGGAACCGGCATCCCACCAGATTGTTTAAAGGGGTTAGACCGGTCCAGGTCAGAAATGGAACTGGTCAAAACTCCCTTATCAACCAGAGTGGCACCAGGGGCCTAAGGAGCCCCAGGATTCTAGTGGGGTGAGCTGGGGACACCTAGACCCGCACGCATGTGTGTGTGTGTACATGTGTGCTTGTGGTGGGTATAATGCGTAAACAACACGTGCACACCCTGGATGCCATACATGCATGATGGGTATAGACACATGTAATGCATGTATTACATGCAAATATAAGCACATATGTATGTGCTCATATAGTTACATATACAAGTATATAATTGCCTTTATTACAACTCAGGAAACTGAGGTTCCCCCCAAAGTTAAATGACTTGGGCACAGAGGTATTAGGTGTCAGAATTTATCCAAACATAGGCTCTCTCTCTGACATGCATTGATGCATTATATTGCATTATTTTAGGTAAAAAAGGAGAGAAGTGTAGATGGATACATCATTATTTCCCTCCTTAAAAATATGAAAGTGAGCAAGACAAGAAAAGAGTCCCCAGACCTCATTAGTGGCTGAGGGTCAAGACTCAGACCCTTATCTTCTCTTTGTGGTCCAGTGGAAAGAGCACTGGCTTTGTAGTCAGAGAACCTGGATTTGAATCCTGGCACTGGAGCAGCTAGGTGATGCAGAGAATAGAACGCCAGGCCTGGAATCGGAGAGACCTGAATTCAAGTCTGGCCTCACACACTTACTGGCTGTGTGATCCTTGACAAGTCACTTGACCCTGTTTGCCTCAGTTTCCTCATCTGTAAAATGAGCTGGAGAAGCAAATGGCAAACAACTCCAGCATCTTTGCCAAGAAAACCCATAAATAGGGTCGCAAAGAATTGGGCATGACTAAAAGTGACTAAACGACATTTCTAGGCAACCTGTGTGAATTTGAGCAAGTTACTCCATGTCTCTGGCTTACAGATGCGTTCCCCTCATCTGTAAAATTAAGGGGCTGGTTTGGATGACCTGTAATGTCCCTTCCAGTTCTAAACTTATGATCCTCTAACCTATCATGAGACGTGGTGGTTGGTTACTCTGAATTATAAATGCAAAATGTCTTAGTAGTCAGAGCTGTAAAAAGCTGCCTACCGTTAGAGGTGTTTTTTTTTTAAAAAAAAATGTAAATTGACTTATCCTTTAAATATGCCTCTGTCTGTGCTGTTTGCGTGGCTTAGCATTCCCTCCAGCGTGCTGGTGATTTTTATCACATTTAAAAGAGCTTTACAGAAGGAGGCCTACCACATAAGATGAAATCCTAGAGGTAGTTATTTTTTTCCCCCAGCTTCTAACATCACAGATGCACACTGGAAGTGATTTTTTTTTTAAAGATACTTTTAAGCTGAAAAAGTAACATTTCTCCCCTCCTTTTCACTCAGAGAAAAACATAATGATGAAAATCATGTTCTGGATATCTCTAATTATTGTCAATAGAATATCTAACTTCTCTCCTGAAGTTTTATTCCGATGACTCTTTAAGGCTTAAGGGTGACCAGAGATTCTCGAAGGCGATGCCAATTGAGCACAGCCGATTGGCAGGTCCTCCCTAGCTGGAAAGGCTCTGAGCTCAGGCTCAGCGAAGGACTGTCATCCAAGAATCAGCCTCTCTGAATGCTGGTTTATGAATAGAAAGTCGACTACAAGATGATGAATTTTTTTTTTTTGGTCACAGCAATTCATGGCCAACATTTACCCAAACCTGGAGGGGGTAGTGGCGATCCATGTCAAGCAAAAGAGTGTCCACATTTAGGAAATTGCAGTTCTTTTGAAGTACTGAATTAAGTGGATTTAACTTAGCTTATGCCTATTAAAATTTTTTTTTAATAGGAATTTTCATGGTGACCACCTCTTGAACATCAGCAATCAAAACCTTGAATGCCCCTTATTATATGATACCTTTACATATGTTGTAAATGTTCTCTTAAGTTATTAAGCATTTACTTTCCCCTCCCATTGGGGGTGGGGGAAGACAGTCTTCTAACAAGTGTATAGTCTAGTAAAACAAATTCCCATGTTGACCATATCCAAAAATGTGTGCATGTTAGTCCATCATTTCTGGATCAGAAGGTTGAGGGGTATTTTTTACCAAAGGTCTTCGGGAATCTTGGTTGATTATTGCATTGATAGATTTCTCAAGTCTTTCAGAATATTTTTTTATGCTATTCTCTGAAACTGTGTCTTCATTTTTTAACAGCACAGTAGTGTTCCATTGCATTTAAGAATATTATTTCAAATACGACAGGATGGAATTACATTATTGTTTTTTTTGCACGCACAAATTATTTCCATTCAACATTGCTACAATGCTGATGGCTACTGGAGGACTATTCATTCCCTTTTTTAGATTTTTCTTTTTAAGGTATTAATGCTCCACTTTCCCCTTTCTTGAAAACTGGAGAATTTTAATGGAGACTTTGATCTCCAATTGATTTATAAATTAGCATGGAACCTTGAACTCCTTGGCTTTCTTTTCTGACAGTTCTTAAGTCATTTGTTTCGAAGCTTTTGAGTATTATTTTGTTTGTTGTGAATTTAAAATTCACTGTTCAAGAGGCAGAGGCCTGAGGGATAAAATCAATAAGCCTTTCCTTATCATCCATCTCTCCTTGTGTAAAGTTCATGTTGGGAGAATACTCTGAAACCAAAAATGTCACCCAATGTCTGAAACTAGACCTGTTCACACCAAAATCACACTTTGGTTAGGCATATAATGGGTCACCTCTTCAGTTTTAATAATAGCTCTACCTTAGGGGGAGGGAGCAAATGGAAAGTTGTAAATAAATGGAGGGAGCTGTCAAGTCGATTGACTCTTTTATGACAATTTCCAAAGGGATTGGGACTGAGGTGTAGGACTTGCTTGGAGTTACCTATCACCCTTATAGCCGCAGTGGTCCCTGCAAACTCCGGGGTGCTCCAGAACCATTTCTTTCTGGGTTTATTTCATTTTCTCTTTGTTTTGGTGGGAGAATAAAAATGCATGCACTTATTCTTAAGTTTGAGAGTTTATGGATCTGCTCTTTCTAGAGAGAGAAAGAGAGGTCCTTGAGCAGCTTGCTCTCAGAGAGGGGAAGTTTCTCACTTGCAACTTCCCCAAATCTAGAAGAGTAGCAAGCTCCCATTAGAAAGCCATAAAATAGGGAAGCAGAATACCTGTCCTTTGCTGCCCACCTATTTCCTTACATTATTCAAATGTTGTAGGATAAATGGCAAGGAAGTTGCTGGTCCAGCAGCCTTAGAGTATGTTTGCCTTCTGGTGGAGGAGAGAAGTTCAAACCACCATGTGGCGGCTTGGACAGGTTGTGTAGAACTCTGTGGGAAAGCAAAAGACTCACCTGAATATCAGGATGTTGCCCCATAATGACTTACATGGCCTTTTGGGTGAAGGTCCCCAAGAATAGGGCCTTTTCTACATTTGCCCAGAACTTGGAGGGCCCTACCAAACTGGAAACTCCTTGAGAGCAGGGACTGTCTTTTGCCTCTTTTTGCATCCTCAGTGCTTAGCATAGTGCCTGGCACATAGTAGGCACTTAATAAGTGTTTATTGATTGATCGATTTATATAGTTAGACATTCTTTTATCATTTAGAAATAACCACTGATATTCATCCCAATTCTAAGATGACAGATGTGTATGAATAAAGTCAATAAAATTAATGAGATGGAGCATCTTCTCTCTCTCAGCTCCACTCCTGACTCTGAACTTTAAATATCGCTTTACTAGCAGTCTCCTCATCCTGGAGATGCCTTGACCCTGCTGTTCTCCACTTATTAGTGAGCTCCTGCCCAGGACTGCCATTTCATGAATGGCCCAGGCCATTCATGTTCATTTTTTGGTCCATTCCTGGCCTAGCTCTTTTCTTTCTTACAGGTACCCTTGCCTTCCTCCCTCTTTTTCTAATTTCTTTTTATGTGTCATCTTCCCCCATTAGAATGTAAGCTCCTTGAGGGTAAGGCTGTCTTTCTGACTTTGATTTGCATTCCCAGCACTTAGCCCAGTTCCTAACACATAATAAATGGGCTATCATCTCTCTCTCTCCTTTTCAAATTCACTTAGTTCCTGATGAACGTCTGCTTATAAAGGAATATTAAGTGTGCCTTTTCTTAAGCGACTAAGTACTTTAACATATTTGGGGCTTTTTTTTTTTGGCAATTTGGAATTATTTCTACATTTAGTGTTAATATAGCTTTTAAGTATGTTTTTGATATTTTGGATGGAAAGTTTGTTAAAGTGACAACAAAAATGTCTTCCTAAACCTAACAAGAATCAACCCTTTTCTTTCCAGCTTTCAAATGTTGTAATTTTGCAGTCTGGGAAATACATGATTTTGATTGGCACCAGGAGGGAAGCCATAATTTTATTTTTTCCATTTGTTATTACTCTTTCAGTTCTTATCAAAGGAAGAAATAGGAGCTTTTTAGCTGGCAACTTGCCAATATCACTAATCAGAATGTTAACAAGATTTCTTCTTTTGAGGCCTAATTTGGGTCTAATTGATAATAAACAAAGCAAAAAATGTCGTAATGGGAAAAAACACTGTTTTGCTCTTACTGTGCAGGAGCTATATTTGAATCTCTTTATAAGAGGAAAAATAGAGCTAAACAGACTTAATAAGGAACTCTTCTCATAGATTCAAGTTTTTCTCTATAAAAATTTAATAGTATAAAGACTCATTAGAAAATTTAGATCGTTATTATTATATTCCAACATTTAAGTTTCTTTATCTTGAAATGTTTAGGAATAATAATAATTCACATTTGTATCAGCTTTTAATGCTTGCAAAGCTCTTTTATATATATGAGAAAAAGCTAAGGCCTAGAGAAGCTGAATAACTGTCTGTGGGTCAGAAAGCTGTTGGTATCCATGGCAATGTTGGAATGAACATCTTCTTGATTCCAGGTCCAGCACAATGAATATTTTATTGAAGAGGGGCAAGTACATTGGACCTCATCTAAGGAATATCAAGCAATTTTGCTTTGTTCCAACCCACCAGTTACCCTGTTACTGAGCTTTAGCTTCCTCTTCTGTTAAATGGGGATAATAATACCAATGTGAAAGGGTTGTTCTGAAGTTCAAATGGCATGTTTTGAAAACATTAGGTATTATTTTCTCTCACTTGCTCCATATCTTATTTTGAGATTTTTGTCATATTTTCTGGTTCACATGGCCGGTAATATGGAGGATTAGACAATATATCCAATCCTCGTGACTTTTCAAACATCTCCAAAATTGAAATTATGTGCAAGTTATCTCTTGCAGTTCAGCTTGCAATTTTAGTTGTCTCCAGGGTCCAGGACACCAAGAACCCTTCAGGAGGTAAAAATACTCAATGAACTAAAAGCAGAGATGGTTAATTTTTAACATACTTATTCCCTCATCCCATTCAGAACGTACTGACCTCCCTGTCCTCATCCCAAGGGGCACAGAAAACCAAAGACAAACACTTGCTCTTAACTGGGAATGCAGCACTCTATGTTGAAGCATTACTCTGCTAGAGAACTAAGACACAGAAGAACCTGGGGTGGAATGCCTAGAGTATATGTTTCCACCATGCCCAGGCCTGTCTGAAGCCAAAAAGGTCCAGCAGCTAACCAGGGCCTGTTCTGTCCCTCAAGAAGTCACCTGCTGGAATATGAATTGCTGAGTGTTGGAGGAGGCTGAGATAGCATTGAAGTCCAACATCCAGTGAAACTGTAGAGAGGAAGGAGTCAGAAAGTGAGCATCAGGGGAATATAAGGAAAGAGACAAAGGATCTTAGGAGAAAGAAAATTCAGTTAAATATTTTGAACATAAGCAGATAAACTGATAAAGATACTAAAAATAGAAAGGAATATAGCCTCCAGAACATCCAGAATATGAACACATAATACAAAACAAAGGAATATGAATCATTGCCTAGGGAAGCAGAGAACTCTGGATTCCTAAGGGAGAATGGAACCACAGCAGGATATTAATGAATGGTTTAAAAGAAAAATAATTGGGAAAGCATGCACAGCAGAAATAATTGACATAATAGATAAATTTGAATGCACTGTGCAAAGTCTTACCAAAGAAACAAAAGAATAAGTTGATTGGGAATATAAATATAAAGAAATGAAGGACAATCTGGAGGAAGAGAAGAAAAAAATAAGTTTAAAAGAAAACATGATCTTCATATAAGCAAAATAAAATGTTCTAGAAAATAGGATGTGGTGTTATAATTTAAGGATTATAGGTCTCCCAAAAGAACAAGATAAGTAAAAAAACCTGAACTTGATAATGCAAGAAATAATACAAGAAAATATCCCTGAAGTTTTGAACATAGAAAAGTGTGCCAACTGAAAAAACTCAAATTACTTCCAGAAAACGAGCAAAAGCCCTAAACATTGTGGTTAAATTGAACTATTCTACTGATAAATTCTGCAAGCAACCAGGGGAAGGCCTTCCAATATAAAGGAAAGGAAATTTAAACACACCACTACTCCATAGCCTTCTTCCCTTTATTGCCTCCCCCAAAACCACAGGAGGGAATGGAATGATATATTTGAAGAGTAAAGGCTTCAAGAGATAACCCAGAGTGAAATGCCTTGTAAACCTGAACCTAAAGCACTAAGAAATAAAAAAGATGCTCAATAAAAATAAAAGAGGCATTCTAAGCATTACTAGAAAGAAAACTAGACATGAGCAAATTATTCACTTTGCTAACATCCCAGAAGACAGTAACATAGGAAAGGTAAACAAATATTATAAACAACAACCAGCACAAAATAAGAGATTCAGATTTCTTTCTAAAAATATGAAAGGAGGAGCTGATAGGTGACTCAGGTGGAGTGAGAGCAAGAGCTAGAGATGGGAGTCCTGAGTTAAAATTTGACCTCAGATACTTCTTAGCTGTGTAACCCTGGGCAAGTCACTTAACTCCAGTTGCCTAGCTCTTCAGCCTTGATACCAGTACTTAGTATTGTTTCCAAGACAGAAAGTTAGGGTTTAGGAAAAAGAAAAAAATATGAAAGGAAGCAAATTTGAAATTAGAAGTCAAATAGAAATGATGGGGAAACGGGCCCTCAAAATCACTCCACCTTTCCAACCAATAGATCAATCCTTCTGTGGGACTGAATTATAGAATAGGAGGGCACATAATAGGGGAGAGAAAAGGAAGAAGATAGAGGGGAATATGTGTTGTATTCTAATTATGTCAACAGTTAATAATGAAGGGAAAATAACCCTATAGTCTCTGAGGAAGACGACAGCATACAGGAGAATGGGTGAGGAAACACCGAATAGCAGGGAAAGAGTTGTTGCTGTTTTTCAGTAGTAGGAGGCAATACCACTGACAAATGCTCCCAATGGGGAAGAGAGCTATTCTATAAAGGGAAATGAAGACCTTATAGTGGGTATAATCTGCAGGGATTTGGTGTTGAGAGAGATTACTCATCCTGCTGCAGGAGAGGGAGAATCAGGCCTCCTGGGCGAACAGATGAATCAGAGGGCACAGAGAGGAGATTTCCTGACAAATGAAGCGAAATGGCTATGGGAAGGGCAAAGTTAATAATAAATAATAAAGTTAATTATAAAAGTTAATGATGAACTGATCATTCAGGGATGTGGGAAAAAAATCCCACCTGCCAGGGAATGATATTCTATCACCAGGAGTATATGGCATGAGGGCTTGCTAAGCTCCTTTCAGGGCTGTTTCTCTACCTTTGGTGTCCACCTTTCACCCAACCCTCAATTGTGGCTCCAAGAAGCTGTAGTGTACACAGTGGTGACATTTCAGCACAACTATCACAGCAGACAGACTAAAACAAATTGAAGGTGACCAACAAGCCTCAGATCTGTCAGTGAGTTAGGGGAATGTCTTCTCCAAGCATGTGAAGACTTCAGAGGAATGGGAAGATGGGCACATTGTTCCAACAGCCATGAAGGCCTGGGCCATCACTGGTCATCCTGGACTTCAATGACTCTTTAAGAGTGAGGCTGATAACTTTAACTCTGCTTCACTCAAATCCAATCCATAAATAAATCAAGACATCACCCCATAGTGCCCTTGATCCTCTTTGAAAATGAAGGACAAACAGCAACATTCTATTACCTGTAAGAATTGGTATTTCTAAGAGTGGGGCATGGCAGGTAAAGGGGGTAAGGGATCAAGCTCTAGACAGCAATAACATAGAAAAGGTTTAAAAGAGGTAACCTAAAATAGGTTCCTTAGAAACTTTAATTCCATGGAAAATAAAGAAACTAAAAACCAGAGACTAAAGAAGGACTAAGTATAAGGGCAATGAACCAAAGAATTAAAGTCTGGAATAGAAAGAAAAAGAAGATAAGTAATTAACTGTACAAGGGAATAGGAAATCCTTTTTAGGAAAAAAAGGCAATGAAAATGAAATTTTAAAATCTAACAAAACAAGTTGAAAGGGAATAGAGGAAGAGGGGATTTACTTGAGCACTTAATTAACCAAGAGGGAAAAAAACGGAGTAGCTTTAAATAACTGGATAAAATGAAAAAAAGAAAGAAAAGGGAAATAATAAAAAATAGGGAAAGAGTAACAAACTGGAGGTGGGGAGGGGTATTGTAGGTAAAGGGTAGAGAGTTGGTGGGAATAGAGTTGTCTTAAAGTACACTAAGCAAAAATAACTGAAGTGATTTTGTGCTGTGTTTATATAGGAAAAGGAGAGAAATTCTAATTTGAAAAAAAGTATTGGAAGCAAATGGAGTAAAACAAAAATCTCATAACTTTATGTGAATAGATTAAACAAACTAATAAAATGAAACAGAATGACAAATGGAATAAGGAAGCAAAATTCCATAATCAATTGCTTAGGAGAAATATACCTAAGAAACAAAGTCATATATAGAATTAAAAATGTTAGTCTGGAACAAATTTTACTACACCTCAGGTGAATCTTAAAAAAAAAAAATCAACCCCCCAGACTAACAACATAAAATGAAATAAACTCCATAAACTAAAAGTAATCATAGATCGCAAACTAATATCAACATAAACTTGTATCTTCTAAATCCTGAGCATTTAAATTCATAAAGGAAAGATTAACTGAATCACAAGAAGATATAGGTAGTAAGACAACAGTGCTATGAAATTTCAGTGTTATTTTTTTTCAGTTTTTTACAAATCAAACAAAGATAACAAAAAGGAAAATACAGAATTGAAAAAAATTTCCAGAGAAACTTGAGCTAAATGATTTATGGCATCTTCTAAATGGGTCTACTAAATGTGTATTTTTCAGCACTGCATGAAACTTTTACAAAAACTGATCATGTGTTAGATAGAACACAGTGATATTATAAACAAATATAAAAAAGCTGAAATAATAAACATATCCATTTCAGATTATAACATAATAAAAAGAGTGCAAAATTAGTTCATGGACACAGACCCAAATGGAGACTTAATAATAATGAAATCTTAAACAATGAATGGTCAAAGAACAAATCGTAGACATGATAATTGTGTGGAAAAAATGATAATGATGAAACAACATACCAAAATTTCTAGGGTGCAACTAAAGCAGAATAAAAATCACATCCCAAGGGGGCAGCTGGGTAGCTCAGTGTGTTGAGAGCTAGGCCTAGAGACGGGAGGTCCTAGGTTCAAATCTGACCTCAGACACTTCCCAGTTGTGTGACCCTGGGCAAGTCACTTGACCCCCATTGCCTAGCCCTTACCACTCTTCTGCCTTGGAGCCAATACACAGTATTGACTCCAAGACAGAAGGTAAGGGTTTAAAAAAAAAAATCACATCCCTAACAAAATACAGTAACAAAATGGAAAAATTGAGAGTATTTATGAACTGAATACACATTTTAAAAAGTTAGCCAACAAACATAACCAAAGGAACCACAAAGGGAGGATGATATTAAAAATTAGAGAAGGAGAAAAACTGGAAATCCAAGAAAAACTCTAGAAATGTTAAATAAAATTCAAATTTTATTTTTTCAGCCTTTAGCCAATCTCATTAAAAAGAATAGAACAGTGTCATCCAGGTGGCTCAGTGGACTGAGAGCCAGGCCTAGAGACTGGAGGTTCTCAGTTTAAATCTGGCTTCAGTCATTTCCTAGCTGTATAATCCTGGGCAAGTCACTTAACCAGCATTGCCTAGCCCTTACCACTTTTCTGCCTTGGAACCAATACACAGTATTGATTCTAAGAAAAGCTCAGGATTTAAAAAAAAATATTAGAGCAAAAATCAAGTCAATAAAATAGCAAATAAACAAGATAAAGTCACAATAAAACCAGAAGAAGTAAAAAAATATAATCAGGATCTACTATGGACAGCAAAATGCTAACAAAGAATGTGGAAGAAACTGGGGATACCTTCAAAAACATGAAATTCTCAAACTACCATAAAACTAAATAGAAATCTTAATCCAAATTCAGGGAGGTAAGATAGAACTGGATATTAAAGAAACAACAAAGGGGGGGGGGGTACTTTTCCTGATAGATTCGTAGGAGAATTCTCTCAAAATTTTAAAGAATAATTAGTAAATACAATCTTAATGCCCCCAGAAAGAATAAAACACAGAACTATGTACTGATACCATTTTTACATTAAAATTATTTTTATTGTCATGCAAAATACACTTCCATATTGGTAGTTATTGTAAGAGCATATTCATATATAGCCAAAACCCCCAAATAAAACCATAAATACACTTGATGTGAAAGATGACTCCAACAATTCTTTCTCTGGAGGGTGGATAGCATTCCCCAACATAAGTCGATCAGGATTGTCTCAGATCATTGCTGAGAGTAGCCAAGTTTTCAAAGTTGATCATCATACAATATTGTTGTTATAATGTTCTCCTGGTTCTACTTCTTTCACTCTGCATCTGTTCATGCAGATCTTTCCAGCTTTTACTGAAATCATCTTGCTTCTCATTTCTTATAGCACAATAGTATTCCATCACCAACATGTACCACAATTTGTCCAGCCATTCTCCAATTAATTGGACATCCCTTCAGTTTCCAATTCTTTGCCACTATAAAAAGAACTATAAATATTTTTATATAAGTAGGTCCTTTCCCCCTTTTTATTATCTCTTTGGGATACAGACCCAGTAATGGTATTACAGGATCAAAAGATATGCAGAGTTTTATAGTCTTTTGGGCATAATTTCAAATTGTCCTCCAGAATAATTAGATGTGTTCACAACTCCACCAAAAATGCATTAGTGTCCCAATTTTGCCACATCCCCTCCAACATTTATCACTTTCCTCTACTGCCATATTGGTCAGTCTGATAGGTGTAGGTGTATACTGATATCATTAATGAGAATTAATAATTTTAAAATAAATCCTGTTAGATGACAGCAATTCCTCCAAGAAATTGTTCATAAACAGATTGGATTTATACAAGGGATGTAAAGATGACTCAATACAAGGAAAGCAATCAAAATATATTAAAAATAAAAGCAACTCAAACTGCATAGTTATCTCAATAGATGAGGGAAAAGTCTTTGACAAAGGACAACATATTCATATGTTGAATAAAATGTATTGACATAAGCGGACCTTTTATACAGTCACAAAATGTATTTAAGACCAAAAGAAAGCATCACTGGAGCCTTTCCCAGTAAATTCTGGAGTAAAGCAAAAATATCTGCTTTCTCCTCTGTTGTTTTGATAGAGTTCTTAAAATGCTAACAAAACAAGAAAAAAATTTAAGGTATGATACATAATGAGAAGATAAAAATTATCCCATTTGCTGAAGATATATTGGTCTATTTAAGTATTCTTTGAGAATCAGCAAAGATCCCAATCAAGACAATATCTTCAGCTAAACAGCAGACTCAAAAATCAACAGTTTCTCTATAACAATAATACCTTTAAATAATAATACCTTTATAATAACATGTAATAAGATCTAAGAGGCAATAATAGAAAGGAAAATCCTAGTCCAATATTATAAGGAATTTAGTGAATGTTCATTCTGTCTCATTAGGAGCAGAAGTTTTATTAATATAATGCTGTGTTTAAGAAACGGCAAACATCTTGCTTCTGGCTCTTTAAGTGGCTTATGATAAAAGAGAGAATTTCAGTTGGTTCTGGGCTCCATCTTCTCTGGGCTCTCTGTCAAGAAGTCTCTAACAGTTTGACTGGTGGCAGTTGGAGTTTGAGAACAGATTTAAGGAAGTTGAAGAAGAAAAGACTTACTTTTAGTTAAGAGTCTAGTTACTGAGGGGTTTCCCTTCTCAGTACTCTAAAGGAGATAGGTCTGACTTTGAGGCCTATTCTTCACAGCTCTTTGAGGGGAGCTGCAGAACTGTCTGTGTGTGTGACAGACTGCTTTCAGCTGACCATTACTATAGGAATTAATTTAAGGAGTTTATTATAAATTTAAGATTCTTCATTTAGCATCGGGTACTAAGACAGAATTTAATCTTAGTTTAGAGAGAGTAGTTAAGTGTAGGTCTGCTCTGCAGACAAGAAGAAGCTGCAAAGAAAGCAGCCAGTTTTTTTTAATTTAGAGATTTTAGTGTAAGCTTAAGAGATTTCCTATCCTATTCCTAACTTCTAGTTCTATCCTTCTATGTCCTCTCCCTACTTCTTCCCATAGAATAAGTAAATAAGGATTGGATCAAACTGCTTCTGGCCTTCTATCTACCGCCTACAAATTAGTTTAACCCCTGACAGCTTTAGCATAGCTACAGCAACTTTAGCTGATCAAATACAAGCCTCGGTTTACTCACAATACCAAGTAGCTACAACATATATATAAAATGTCTATCTGTAGTTCAGTCTACCAAAGTGTACAAAATAACTGTATAGATTTAATTTTTAAATTCCTCCTTAATGAAATAAGGAGTAACTTAAAAAGCTGGAGAAATATTCAGTGCTCATGTCTGTGCCATGCCAATATAATAAAAATGATAGTAGTACCAAAATTATTTTATAATTTTAATGCTATACCAATCATTAATGGGACACATTACAAAGCTCAATTAAATAATAACATTCATTTGGAAAAATAAAACATCTAGAAGATCAAAGAAAATAATGAAGAGATAGAGAAAAGGGGGATAGCCCTTTCAACATTTCATATTATGCAAAAAGTAATCATCATTAAAACTCTGGTATTGTCTTAAAAATAGAGCCAGATCAATGGACAAGACTAGACAATGGTGAATCTGAACCAATGAAACTCAGTATTCAGTAAAGTTCAAAATACAAATTTCTTAGGAAAAAAACTTAAGAAAATTGGAAAGCGGTCTGCAGAAATTGATCTTAGTAATTCTTTACATAAAATTGCAGAATACATTCTAAATAGGTATGAAACTTTAATATTAAAACTCATACTGTAAAAATATTAGAAGAGAAGCAGAGCATATATTTCACAGTGATGGTTAGGTGATATCTTCTTAACTAAAAAAAAAGATAGAGGCAATTATAAAAGATAAAATAGAAAACTTTGATAATGTGGAACTGAAAAGCTTTTTTTTTCTTTTTTTTCTGAAAAGCTTTAAAAATTAATGCAGTTAGGATAAGAAGGGAAGAAAATAAATGGGGAAATGGTGGGAAATTACATCAAATTTCTCTGATAAGGATTTGGCATCCATGATATGTTAACAACAAATTGAGCCTAAAAGCCATTCCACAATAAGGATGGACAAAGTATACAGTTTCCAAAAGGACAATTCTAAACTCTTAATAGCTATAAGAAAAAATGTTCCAAATCTCTAATAAGAGAAATGCAAATCAAAATAATATTGGTTTCATCTTGCCCCCTACAAATTGGCAAATATGAGAAAAAAGGTGAAAATAGTCAATACTGGAGAGATTGTGGGGAAATGAGCATATTAGTACATTGTTAATGGAGTTGAGAATAAGTACATCCATTTTAGAGAGCAATTTGGAATTATGCAAATAGAAGTCTAAAATGTCCATACTCTTTGCTCTTTGATTGAGATTTCATTACTAAGTTTTTACCATTATAAGGCCATTGATATGAAGGAAGTATCTGTTTGCCAAAATTTTTATAGAAATACTTTTTCTGATAGTGAAGAATTAGGAACAAAGTAGGTACCTGTGGATTAATGAATGGCTAAACAAATTATGGTACATAAATGTAAAGGAATATCACTAGCTGTAAGGAAATAATGACAATACAATGAATAAAGAGAATCACAAAAAAGACTTGACCTGATGAAAATTGAAATAAGCAGAGGCAAGAAAACAAAATACACAGTGATTAAACAATGTAAATGAAAAGCTCAATTATTAATAAAAATGAACAGTTACTGTGGCAAAATTACAAATAACAAACATGACTTGGAAGAAGAGATATGAGAAAAGACTCCCACCCCTCTTCTTTGTACAGATGGGAAGTCCACAGATGTATATCATAAACATTTTCAGACTGTTTCACAGGATTGACTGGTTATACTGAATTTTTCCTTATTATATGATATAGCTGTCTGGATTTGGCAAGAGGGGGAACACAGGGAGAAATTACGTTGATGTAAAAAAGACTGAAAAAAATAAAGACTGATTGAGGATTGCAAATTGAGGATGCAAAACTTCTATGATTATTCCTTGCCTTTTTATGAAACAAAGAATCACACAGCTCAAAAGGCTAGGCCAACCTGAGGGGGAAAAATGGAGTTTCCCTCTAGCAGAGTTTAGTAAAAGAGGTGCTTTTGAGACTAAACTTCTCAGAACATGTAACATAAGATTTCTGCTCATGAAGTTGATTTGTCCAGATGGCACTTTGTTTTGAGAAACTTTGCTATAGAAGCAGAAATGATACAGGAGATGCAGAAATAAATTTATCGTGCCATAATAAGGCATTTCTCTACCATTCAGGCAAGGTAGATTGTTATTCCCTAGCTAGCTTGGAACCATGAAGGGGAAGTCTTGCTTCTTTCCCAAAAGTACATCACCAAACCCCAACTTATGGCGAACAACTTTATGACTGGGCAACTTCACAATGCTTCGTGAAGCATCAAGAATGCTGGGTGATGGCTAGGGACAATTAAATCTAGAAAATTAAATTGCACCCATATGACATTTCTTTTGCTGGTAGAAACTCTTGAGCTTAGCTCCTGGTTAATGAGACTAACCAACTAAAATAGAAAACTACCCGATGATGAGTTTCCATCTGTAGTCATATGTAGTATACACCAGGTGAGCTCCTCTCTGGCCTAGTGTGACCCTGCCTCCCTCCTCTGGCTAGCATCTCCATAGCCCACTCCTTATGAAGTCTCAGAATCATTGTCTCCTTGCCAAGGGGCAATGTCCCCCAGTCTCCAGCCCTACGAGGCCTTTTGTCTTCAAATCCCTTCCTTGTGGAATGTAAGACTTGATCTTTCATTTCAGGCTCAGCAAGCATTAATCATACAATCTAAATGCTGCAAGGAATCTCAGAGGGCCTATAGTCCAATTTCTCACCCTATATAGGAATCCTTTTTACAACATTCCTGACAGCCCTCCAGCTTTCAGGACAGAGCCCAAACCCAGGCCTTAGCACAGTCACTGCAAATAGTAGGCACATAATAAATGTCTATTGACACCCTGACTGATTGTTTGAATACCTTCACTGATAAGGTAGTCTGCTAAAAGTTATAGTGATGGGAAGAACAATACAGCAATATCAAGCTAATTAAGCTTTAAATTACACTGAGACTTTTGGGACACCAATACTATAAGGGGGGGTTCTATACTATTATTCAATTGTTTTATCAGTCAGAAATTGATCCCCCGAACTCATGAGAAATTTTCCTCTTTGAAACTTCTCCCAGTGCTTCCAGTTCAATTTCCTCAAATTATAAGAAATCTCAACTTTCCTCCTCATGTTGGCCCTTCAAATATCTGAATATGGCTAAGACCTTTGCCCTGAGTTTTCTCTTCTCCAAATTCAATAGCCTTAATTCCTCTAACTACTCTTCAGACAAGGGTCCCAGACACACTAACTCCAGTGGACACACTTTTGTCTGTGTCTCTCTTAACATTTGATAGAAACAGAGAAGAAAACATATGATTTATCCCTTGTTTATTTGGGTATATGGTTTGGGGTTTTGGTTTTAAAATTACTCCATTACAAAAATGAACAATATGGAAATAGGTTTGGAGTGATAATCCATGTATAACCCAGTGGAATTGCTTGGGAGGGGGGAGGGAAAAAGGGAGGGAGACAAAATGAATCATGTAACATTGGAAAACTTATGTGTAGATTTGTTACTGGAATAAAATAAGGGAAAAAAATTTAAATGTGACCTTCAGAACTGAAAGCTATTCCAGTTGTGGGCTGTCTGATTTGGATTGCTAGGAAACCTCTACCTATCTACTTTTACTAATACCACAGACAGAAGAAACAAGGCACCAGGCCTTCTGATTGCCCCTTAGAATTGTCATTGGACAATTGGAATTGTCATTCCAAAGTAGCTTAAGAGCCTACTATGTACAAAGCATCCTAAGCCTGCTTGAGAAGCAAGGGAGCTTAAAGAGGCAGTAAGGTCAGAAAGGGATGACTTTTAGTCTCACTCTTAGATGTCTTGAGTTATTGGAGACATATTCCTAGGAGCTGCTGAGGTAGATCATAGAGTTACAGATTCACAACTGAAAGGGATCTTAGAACTTATCAAATGCAACTCCCTCATTTTTCAGATGAGGAAACCGAGGCTCCCAGAGTTTATTGTCTTGCCCAGAGTCATGCAGCTAGTAAGAATCTTGGGCAGATTTCAAGCCCAGGTCTTCTTGACACCATTTCTGCGTTCTACTACCATGTCTTATTGCTTCACCATAGTGCCTTGGCATCACTAACTTTTTATAACTGTAGCCAAGACTGTTATAGCCCACCCTGCCTGAGGTCTTTCCAGATAACAAGATCATTCTCTCCTGATTCTCTTTTGGTAAGTTACCTCTATTACCTTCTGGTTCTAACTTTAATCTTTCCTTGCCACTGCCACAAGAATCCAAGACTTCTGGGATCCAGTATCTTTTCTCCTCCTGCATGCCTTCACCATCCCTTCTCCCATCCCCTCATTGGTGCCCTCATTCCAATCAGTATTTCTCCTTCCCTGGTAACATCATGATCTTCCTGTTTTTGTCCCATGCCTGGGAATTTCTGTTGCCTTGAGCTGTCTGGTACCCTAGATGCCTGGCAAGAGCTGATGGAAGTGGCTGAAATTGTTTCTCTAAGATCTTCTCAGGTCAAAGGGACAAAAGAGAGGACTGGAAGGATAGCAAGTCTTGGGTGAGCTTGACACTAAATCATAAGACCATAAATTTAGAGCTGGAAGGTCCTCATTCTACAAAGGAGAAAACTGAGCCCCAGGAAAACTGAGTGACTTGCCCAAGGTCATCAAGTAGTAGTAAGTAGCAGAGGTGGAATATTAAATCAAGTCCTCCGACTAGAAATCCAGTTGTCTTTTTCCACTGTGCCATATTTTCTGTTTGTGTAGTGTCAGAGGCAAGATTTCAGTAGAAGTCCTCTGCCTCTATATTCTCTCTCTATGGAGAAAAGAGAGGACTATCTGATGGCACAGGTAATTATGGTGAGATCATTCTGTCCAGTTACTAGAGAATACATTGATCTTGCTATATCTATTTAGTTTTCATTTACTGATTTTAACAGCATCCCTTGGGAATGTAGGCAGAGGAGCCCAAGCAAGGCTACTGTGTAGTGGAGAAATGGTTGATTCTTTCTCTGAAGATGAGAAAAGATGTTTAATCTCTATTGACTACTGGGTAGTCTATCAATAACGGGGAGACAAAGTGAGTCCACTTGAGAACATACATTCACAACTAAAGATCTATTTTGTTTGGTTGTGGAAGTCATGTGGTTAGGGCATAGAGAGCCACACTTGGGGAAATGGGTAAGCTAATGGGGCAGAGATAGTCCTTAGTCAACATAACATAGGTAGGGATTTTACCATTAGGGTCTGAACCACTTGAAAAGATCCTGTATGGGGAAGTAGTCAGAAAAGAGAAAGAGATAGAAGAATGAGAGAGAAATTTCTAAATGGTAATACCAAGTATAGAGACTCTCAGAGGAAGAGTGAGGCAGCTAATGGTGAAAGCCTGTGGTGAACATGAATCAGCTTTGGAACCAGGTAGGAAAATGTCTTTCCTCATGGATAGTCTTGGAGGAAAAAAAAATTGATATTTTCTTACCCATGATCCATGACTCTCAGAAGAGTGAGAAATCTCAGGCCCAATAAATTGTGAGGTAGGGGGCTAATAGGAGAAAACATGTCCAAATCCCAATCCCTATACCCAATAGCTGAGAAATAGGAAAGAATATCTTTGAAGGTTAAGATAGAATAGTCTTGGCAGGATAAACTCATAGCAGGGGAGTAAGAACTAAGTTTGTATCAAGACCAAGTCAAGGCACAAGGATATTAGCAGATTGAAGCCCAAACAGAGCAAGTCAAGTGTTCTCTGGCTGGTTCTAAGCATCTGGATTACACCATAGGAATTTTTGCAATTTGTGTTAAGTTAACCTTTTCATCTGTATGCCAACTCCATTGTATGTTTACTTATACTGCATTGCAAATAACTTAATTTTTACAATATCAAAAATGCTGATAGGTTGTCATTAGAGAAAAGGTGAAATGTTGGGTAGGAGGGAGAGAAAACTCCTCTGGTCTGAAGGAGTCCTGGGACTCGGGGGAAATCCAGAAAGGTCCAGGGAGAGGTGATGGTGATAACCCAGGCACTAGATGGTACAGTGGAGCTGAGTAGAAAGCTGGGGTGGGGTCATGGAGTACTGGCAATGGTTTCTTGCTCTCAGCCTCAGGCTAAGTGGCCCAACAGAACCCTAGGTGCTGAGTGCCTGAATGTAGAATCTTTGTCTTTTAATACATATACACATGTGTATATTACCAAAAGGCAGCAAAGGAAAGGGACAGAATCTTGAATTCAGAGTCAGAGGACATGGATTTAAACCCCATTTGGGCTGTTTTCTACCTCTGTGACAGTGAACAGGTCAGTTCCCTTCTCTTGGGCTCTGTGTTAGTATCTGCAAAGTAAGAGGAAGAATTCAAAAATCTAGCTGGGCCCATCCGGTTCTAAATTCTAGAATCCCAAAGTTAAAGTACAACTGATTACAATCTGTTGTACTGTTGACTGGAGAATTAACCAAAAGAGGAAAATATATAGTGGGAATGATTAGGAGATCCCTACTCAATTGATTTATAAAATAAAAGGAGCAGATAATAGAGACAAACAGATGTTAACATCTGAAATGGAGTTTAAATATCTGATTATTCTTTGCTACTCTCACAAGTTGTGAAACTCTTCAGTTGAATTTGATGGAATTGGAGGATGCCTAGTCATTGACTGGCTTAAAAACCAGCCAAGGCCTTGGGGATTTTTTAAAAAGAAAAACATAATCTCTTTAAAATAATTTATAACAAATGTTATAGCACATACTCTGTGCCCTGGCACTGTGCTTTATAATTATTATCTCATGAGATCCTCACAAAAATCCTGGGAGGTGAAGAAATGGAGGCAGACAGAGGTTAAGTGACTTACTTGCCCAGCAAGTAAATGTCTAAGCAAAGGCATTTACTGAGTTGGCAAAGTAAAAGCTAATAAAAGCAAAACATTTCTCCCCCAAATCCTTGGGTATTTGAACTTGGGTCTTCCTGACTCCAGGCCCAGGGCTCTATCCGCTGTCTACCTTGCTGCCTCATTCTAGGTAGTGAGTCAAGAATCAAGAACCGTTCTTATGAAGGTGAACTAAGAAGCTCTTAAGAATTGTTGCTCTTTGTCTCTTGACGAAGTAGGGGAAAGGAATTTCCTTCTTTCCCACAACCCCCCCCCCCCACTGCCATTATTATGGCATCTTGAAATGAAATTACTTGCTCAGTTGGAGCCACTAGGGTCAGCAGGAAATAGACCCAGGAAGTCCAATGGAGGTACTGTTCCCTTTGAGATGGCAAAGGACACAGGCTACAGTGTTGGATGTGTAAATTGCCTGGGTCATGTGTGTTCACCATGTTTGCTTTAAATATGCTGTATGCGTGTGCCCATTCTTCTCACTGATGTTTGTACTTGTGGGAAAGTGTGCCCCAGGTTTATGGGGGCACATTTGTTACTAGTCTTTACTTTGTCATCTTAATAAATGACTTTGCTTGAACTAATGGTGGCCTCTGGCTGTTTAATAAGGGTAAAATGCATTGGTGGGGGCCCAAGAACTACAGTTATGGGAGTTGTAGACCCACAAAGAACTGTGAGTCTGGGGCAGACACCTCCTGGGGGACCCAATGTGGGATTTTGAACTGGAGGAGTAGTCCTAGACTAAACACTACTAAGAAAATCTAAAACATGTTTAATTGTATAACAGTAAAACTATATTTGTTATGTGCCTGTACAATGTAACAAAAAGTATATATACATATATGTATCTATATATTTTCATTTCAAATACTTTGTTGTGTGTTTTATTTGGTTATAACAGTAGATTCTGTTCATAATCCCAGCCTCAGAATTTGTAGTTTTTGTAGCATAGCTGTGGCTTTTGACAACCTAAAAACAATAGAAAAAACATTGTTAATGAAACAAAATTAGAACAGGGGCCTACTGACAATCCTTTTTTTTAAAGTTCTTTCTTTGAAAATTAACCTTCCCTGTATCTTTAGCAGGACATTTGTTGATTATACAGACTCTTCTCTAAAATACTTCCCAACCCCCTGAGGATGGCTAAGAAGAATGGAAGGTTGCAGGGCTATAGAAATGGGAATTACTGTAATCACAAAGCATCTCTATTATCAAAAGGGAAATTGGATCTTAAAATTTACTTTAGTTAATATTCTTAGACCCTTGGAGCCAGTACAGTGGTTTAAAATCGTATTTGCTCTTTTAACTGTCCCTATAAGATCTGTAGAAGTACACTGCTTTCTCCCTTCCCTTTCCTCCTAGTCTTAAATGAGAACTCATCAATTTTTCTTTTAACTCTCAATTCCAAAACAAGGTTTTATACCAGTTAGTCAACAAGCATTATTAAGTACATACTATGTGTGTGTCAGACACTTGCTAAACACTAGGGATAAAACATACTCCCTGTCTTCAAGGAGCTGATATTGTATAGAGAGAAACAGAAGCTAAAAATTATGTGCAAATAAAATATCTACAGGGTAAATAGGAGGCAATATAAGAGGAAAGGCACTTGCTTTTAAGGGAAATGAGAAAAGCTTCTCATTGAAAATGGGATTTGAGCTGAGATTTGGAAGAAGTCAGGCAAGCCAGAAGGTGAAAATGAGGAGGGAGATCATTCTAGGCAGAAGGAATGACCAATGCAAATGCTCAAAGTAAGGAAATGGAGTATTGTGTGTGTCATAGGATCACAGGGTACATAGAGAAAATTCAAATGTATTAAGAAAAGTAGAAAGGAGGCAGGTTATGAAGGGCTTTAAAAGTTGAACAAAGGATTTTATATTTGCTCCTGAAGATAGTAGAGAACCACTGGAGTTTATTGAATAGGGGAAAATGACATCCTCAGACTACATTTTTGGAAGATCTCCCTCTGAGATAGTCTCCTACTTGCTCTATATATCTTTTAAAAAATTATTTCCAATGGCTATTTTGTGACATTTTGAGGTCAATGTTCTCTCTACCCCATCCTTCCCCAAGATGGCAGATAATCTGATATAGGTCATATATGTATTATTACACAATACATATTTCTATGTTAATCATATTGTGAAAGAAGACATCATTACTCTAGAGAAAAATTCATGGAGGAAATAAAGTAAAGAATGACATGCTTCAATATGCATTCAAGTTCAGTCAGTTCCTTCTGTGGTGGTGGATAGTCTTTTCTGTTATGAGCCCCTTGGAGTTGTCCTGTGTCCTTGCACTGCTGATAATAGTTAAGTTATTCATGGGTGATCATACATTATTGCTGTTACTGCATATACTATTCTCCTGGTTTTGTTCACTTCACATTGCATCACTTTATGATGCTCTTCAGGTGCATCACTTTATATAAGGCTTTTCAGGTTCACTCTATGTATTTCTTGTCTGGACATAGTGGTTTGCACATTGTCTTCCCTATTAGAAGATGTGCTACATGAGAACAGGGGCTGCATTTTAGCCTTTCTTGGTATGCATATTGCTTAGCACAATGCTTGGCATGTAGTAAAGTACCTGAAGTGGAGAGAGACTTGAGGCAGGAATATCAACCAGAAGGCTGCTTTAATAATCTAGGAATGAGTGGTGAAGGCTTATACTGTGGCAAAAGTTGTGTCAAAGGAGATAAGGGAATGTATATGAAAGATAATGGGGCAGCTGGGTGGCTCAGTGGATAGGGAGCCAGACCTGGAAACGGGAGTTCCTGAGTTCAAATCTGGCCTTGAACACTTCTGAGCTGTGTGACCTTGGGCAAGTCAGCCTAGCCTTTGCCACTCTTCTGCCATGTAACTGATACTTATTATTGATTCTAAGAAGGTAAGGTTTAAGGAAAATGTTGAGAAGATAGAAACAATAGATCATTCTTATATTCTCCCCATAAATCTTCTCTCCATACGGTTCTAACTGGTTTCTAACCTTTGGGACATACAACTGGTGCTTCCAATTTCTATCATCCTAATCCCTTCTTTACCTCTTATAATTAGGCTTTTGAGCTTATAATTTCACCAAAAATTACTCTCTCAAAAGTTCCTAATGATTTCTTAGTGCCAAATCCAGTGCCTTCTTCTCAATCTTCATTCTCTTTGACCTCTCAGCAGCCTTTGGTGCTATTGATCACTCTCTCCTCAATACTTTCTTCTCTCTAGGTAATTGGGAAACTTCCTTCTTCTGGTTCTTGTCCTAACTATCTAATTGCTCATTCCCAGCCTTTTTTCCTAGATTCTCTTTCAGATACACCCACTCAACTGTAGGTATCCCTCTGGGTTTGGTCTTGAACCATCTTCTCACTATTCTACTTGACTTGACTTGATGATCTCATCAGTTCCCATCAGATTTAATTACTCTATACTGATGATTCTCAGATTTACCTATTCTGCCCCCAATTCTCTGCTGACCTCTAATCTCTTTTCAGATATCTCAAGCTGGAAGTCCAGTGCACATCTTAAACTCAACATGTACAACATGGAAGTCATCAGCTTTCCCAGTAAGCTCTCTGCCCTCACCTTCCCTATTTTTATAGAGGGTAACACCATACTCCCAGTTCCTCAGGTTCAAAACCTAGCAGTCATTCTGGATTCCTCATTCTCTTAATCCCTTATCTGAGCTGTTGCCAAGCCGCATAGATTTCATCTTTGTAACATCTCTCCAGTACACCCCCTTCTCTGCAACCACTCTAGTACAAGCCAGCATCTCACATCTGGATTATTGCTATATTAACAATGGGGTCTGGCTACCTCAAGTCTCCACCTACTCTTATCCATCCTTCATTTAACTGCTAAAGTAATTTTCTTAAAGCATAGTTAATGATCATGTGCCTCTTTCCCACTCAATAAACTCAGTTGCTGTCATATTGCCTCCAGGATCAAATACAAAGTGCTCTGTTTGGAATTAATAACCCTTCATAATCTAGCCCCTCCTGACTTTCCTTACTCTTTAATCCAGGGAAACTGACCTTCTGACTACCCCATGAATAAGTCATTCTATCTTTCAGATTCTGGTATTTTCTCTGGCTATCTCCCATAACTGGAATTCTTTCCTTCCTCTGCTCTACCTACCTGGCTTCCTTTAAGTCCCAACTAAAATCTGATCTTTTACTGGAAGCCTTTCCCAGCCCCCCCACCCCCTTTTTTCTTCTAAAAGCCTTACCTTCCATCTTAGAATCAATAGTGTGTATTGGTTCTAAGGCAGGAGAGCAGTAAGGGCTAGGCAATGGCGGTTAAGTGACTTGCCCAGGATCACATACCTAGGAAGTGTCTGAGGCCAGATTGAACCCAGGACCTCCCATCTCTAAGCCTGGCTTCAAATCCACTGAGTCACCTCACTGCCCTCAAGTCCTTCTTATTCTATTGCCTTCTCCTCATTAATTACTTCCTATTTTTCCTGTATATAGCTTGCTTTATCCATATTTGTTTGCATGTTACCTCCTCCATTAGATTGTAAACTCCTTAAAGGCAGGGACTGTTTTATCTCCTTTTGATCCTTAGTGCTTAGTACTTAGTACCTGGCATATTGTCATTGTTGTTGAGTCAATCAGTGTCTTTCTTACTTATTGACCAGAGTGACTATGGGGTTTTCTTTGAAAAGATAGAGTGGTTTGCCATTTCTTTGGTATATTAAGTTAAAGAGAGATGAAGTGACTTTCCCAGACTTACATAGCTAGTAAATATCTGAGGTCAGATTTGGACTTGTCTTCCTAATTCCAGACTAAGCACTCTATCCACTGAGTTTTCTAGTTATTTCTTAGACAAATGGACATTAAGGGATTTGCTTAGGTCACATGGCTAGTTAGTGTCTGAGGCTGGATTTGAACTTGGGTCTTTCTGACTCCAGGCCCAGTACTCTATCTACAGAGCTATCTAGCTTCCTGGCACATAATAGGTGCTTAATAAATACTAATTGATTGACTCACCCTCAAGTCCTTTTCTTTTGGTCACCTGAGGAAGGATTCCTCCCTGAAGTCTAATAGAGATAATTATTAGACCAAGAGAAGGAAAAACTCTTCAGTTAATTAAAAGAATAGAAGTATTTCCTGAGTCTACTTTTGACCAGTTAGAAAAGAGAGCCCCTGGAATGAACAATTGAAGAGAGATTGCATACTTTTAGAAAAATTAATTTCTAATTAACTTACGTGACTATTATATTCGATCAAGCAAAATGTTAACCAAACTTTCAGCTGGACTCTTCAGGTACAGTCCCTTTTAGTGTAGAATTTTGTCTATTGTCCAAGAATGTAATTGTTATTGTAAGATGGTGCTAGAGAGATCACCATGAACATGAGGATACTTTTCCAGTTTGGATGTTTCTTACAAAAACAGAAAAATGTTCAGATTTTGAGTAATCTACATGAATAAAAATGGTTTCTGTCAGGCTTGTTCCTAAAATGCAGAGTACAGAATGTTTTTCCACCAAGCCACTGGGACCTATTGAGGCAAACCTTAAACTAGTTCCTGGAGACATAACTAATATGATGATATGATATCTGTGTCGTGCATGCAATGGAGACTGTCAGAGAAGTCAATCTTAACAAGGAGAAGTACTAATGAGCATATCATTATTTCAACCATTAAGGCATTTCAGTGAGAAGAGTATGAAGTGAAGAATGTCTTTAAAAATAAATACAAGGTAGCAATGGCTGAGAGGAAAAAATATATCCTTTAAGTTTTGGCATAAATTGAAAACTGAAACTATCCTCATAATAGGCTTCTATTTTATCAGAGAGAGAGAGAGAGAGAGGCAGAGACAGACAGAGGGGGACAGAGACAGAGACAGAGACAGACAGAGACAAAGAGAGAGAGAGAAACAGAGACAGAGAGACAGAGGGGAGGAGAGACAGAGACACTGAGAGAGAGAGACAGAGACAGAGACAGAGAGGGAGGGAGAGAAAGACAGAGACAGAGAGGGAGGAAGGGAGAGAGAGGAGAGAGAAACCGAGAGAGAGACAGAGAGCATTACCTACAAGCCTTTGCCTATCACTTATACCTGAGTGCATTCCCTCTTCAACCACCTTGTATACATCAACCTTCCTTCAAAGCTCGGCTCAAATACCATCTCTCACAGCTTCTTCCTGATATATGTTCCCATGATACATGTACATGTCCTCCCACTTTCAGAGAAAGTAAGCTCTGTGACAGCAGCAATCCTTTTTTGACTTTGGGTAGTTAGCTCACATAGTAGATGTTTAATGAATACTTGTCCCCATTTATTTTTTGTTTTTAAATCTTTACCTTCTGACTTAGTATCAGTTCTAAGACAGAAGAGTGGTGAGGGCCAGGCAATTGGGGTTAAGTGACTTGCCAGAATCAGAGAGCTATGAAAGTATCTGAGGCCAGATTTAAACCTATCCACCATGCTGCCTAGCTGCCCCAATTCTCATACATGATTGAGAAAAAGAGATTAGAGGATGAGACATGATAGTCACTTTCAAATACTAGAAATGCTGCCACATGGGAGATAGATGTATATTTTAACCAATAAGTAAGCGTTTATTAAATTTCCACTACATGCTAGGCACTCTCATTGGTATTGGGGTACCAAAAATAAAATGGCGCCTGTCTTCAAGGATCTTGCATTTTATTGGATATTCTGACATGAATTTTTTAAATATGAAGTTCTACTTGTTCGGTGACTGGTTACATTTGCATTCTTGAATAGATATTCCTGAAATACATTATGAACATTACCATAATGGGCAATCCAAGGTAATGCTGAGTTCTAAATCTAAGGTTAGGATACAGTGCTTTTTGTCAACATGGTAATTTCCTCCCATTTTATTTTTCTTTCCTTAAAAACATAAAAATGAATCTGGCTTCTAACTTTCATGACTCTATGCGGAGGGAGGTGCATTTTCTCATATATTTATTGAAAGATTTTTGGATAGAGAATGAGTAGCAGCAGACCATTTGAGCCCTCACACAAACTGACCCAGCAAGGATAAAAAAGGACCACCAGACCAAAGAATGATGAAGAAATCCAAGGAGAGAAGACATAAAGTGCATTTTCCCAACCTAGATCCAACAAAAAGACAGCCAGAAGCCAAAGGACTCTTAAGGAAGGGGTCCAGGCCTGGGAGTGCAGCCCATGGAAATCTCTTAGCATGTAGGCCAGGGACAAGCCAGGGAAATCTGGCACCTCCATTTGTGGACTGAGTCCTGGGGAGGAGACAGGATACTTGGAGTCTGCTGTGTTACTTTGATTTCAGACCAAGGTAGAGCCTAGAAAGCTAATACAAGAAGAGCAGCAATCAGATTATGCCCTTGGTCAGACAGAGCCCTGGATCATACCATGCAAAAGAGTGGTGGTTGGCCCAAGTTACTCCAACATCCTTTTAAGGACACAGTGCTTGGTGCCCAGAGGAAACAGTGAAAGGATCTCGGATATACATATCAAGACCAAACTGGCTCACTATTCCTCCTAGAAGTATGTAAAGCCCAGCCCTCACAAATCCCAATCAACAGAATAGGGTTGGGAAAATAGATAAATAAAAGAAGGCACAATAAATAATTGTTATAAATCCAGGGAAACCTAAGACAAATTCATAAGAAAATATTGCCATCACATCTAAAAACAATCCTCTAACAAAAATATAAGTTGGTCACAAGGCTATTAGAATTTCTGGGCAAAATAAATCACAAATTAAAAAAATAAATGAAACCAAAGCATTAGATGAAAGAATTGAAAGGAGAATATATAGAAAGTACAAAACTTTACCTAAGGGACAATCTCTTTGAAAATTATGAGGGGTGGAGAAGAACATGAATCATGTAACCATGGAAAATATTCTTAATTTTAAAAAGATGATAATGGATAAAATAGAAATCAATGATCTCATAAGATGATGAAAAAAAGAATAGAAAAGAAAATTTAGACCATCTATAAAAAAAAAAGCAGGGGATTTTGGAAGTATTTTGAGAAATAATATAAAAATCTTTGCACTACCTGAAAACCAGGATAAAAAAAAGCCTAAATGTCATATTTCAAGAAGGGCATTAGAATCATAGAATGAAATAAAAAACCAAAAGCAATCAGTTATTTCCTAAAAGAAATCCCTGATTAAAAATTCCCAAGAATGTTATAACCAAAATACAGAGCTTCCAGGTTAAAAAAAAAATGCTGCAAGTAGACAGAAAGAAAGCATTCAAGTGCCAAAGATCACACAAGATTAGCCTACTACCATTGAGAAAAGAACTTGGAATGTGATACTACAAAATGCAAAAAATTAAGGCGTATTACAACCAAGAATATTTGCTGTTAGTGGATTTTAAGTAAATACATAAAATAGGGGACTTCTAAATATTCCTTATGAAATGATTAGAGCTGAATAGAATCTTTGAAATGTATACATGAAACGAAAGAAACAAGGAAAATACATTAATATACTTAGAAAGGATTATGCAATTAGTTATATTTTCACGGAGGGAGAAGAAACATGGATCCCCTCAAAACTCTAATATCTTCAAGGTTTAGGGAGGAATTTAATAAAACAGAAGACCTGGAATTGATTTTGTTGTGGTTTGATGACCTTGAGAGAAGAAAGAAAAGGAGGAGAAAAGGAATATACTAAAGAAGAAAGAAAGAGGAAGGAATAGACAAATGTAAACCTGGAGGAAGAGGTAGGATGTGTGAGTGTTGCCTGAACCCCACTTTAATCTGAATTGACTAAGAGAGGGTTGAATATACACAGAATCTGGTTAGAAATGGATTAAAATTAACCAGGAAATAGGTGATAAGAAAGAGAAGGATAAGGGGAGGGTAGGAGGGCACAGTAAGAAAAATGTTAGCTGTGAGCAAAATTAATTTCAATTTCAGAAAGTAGATTACAAAGCGGGAATGGCAAAGAAAGGAAAGGAAAGAAATAAGTTGTGATTGGGTACTGGATGGGACAAGAAAAGAGGAGCAGTGAAATGAAAGGAAAGGAGAGTAATTATAGATCATAAATGTTGAGCACACTCCTCTCTGATAGATTCTTCTTTATACATATGGGGAAAGAAAAAAAAAAGGAATGACGATAAGAAGATAGGATGGAGGGCAATATGGAATTAACCATAATAATTAAGAATTGGATGAATGCATTAACATTTGGAAGAAGAGAGAATGAATTAGAAAGTAGAATCAACATGTCATTAATAAGAAATACAGAGGCAGGTAGGTGGGTTGGTAGAGTGCCAGACCTGGAAATGGGAAGTCCTGAGTTCAAATCTGACCTCAAGCACTTCTTAGCTATGTGACCTTAGGCAAATCATTTAACCCCAGTTACCTAGCCCTTACTTCTCTTCTGCCTTGTGTGAATTTTAAAACTATTCCACCCTATTCAGACCGTACTTTAGAAGATCTGATTTAGCTATCTCTTGATTAGTAACAATGGAGATACTTGGTTTAACAGAATCAAGTCTTGGGAACTCTATATTTCTCCACCCTACTTAGTTTAACAAGGTCAGGAATGTCTGCACCATACTTTGAGGATTAAGTATTTGAGAAAATGGCCTTCAACAGATGTACAGAAATAGCTGACACACTCCTGGGCTGTCTTAAGTCAAGCTAAGCTAACATTGGTACAGATGAGAAGCAGGAAAGTGATGTAAAACCGTCTATATAGGGCAAGTCACTTGCTCTCTTTGGTCTCTTTTCCCGGAGAGGTGTCTCTGGCTGGCAGCGTGCTGAGCGTTCCGATATCTTGGCGTGGTGGCAGCTATTTGTCTGGGTTTTGGTGGTGAGTTTTCCATTGAGCTAATTCAGGTTCAGGCATTTTGGCGGAGCCCTCTTGGAGTTCAGACTGATTCCTTCCTCTTTCATACTCCAAACCCTTACTTTCTAGATCCCCTAATCTTCCCACCCGGTACAAGCCAGACGGGAGAAAATTCTACACCCTTTCCTTCTCCCTTCCTCTTAATTTCTTTCCATTATATTAATTAAATCACCATAAAATTTCAGACTGACTTGGGTATTTTTATTTTGTTATTTGGGATATCCGTGGCGACCAATAATTAATATAATTTAGGTCACAACACTAAAATTATCCTTTACACTTGGAACTGATACTTTAATATCAATTCTAAGATAGAAGGTAATAGTTTTTTTTTATGAGAAATGCATCCAAAACACAAGGATTCATATAAAATTAAAGAGCTAGGAAAAAAAATTAGCATGCTATAAGCCAGACCTTTTTTAACCTTTTTTTGTCATGGGATCCCTTTGGCAGTTTGGAGAAGTCTATAGAGCCTTTATCAAAATAATGTTTTCAAATTATAGAGGGAAATGATAAGTTTGTTAGATGTCAATGAAAATAAAGATGTAGTTTTTCCCCATTCAAATTTACCAACCTATTGAAATCTATCCACAAACCATTCATTGAAGGCCTGTGAATACCATAATAAAAACTTCTGTTTCAAGCAAACAAAAAAACAAGAGTAGAAATCAGTGTTTCAGACAAAGCAGCACTAAAAATAAATGTTATTTAAAAGAAATAGCTTGGAAAAATTACATTTTGTTTAAAGGCATCATAGACTATATCATTTCTTAATATATATGCATCAAATGATATAGCATCTAAATACTTAAGTTAATCAATATATAAGGAGTGACAGACCTATGTCCATTTCAGACAGATCTAATAAAAGAAGATAAATGAGAAATTAAAGATTTTAATAGATTTTTAGAAATGTTAGAAATGATTGCTCTTTCATCAATGAATGGAAATATAATGGAATATACATATACCAACTATTCATGGCATTTTTATAAAAATTTACCAAGCATAAAACTTATAAACAAGTGAAGAAAAACATTTAGTGTTGAACTTTTCCTTATTAACCACAATACAATATGAATTATAGTCAATAACTTAATTGGACTGTGAATAATGATAAAATTAATTGATGGGTCAAAAAAGAACAAAGAATAAGTAGTTTCATCAAAGAAAATGATTATAATCCCCAAATTTTGGGGATATATTCAAAGCAATCCTGAGAAGAATTTCTCTAAACATTTTTGACAATAAAAGAGAATAAGAGATCAACAAATGAGGCATGAGGCTAAAAAAATTAGTAGAGCAACAAATCAAAACAAATCAAATCCACACAAATAATCAACCTTTCTGCACTTTGTCAACAAAACAGTATAAAGAGATGGAGAAATTTCATTCAAAATAACTATAGGAACACTGAAACAACAGGATGCCAACTACAAAATATTCTTTACAGAAATGATGACCAAAATAATTTGGACAATATCATTTGCTCATGATTGAGCTATGTCAACATCATGAAAAACCAGCAGAACCTGGTGATATTAAACCTAAATTCATATCATACTGATCAAATTACCAAAGAATTACTTTATAGAACTAGGGGAAATAACAGAATTCATCTGGAGAAACTAAAGATTTAAGAATCTCAAGGGAAATAATGAAAGAAAAAAAGGTGAAAAAGAAGGGTCTCCAGCAGTACAAGATTTCAAACTATGCTACGAAGAAGTAATCATAAAAATTATTTGGTACTGGCCAAAAATTAGAAGTTAATATAACATAATACATGATCTACTGAAGCAAGCAAGCATAATACCCTACTGGTTCATAATTTTCTGATCACCACTTTTTCAAGTCTAGCCTTTAAGACCAATTGTGTCTCACAAAGTCAAGTTTTAAGGTGAAGTTTTATATCTATAGCTTATTTTATAGCGAACCCCCACGGGAGTCCTATATTATTTATCTGTGGGTAATAACCTGAGATGGAAAAGGGAGACTAAGGAAATGGGAGAATAATAAAGACTCAAAGACAACAAGTTAGAAGATATGGGGAGTGACACGAACTCCGAGGAAATATTTTCCACTGAGAATTAATGGGAAATATGAGGAATAAGAAAATAAGTGGGGAGTCACAACTCCTTAATGCCTCCTATAGACAAGGGAGTCTGAGTATTAATAGGAAGCATTGGGGGCAACAGCATCACTAGGATCAGCAGAAAAAGATAAGACTAAGCTAAGAAGATACAGGGAAGTAAGAGGAGGGAAGAAGTAAGGGAGGGAAGAGAGGGAAAGTAAGAGTAAGAGAGAGTGAGTTTCGTGCTAGTTCCCCAGTATTTATTGGAGGTTTTAGGAATATGTATTGGGAGATGATCCACGAACACATAACATGACATAGGTTTTAACATTGGTTGAATTGACAATGACGAGATCAAAGAGATGGAGATTAATCCAACCCGTGCTTTGCAAATGAATGTACTCCGAGCAGAGGCAGCATGGCTGTCAAGGCCCAGCCCATGAATTTGCCCATCCTATGCTAGTGCTTCAGACTGTCCCTTTCCATATAAAAAAATCACATACAATATTAATACACCAGTCATCCTTCCCAGATGCTAAGATGCCTGGTATGCTACATATTTCTTCTTTACATCTATGAAGATGAGGTTTATGGAAATAACAATTATTTAATTCAACTCATTTATTTGTTTTTCTTCTCATTTGTCCTGTGATGTGGGTTTTTTATGTTGGTAATACTTGCTCTATTTTATAGAGGTAGAAATGGAGCAGAGATCAGGTTAACTGACTGGTTTATTTCAGGGAATTCATTGAATGATATAATTGGAGTAAAGTATCAATTTGGGTTTGTAGATTGAGCCATTGTGTACCTCCATAGACATATAATGTCGGAGGGACTAGGTAAGAATAAGGGAAGTCTGGAGCTTCTTGCTGTGTATCTTCATTTAACAGGCATTTGCCCAATACTTATTTTAAATCTAGGTCTATATGAGGTGCCGCAAAGGTAATGGATAAATATATCACATGATCCTGACCTTCTAGGTGATTAAGAACCATTTGGGAAGGCAGAAAATACAGGCATTTAGTAATTTGGGGATGGGATAAGAGAAGAGAACTGAGGAGTGAGTTTCTAGTTAGGCCAAAGAGACTTAATAGATATCAATGAAGAGAAAGCGTGGGACCATTCCTAGGGAGGTTAGTTTGTACTGGAAAAGTTTTGTAACTGTCTCCAGTTCAGACTTCCCAGACAAGGAGGTTCAGGTGGATGGCAGAGATCTAAGCCAGAAGACAGGGTCAGACAGCAAAGATCTGAAGTCTTCAGCCAAAGGCTGGATAACTACTTACAGGAAATGATGTAGATTGAATTCTTTTTCATTAAAAGTCAGATTAAGTATCTTAATTAGGCTTTTTTGATTATGAGATTTTATGCTACTTTTTTTTTCCTTCTGGCATCTTGAAACTTCAAATTGAAAATGGAAGGTTTCTTCATTGAAGGGATGTGACTCTATCCAACTTCCATCAATGGTAAGTAAAATCATGACAGTCATGATCTTAAAGAATTAAGAGGAGTAGAACAGCAAAGACCGGAGCTTTTGTCAAGAAAATAAATGTGCATAATTGACTGGAATACTTTGGCCTAAAGTGTTTCAGGAGAAGCATATTGTGAAGTATGTACAGACTTCTAATTTGGGCAGAAACATTAAAGTACTCCTGGGGTAATGATTTAAGCTAGAGCAAGAATAAAGCTTCTCTCATGCTTGTGTTACTATCATTTAAAATTTTGTCCTAAGTTGAGTCCTGTCACTGAGAAAAAAATGGTAATTGGATACTTGGTTCATCTGGACAGCTGTGAATGGAAATTTTGCTAACCAGCAGCAGATGTAGAAACAAAATAGCATGGCAGATGCCCATTGGCTTGGATATAATGTTAGGAGTTTGGCACCCATTTTCAAACTCAGATGCATCCAAAAGGGTGCCATTTCTTGAAATATTTTAACTAAATATTTATGTAAATCAATTTTGGTCACTGAAAAAGAGCTTCCCAAACCACAGGCCAGATCAAAGCATTATCTAACCACAGGCCAGGTCAAAGCAGAATCTGTCATATGTCTAATAGTGCTCAAAGTAAGTTGTTGGAGTGAGATGGGAAATATTTGTTTTCCTATTGAAAACTCTTAACAGATGTTGGCATAAGTGACAGAACACTGCCTACTAGTTCATGTCCTAGATGGAATTTTACTTTGCATTTTTCTCTAAATAATATACTCTAGTTTTATTTGGGAATGAGTGCTTTTTTGGAAATTAACAATCCTACAGCAAAAATTTGGTCAATACAGATGATGATGATGATCTAAGGGTGTCTTTCTTTAGCATTTGTTTTTAAGTCGTGCTTATCATTTGTGCTTAGGAATGAGCCACCATAAGTGATTACCCTTTCTACCAGATAACTTTTAAAAAATCTGCCCATATGAATGAATATCTTGGGCTTTTTTACCTGAAGAGAAAACATTTTAGAACATTTTCAAAATGTATTAAATGTGAGTTTAGAGTAATTAGCTTATATAAAACCAGAGGATCCAGCATTTGAAAACCTAATTGACCTTGTTACTCATTGATTGCCATTCCTGTTTTGAAGGAAACATTTCTCAAGGCTTCACAAGGGAAGCACCGAGACTGGTTCTCACTAAAAGCAATGCCCCAGTAGGGTCACGCTGCAGAAGAACATCACCAATAAAATCCTCCTCTAACCACTTTCCTTATAAAGGAAGTTCCATTCCTCCTCAGCCACTCACACTGGCAAATGGAAATTTCTTGCAGAGACTTTACAATGTTCTGCCTGCCATATGTATATTGGAGAATCTGGTACATTATAACAAAGAATCATCAATTTAATGAATTTATCCTTTTTTGAAAAAATGGATCGACTTAATGGATATTTTGCTAACAGGCATATCTGTCATCCATCATAAGCATGATATAAGTATTTCTTTACAGCAGGGGTTCTCAATTTTTGTATGTGTCCTATGGACTCCTCTGGAAGCTTATGGATTCCTCAGAATGTGTTAAAATGCATAAAATGAAATGCATAAGGTTATAAAGGAAAATAAGTATTTTGAAATTGTTATGAAAATCTTTTTTGAAAGTTCACAGACTACAGATTAAGAACATCTTTATATGAATATTTTCAAATTCTAAGTATTCATTGCACATCTATAAATTTAGAATAAAAATTGGAAAAGACTTCAAGGCACTGCCATTTTCAGGAAGGGCTGTTCTTAAATCCTCCATAACAGATAATTGTCTGCATCAGAAGAAAATGTCCTGGAGATTTAGCTTTCCCTGGTATGCTGAATTCCATTCCATTTGAAAACATGTAATATGTGCCTACTACATTCAAGGTACTGTACTAGGTTCTGGGGCTTTGAAGACAAACATGAAACAATTTATGTTCTTAAGGAATTTACAGTCTACTCATTCATCATCATCCAGTTCATACTGGTCCAACCATTTGAATCACAAACTAGTTCATCTACTAGAAGAATTTCCAACAATTAGAAAGAGCATACTCCTTATTAAAATTGTATGTCCAAAACTGAAGTTATTATCTCCTGTATGGTTCATCATCAAATAAATCAGACATTCAAGGACACCTTTTCAAGAATCTGGATAATTCTTCTTAGGTGCACTGCTTAGTTTGTAGTTAGTCACACTGATAGCTATGATTTCTCCTATGAACTGGATAAAACAAGAATTTGTGACTGTATATTCACGTTTGATACTAACATAACTATTTGTTGAAATAAAAGATTAAGTTCATTATTCAATAAGTCTAGGTATCAGAAAGCAATATCATGTGGAATAAAATTAAACATATAAATGCTTTTATGTGTCCTGAGTAATTTCTTCCAATAGATATTCTTCCACTTACAATGCAGATGACTAAGCTTCCTGCTCCACTGAGAACATCGTCATTGTTCATATTTTGTTTTCAAAGAAGACCAATTGATATCATGAATGATGTCTTGACTTTTCAAATCAATTTTATTTAAGTGAGGCATAGTGGCACAAATCTCCAGGTTCACTCTCTTCCAGAGTCATCAAAGTCCAGTGGCAAGACAAAAGTCAGGAAGACTCAAGATGCAGTGGATGACCTTGTCCTGTATTTGTGTCTTATCAAGCTTTAAGCACTTTTCACTGAAGCACCTGCTTCAGTCATGTTCATGGCAGAAGACTGAGGCCATTCATCAAAACTTCTGTATCATAAAAAATCATCCTCAGCATCATTCATTACCTAGGAAACTAGGTGATACAGTACATGGAGTACTAGACTTGGAGACAGGAGGACTTGAATTTGAATACTACCCCAAGTACTTACTAGCTAGCTTTTGATGATGGGATTGGACTCAATAATTGACTCTTAAGGTCTCTTCCAGGTCTAAATTTGTGATCCTATGATCTGATGGTCCCCTTTCTTTTCCTTCCCCCCAGTTAGATATGAAAAGGTATTCTTACCTCTTTTAAAAATCAATTACAAAAAAAAAATCAATTACAGGGGGCAGCCGGGTGGCTCAGTGGATGGAGAGCCAGGCCCAGAGATGGAAGGTCCTGGGTTCAAATCTGACCTCATACACTTCCTAGCTGTGTGACCCGGGGCAAGTCACTTGACCCCCATTGCCTAGCCCTTACCACTCTTCTGCCATAGAACCTATATACAGTATTGATTCTGAGGTGGAAGGTAAGGGTTTTTAAATAAAAATAAATAAAAAATCAATTACAAATTTTTGATAGCTTTTGTTTTCATATTATCTTTTTAATATATCCCTCTAGCTTCCCTTACCTAATGAATACCAATCTCTTTATTTACAACTTAATCCAATTTTCTCTTACCTCCTACAAGACCTTGCATTAGCAGTCTTTTTCTTTTATGCATCTTCAATTTCTCCCTCTCACCTGCTTCCTATAAGCCTACAAATATTATTAGGGTTCCTTAATCCTAAATATCATTCCCTTGATGCTGCTACTCCATGGAGTTTCCATTCTTTCTCCTTCCCTTCATAACTTTATTCTTTTTTAAAATGCCTATAATATGGAAATATGTTTTGCTTGATGGCACATTTGTAATCTATATCAAATTTCTTGCCTTCTCAAAAAGGGGGAGGAAGGAATTTGGAACTCAAAGAAATAAACATAAAACATTTTTTGCATGTAATTGAGAAAAAAATAATTTTTAAGAGGTGCCTACAACTGACATCTCTCCTCTTTTAATCCCCTCTTCTCAAATTTTCTTGCAGTCTGGCTTTTGCCCCCTACCACTTTATGGAAACTATTGTTTTAAGGTGATAAATTAATCATAATCACCCAATCTAATGTCCTTTTTGAAAATTCTCATTCTCCTTGACTTTTCTGAAGTTGTATACAATGTGGACCACCCTCTTCTACTTAATATTATCCCTCTTCTTGACTTCAAAGACACTAGATGTTCCCGGTTGTCCTATTTAACCTTTACCTTTGTATCTCCTTTATTAATTCTTCAAACTCCTCTCTTCTCCTTAATTTTAGTATTCACCATGTTTATATAGTTGGCCTCTTTCCTCTCTATGTCCTCTGCCACTGCCCTGGGTGTTTTATTTTATAATCTATATACTTCTCCCAGTTACTGTGTATTTACAATTACTACTTGTTTTTATTAATATATTTGCTTGTTATCCATGACTGTCTTTTATGTAAAAATATTCTGATGGGAGAGAGTTAAGCTAGCAGAAAGTTAACTGCCCCCCTTCCTTTGGAGAAACAAGGAAAAGTGACTTTTTACACTGCACCCCACCCAAAGAGCATCCCTTTTTGTTATTGTTGTTCAGATTCTTCCTGACCCTATTTAAGGTTTTTGTAGCAAAGATACTAGAGTAACTTTCCATTTCCTTCTCCAACACATTTCACAAATGAGGATTGGAGACAAATAGGGTTAAGTGACCTGCCCAGAGTCCTCTAGTTATTAAATGTCTGAGGTAAGATTTGAACTTGGGAGGGTGAGTTCTTCCTGACTTCAAACCCAGCACTCTATCTGCTGTGCTACCTAGTTGGCCCATCATTATGCCTCTCGTCTTCAAATATCTGAAGGGTGGTTGGGCAATAGATTAGATAGGCATAAATAGATAGATAGACAGACTGACTAGACCGACTGACTAGATAGACAGACAGACAGACAGACAGACAGACAGACAGATAGATAGATAGATAGACAGATTGATAGATAGATAGATAGATAGATAGATAGATAGATAGATAGATAGATAGATAGATAGATAGATAGATAGATAGATGGATGGATGAGGGGATAGATAGATAGATGGATGGATGGATGAGGGGATAGATAGATAGATGGATGGATGGATGAGGGGATAGATAGATAGATGGATGGATGGATGAGGGGACAGATAGATAGATAGATAGATAGATAGATAGATAGATAGATAGATAGATAGATAGATAGATAGATAGATAGATAGATAGATGGATGGATGGATGGATGGATGAGGGGATAGATAGATAGATAGATAGATAGATAGATAGATAGATAGATAGATAGATAGATAGATAGATAGATAGATAGATAACCCAATATTCCTCTTTGAGATAAGAGAGTGAAGTGAGCAAGCAGTCACAGCCTTCTTCCTACTCCCTCCCCACAAAGGTGAAAGCCAGAGTCTCTCTGGAGACCAGGTGGGCCAGATCTAAAGGAGTCTCCACAACACAGGATGCTCAGGGTCCCTGTGGCTCAGCACAACCCATTGCAACAGAGCCTGCTAGTACCTTGTCATTCATTTTCTTACATAGCCTGATCCAAATATAACACAGCTGCAAAGCGTTAATAGGCGACATGTGGGCCAAACATTTACTGTGGCACAAACTGATGAATGCTAGACAGGTCTTCTGTTAGAGAAGGATCTGATCATGTCATTCTCCTGCTTAAAAATCTTCGTTGGCCCCTGTTGCTTATTGGGTAAAGCTCAATCTCTTTGGCATTCAAGGCTTCCATAATCTTTGTGCCACCTTTTCTTGCTTTTGAACTGAGTCTTGTATTTTTCTTTCCCAAGCATTTTCTATTCTGCCAAACTGGTTACTCTTTAGATCCTGACTACCATTTACATATGCTGTTACTCAGGTCTAGAATATCTTCTTTCTTGTCTATTAAATTCCTAAACATCTTTAAAACCTAATTCCATTGCCATCTCCTCCAGGAAGATGCTCCTGATCTGACTAGTCAGTAATGAGTCTCTTCCCTCCCCATTTTGCTTGGAACTTCATTTCATCACTTTCTAGCCAGCACTTCTGTCTTCTCAGGGATACAGGAAACTCCCCAATTTCCCTGTCTGTCCCTGTCTCCCACCTCCATTGCATTAGCATAGGAAGAACAGGAGGCAGAACCCTGGCATATCTTCTGCCAGGTTCTGGGTTCTGGGATTCTTGGTGTATATGTCCAGAGGTATTATTTTTATTTTTTTGATGTTTGTTTACAGGAAGTTGAATACCTTTTTTAAATGAAAATGAAAAAAAATTGTGTAATTTTGTTTAAAGTGAAAATTGTAGAATATATATTTGTGTATTATTCCTCCACTTAGGTCATAAGCTCCTTGAAGGCAGCTAAATTTTGTATCTCCCCACCAGGGCCTAGCACATCTCTGAACCCAATGGATAAAGATCAAGAGATTTTAAATTAAACTTAATTAGATCAACCACTGAATAATGAAATCCTGGGTTGACAACCCCAGCAAGTCGATCTCTCACTTCAGATACAAGCCTTTAATTCTAGCCTTTTCTAATTACTCTAGCTGAAAAAGTATCTGTGCCTGCACCCTGTTCATCTACACCCTCCTGCTCTATGCTGCTTCCTAGGCTTCATGGCTTGACTTGCTCTTTCCCTCCTGACAAAAGAGAGAAAGGAAGAGAGAGAAAGGGGTGGGAGAGAAATGGGGAGAAGAAAGGAAGTAATGGGAGAGAGAGGAAGTGAAAGAAGGGAAATGGAGAGAGAGAAGAGAGAAAGCGAGACAGAGAGACAGACACACAGAGAGAGAATCCCATGACTCTCTTTTTCCAGTTTCAAGTCAGTTCCCTTAGTAACCAGGATACTGCCTCCTTTATTTACCCTTTTCTGCCTCTTTCTGTCTAATCTTGGAAAGAGTATAGAAAAAGCTAACCTCTACATGAAAAAACATCTCCATCTCACTCTTTTGCAGAGGAAGTCCATGCGTGTGGTACCCTGTACATGTTTTCAGAATCTTTTGATGTATTAATCAGTTTTACTGATTTCTTCTTTTTTTTTCTTTAGAAATCTCATTTGTTATGTGAGATAGCATTCTGGGTGGGGGAAGGTAAAGGAATAGAAGGAAATTTTGGTGAGGTAAAAAAAAAAACAAATCCAGAAGATATCAATAAAAATTTATTTTAATAAATCTAATCTCTAGACTCTAGATTCTAGAGTTCTATCTTTTATTACCTATATGTGATGGAGATTTGTTTCTTTTAAAGGACTTTCCATTTTCTCCAAACATTTATTTTTTTTCATCCAATGATAAACTTTATTTTTTAAAATTCAAAGATATTTTATTTTCCCAATTACATGTATTAATAATTTTCAACACACGTTTTCCAAAATTATAAGATCCAAATTGTCTCCTCCTTCCCCCACTTGGAGATGATAAGCCATTTGATCTGGGCAATACATGTCTTATCATGCAAAGCACACTTTCATATTGATCATTGTTGTAAGAGCACATTCATACAAAACCCAAATCCCCAAATAAAACCATAAATACACTGATGTGAAAGACGACTCCAACAGGTCTTTCTCTGGAGATGGAGAGCATTCCCTGTCTTAAGTCTTTCAGGATTGTCCCAGATCAGTGCACTGCTGAGAGGAGCCAAGTTTTCACAATTGATCACTGTACAATATTGCTGTTACTGTTAACAGTGTTCTCCGAGGACTACTTATTTCTCTTTGCATTAGTTCATGCAGATATTGCCAGCTTTTTTTGAAATCACCTTGCTTATCATTTCTTATAGCACAATAGTATTCCATCACTATTTGTTCAGCCATTCCCCAATTAATGGACATCCCGATAATTTCCAATTCTAGCCACCACAAAAAGATCAGCTATAAATGTTTTTGGACTTTTCCCCTTCTCCCTCTTTATTATCTCTTTGGGATACAGACCCAGTAGTAGTATTACTGGATCAAAGGGTATGCACAGTTGTATAGCCCTTTGGCTGTAGCTCCAAATTACACCCCAGAATGTTTAGATCAGTTTATAACACCAACAATGCATTATGTCCCAATTTTGCCACATCCCCTCCAACATTTATCACTTTCCTATCATATTGGCTAACCTGATAGGCGTGAGGTGGTACCTCAGAGTTGTTTTAATTTGCATTTCTCTAATCAAAAGTGATTTAGAACATTTTTTCATATGGTTATTGATAGCTTTGATTTCTTCATCTGAAAACTGCTTGTTTATATCCTTTGACCATTTGTGAATTGAAGAATGGCTTGTATTCTTATAAACTTGATTTAGTTCTCTCTAGATTTGACAAATGAGACATTTATCTGAGAAATTTATTATAAAATTTTTCCTCACTTTGTTGTTTCCCTCCTAATCTTGTTTACATTTGTTTTTTGTGTACAAAAGCCTTTTAGTTTAATTAACATAATCAAAATTGACTAACATTGCTTTCACATCGAGAGTCATTTTATTTTCTTTTAAAATGTTTTATTGATAGGTTAAAAAATGGCACTGCTGCTTCCAATAGCCAGTTTCTTCATTAGGACTTTTCCTTGTCAAAAAGAAAAACACAAGATAAATGGAAACATTGATCAAATCTCATCTCACATGTAATATTCTGTACTGCTCTTCATAGGTTCATTTTCACCTTGATTTACATTTTTATGAGGCAATGAAGCATTCCCCATAATATTTTTAAATGAGCATGAGTTACTTATTAATAATGAGGCAGCTATGGTATGCAGAGGATAGAGTACCAATGCAGGAATCAGGAAGACATGAGTTCAGATGTGACCTCAGACACTTATTTTCTGTGTGGCCTCAAGCAAGTTATTTAACCTGTTTATCTCAGTTTCCTCAACTGAGAAAAAGATGATAATAGCATCTCCCTCTTACAGTTATAAAGATTGAATGAGATTAATATTTGTAAATATTTAGTTCAATGCCCAGAACATAGTTAAATGCTATATACATGTTTGTTCCCTTTATTCCAAATAATATTTGTAGTGTTAGCACCTTGCCTAACTCCTAATAGGCTCCATATAAAATGTTTATTCCTTCCCCTTCTTTGCCCCAATTGAAAAAAAAAGGCAACTAGAAGATGTTAGTGATGCCTACTTATTTTTTTTTCATTTCTGCCTCCTCTTTCATCATCTTTATGAATTTAGGTGCCCTCATTAAAAACATTAGAAGGGAGCAAGTAGGGCTTCTGTAGGTGATTTTCTATAGTACACCACATTATCATAGTCATCTAACTATTAGAGAGGTAAAGAGAATGAATATAAGTCCCTATTGGGTGTATTTTTTGTGGAAACTCCCAAAACATTTGATTTGGCAGAGCAATCTGCATTCCTAAAGGGTTTCCTCCAAGGAGTCTATCATTTGTATTTTAATTACATAGTCCCAGAGATACATTTGTCCACTGTTCCCCAAGGGATGTTAGGAAGTTAGAACAGTGGATAGTGTTGGTCCTGGAGGTAGGAGCATTCTTCCTGAGTTCAAATCTGGCCTCAGACATTTACTAGCCATGTGAAATTGGATAAGTCATTTAATCATTTGCCTTGGTTTCCTCATCTGCAAAATGAGCTGGCGATGGCAAACCACTCCAGGATCTTTGACAAGGAAAGCCCAAAAGGAATCATTAAGAGTCAGACCTGACTGAAAAATGAACTCATTTGTTCCTTAATTATCAAGTGAAATACCAAACAAAGAATTGTAGGTTCAGCATCAAAGAGGAAGTTGTACAGAGGATACAAAAAGAAAGGAAATTCTCTATAATAAAAGCACTCCAGATGCTGATGCTCATAGGTCACATTTTGTTGATAGCAATGATCTCTGGAACACTATTAGGGGCTTTTCAACATCACTCTAAAGTGAATCACTTAGTCATCCATGCAAGAAAAATCAAGTGGATGAAGAATAAATATTGTCCAGATTAATCCATACAACAGTATTGTGTAAGCAATTGTCTTGGTCCATCATTACACAAATTTCAGACAGACACTCAAAATGGATGAAAAGGACAGTGGGACCAGAATTTCATAGGAGTAGAAAAGAAGGCAGGATTGGATTTGGAAAGTCATGAAATATTTTTCTGTGATGTTTAGCTGCAAAAATTTTCCTTTTTACCATCAGTATTCTCCTAGGTGATGAGTTTTGGTGACAAGTTACAAAACACCATGAATCCAAATGATTAAGAAATATAGATAAGCCAAGGGCAATAGAGAGACTTATGATATATGTAAGTAGTTTGTAGCATATTAACATTGACAATTCATGAGCTAAAAAAAGTCATAAAAACATCACCTAGGACATACCTGACCAGAAAAGGAGGTAAAAGCTCATGACTCGAGAATGAGGCTTAACAGATGGGCAATTTGAATGTTGCAGTGGTATCCATGAAGCATTTAAAGAAACTGCCTTGCATGTTGGGTGGAATCCTTTATGACTTATGGAGGCATGGACAAAAATCACATGGGACAAGGGGCTATGTATTGCTAGAGGTAATTTGCATACCAAAGCATCTTTTGGACCAAATAATTGTGTCATATATTTAGGTTTACTTCTTAGAATGACGTAGATCTTCTAATTCTTTTGTATTAAAGCAGGTAGGTAAATCATGGGCACATAATTGATGCTTAGTAAGTATTTATTGCTTACTTAATCAAAGAGGTGATAAACAGCTATAAACAGCTCATTTACCTTGGAATATGTCACTGTAGAGAGGACTTAGTTAATAAACATTAACTGTGTTATGTGCCAGGTACTATATTAAGTGCTGGAGAAACAAAAAGAGGCAGAAGATAGACTCAGCCCTCAAGGAGCTCACTTTCTAATGGGGCACAATAAACAAGGCAAAATGTACAAATAAGCTATATGCAGAATGAATAGAAAAAATTTAGAGAGGGAAGATACTGGAATTAAGAGGAATTGAGAAAGGCTTGGGATTTTTGTTGGAACTCGAAGGAAAGCAGGGAAGCTGGTAGGCAAAGATAAGGAGTGAGAGCATTCCAGGCATGGAGAGCAACCAAAGCAAATGCTTGGAACCTATTCCTAGGTGGAGTGCCAAGGAAAGTAATGTTGAATAATATATGGCAGCCAGTAACGTATAATAAGACTGGAAAGATAAGAGGTGGCTAGGTAAGCAAGGACTTTGAACTCCAACCAAAGGACTTTGTATTTGAACCTGGAGGCAGTAGGAAGCCATTGGAATCTTTTTGACTATGGTTGGTGGTGACATGGATGGGAGTGAAGAGAGACTTGCAGGAGGCAGATCCATCCACAAGCTGCTGATGTTGGCACTATAGACAGAATGCAGTAAAGAATGTGAAAACAACAAAATACAAGCCAATGTTGTGAGAGGAATAGAGAGATAGAGAGACTGAGTTAGAAAAAGACAAGGAGGGAGACAGAGGCAGAGAGACAAATGAAGGCTAAGGAGAGACTCGAAAATCATTATCAAGAATGTAGTTGTTGCTGACCCTGCTGTCATAGCCATTACAGTCCTACCCTTTGGTAAATTCTATCCATAAGACCTCAATAGTTGCCTTCACAGTCTTATTAATGGGACTTTCCCTAGGGGTACACATGACACAGGGCAACACAAATATAGATATACAAGGCAAGTCATCTGTGTAGAGCAACTTCTCAGAACTATGCCGTTTTCCCTAATGAAATTGCAACTCTCCTTCTCTCTTACAGCTGGAAGGGACCTTACAGGCTATCAAGCTCAACCACCTCATTTTATAAATGAGGACATTAAAGCCCCCAAAATGGAAGTGACTTATCTAGGGTCACACAGATATAAATGACAGGTGAGCCTTTGACTCCAAATTCAGTGTTCTTTACTGCCTCAACTATGGTGGAAGGGAGAGCTTAGGGAACACTAATTGAAAAGTCTAAACCTTCCCTGTTTCTGCAACTGATGCTTATAACTTTTGTTGTGGCAGTGACTCCTTTGGCATTCTGATGAAACCTATGGACCCTGTCTTTAGAATTGTGTTTTTGAAATGCATAAAATAAAATATGAAGGAGTGCAAGGGAAACAAATTCTATTGAAATGCAGTTATTGGGGGAAAAAAGTGGCTTTTTTTTTGTTTTTATGTTTTTTGTTTTTTTAGCACAGACATTTCAGATTAAGAATTTCATCTCTAGCTGCCTACCAGAAGCTTCTGAGTGGGAGACGACTGCCTTTTGTCAGACATGTTGGCAGCAGCTGCCACCTTTCTGCCTCAGAGCTCGACTGTTCTGCCTACCTACTTGTGACAACAATGGAGCTGCTGAGGTTTAAGATGGAATCTGTAAACTCTAACAGGGTCTTCCTTGTGCCCTGCCTTCTATGGACTCATTCATTGTAAAATGAAACCTATATTCCTAGGAGAGAGTCTTAAAGAACCACAGGGGGGCTGAAAAAATAGAGGAAAAAATGAATTAGGTTTCTTGTCAGAGTAAAATCTCTTTTATCTTTGAGGTTCATTTGTAATGTCTTCTAATCTAGTTGTTGGCAGGGCAATGGCCCTGGATTCTTAAAGGCTACTCCAGCACATTATTAACTCTAGTAGGCTTTCTCCAGGTGGCATAATAATAATGAATAATAATAAGTAAATTTTTATATAGCATTTACTGTATGTCAGGCACTGTGCTAACTGCTTTACAATTTTTATATCATTGGATCCTTACAACAGCTCTGGTAGATTGGTGCTATTATTATTCCCATTTTACAGACAAGGACTGTAAGGCAAACTGAGGTTAAGTGACTTACCTAGGGTCAAAAAGCTAGTAAGTGCCTGAGGTGGCATTTGAACTCTTATCTTCCTGACTCCAGACCTAGATTCCCCAAGACAAGCTTTGAAGATGGCCCCTTTGTTTGGGGTTTTTAATCATTTTTTTAAAAATTAATTTTTTAAACCCTTACCTTCTACCTTAGAATCAATACTATGTATTGGTTCCAAGGCAGAAGAACAATAAGAGGTAGGCAATGGGGGTTAAGTGACTTGCCCAGGGTCACACAGATAGGAAGTAACTGAGGTCAAATTTGAGCCCAGGATCTCCCCATCTCTAGGCCTGGTTCTCAATCCACTGAGCCACCAAGCTACCCCTTAATCATTTTTTTTCTCATCATGGATCTTTGACAGTCAGTCTGATGAAACCTATGGATGCCTTCTCACAAAATGCATAAAACAAAATAGATAGGATTATAAAGGAAACTAATTATATCCAAAAAAATTTAAAAATTTAAAGCAAGTTCACAACAAGTTAAGAAACCCTGTGTTAGAGGACCAAGCTAGTTCAATCTGGAAAGCCTTATCACCAGGCTAATCACAAGGCAATGGATTATTATAGCTACAGAAACTTATAAAGACCACCTACTGACAGAGGGTTGCAGACTTCATTGGTGGAAATAACCAATTATACAAATGAAATGATGGATTTGTCGAAGTGTTGGCAAATCTTCAAGTTCATTATTCCTTGAAGTTTGGAAGAGTCACCAATCCTTTTTAAGGGTCTCAATTTTATACAGATACACACACATATGTATATAACAAGTGCATGTGTGTGGATAAGTATATAGGTACATAAATATAGATTTAATGTGTCCAATTACACCTATATATACCTATATACATTTATATGTGTGCATATGTATGTATACCTACATATCTATATATATCCATTTGTTTTAATTACTTTATTCTCTCCTGTGAGCATAGAAAAAAACATACTATGCACAAAGGAGATGCAAAAAAGTCAGAAGATGATTACATTTATTTTTGTACACGTTAATTCTTTATCAGCTCTATTTTCAGAGGGCATCGCTGTATTGCATTAATGCTTCAAGTTGCTAACAATACCAGCTGGTACTGCAGGCACTCATATCTCTAGAGCAAAAGGACCAACTTATTGCCTCCCCACAGAATAGAGCTGAACCTACTTGGCATTCTTTTTGATAGGGAAGGGCCCCAAAATAAGTGCTGCTTACTTTCTGTCACAGGGGTTAGGATTTAGGAGGATCCCTGCCTCTGCTGTTTCTTTTACCAGTGCATTTCCTCATGCCAAGTCACCTCCTCTTAGCTGGAAATCTGCCCTTTTCCCCTTACGCTGGGAGAGGTTCATTTGACCTTTGGGATCATCTGCTTCTCCCCTCTCCCCGCTGTATCCTGGTGGGGCTCTCCAGCTAAATTCTGACGAATCATTAAACCTGGCTGCTCTTGGTAGAAACAAATGATTTTCAGATTTGTTATTCCTGAGTTGGAATTTTTCTGAGAGGTTGGCTACTTCCCAGAAAACCCTCACACTTCCCTAGAAGACATTCCTTTACCCATTGGGGTATATCATTTGACCATGTCTTATGCTTTCCTTTTGCTTCTCACAGGGACCAGGAGGACCGTGCCAGGTGTTTTGTTGAAAAGTCATTAAATAATCCTTGGTTGTGTGATTCATTGATTCTCCTGCAGAGTTTGGGTTTTCTCACACTAACCCTTTCAGTGACATTTAGATCTCCAAGAATTCAGTCTTCCAGAAGGAGGAACTAGACTGCTTTTGGCCTCTCTTTGTATAGGTCTTGTCCAAGTCATGCATTTTCTAAGACCAAAGAGCAAATGTGGTAAAAAGGGTCTGCTGGCTGCCCTTTTCTAATCGTGCTTAGAACACTAGTTAGTAATCTGTCTTAGAAGCATTTTGATTTATCTTTTTAAATAAGTATTTGAAATTTTTGTGGACTTGTGTTTCTTCAAGTGATTCATTGTGTCTGTGTATCTCTCCTTTCTCTTTCATTCTAGAATATCCCTTCCGTTGCCAAGTGTTCCCAGTTCCATCTCCACAACATTTTTGGCATTTGTCCCATCTTCTCCACTCACGTGGCTGCCATCCTAGCTCAGGCCCTCAACAGCAATCTACTTCCCTGCTTCTACACTTTCCCATAGACCTTTATCTGGCTAAAGAGTGGGTCTGACCATGCCATTCTCTGCTTGAGAAGCTTATATTGTTCCTATTATAAAATATAAACTTCCCTGTTTGACTTCTAAAGCTTTGAACAAAATTTTGTCCCTACTTATCTTTCAAGATGGAACTCAGATGACTGCCCATAATTTTGTTCTTTGTTCTAGATGAGCAGCAACTTGTTCTCCCTCATTTGCAACATTCCACTTACTACTTCTATGTTTTTGTTTTTTTAACCCTTACCCTCTGTCTTGGAATCAATACTGTGCATTGGTTACAAGGCAGAAGAGTGGTAAGGGCTAAGTGACTTGCCCAGGGTCACACAGTCAGAAAGTGTCTGAGGTCAGATTCAAACCTAGGACCTCCTATCTCTGGGTCTGGCTCTCAATCTACCAACCGAGTCACATAGCTGTCCCCTACATCCATGTTTTCATTCACAGACTTGTCCCTCTGCCAGGAATATTCTTTCTCCTCACCTTTCTTTCTACCTTCAAGGCTTACCACAGGCCACCTCCTACAATGAACCTCTTCTTATTTCCCCAGTTGTTAGTACTCTCCACTTCCCCATCAGTCTCCTGGAAATTATTCTATATACATTTTTCATTAGCTTCTTGGCATATACATTGAGCCCAAGTTCCCCTAGTCCTGAAATCTCAACTTTTATTAATTATTAATAATACATTAATTATCATATCTCAACTTTTATTAAATATTAACAGAATAATTAATAATAAATATAAAATTAAGGGGTTTTATCTTTGTAGTCCTAGAAGATAGCACAGTAGCTCATTGTCTGGCACCTCGTGGCACTTAATAAATGCTGTTGAATTGATTCGAGAATGTGAATTGTGTCTTTAAAATGGCAAGGCAAGGTAAGAAAAGATGTAATTCTCATTCATTCTAAAATATCTTTCAATTTTATTAAGGCCTAATCATTTGGTATCTTAGATGTAATAGGGGTTCCTGAAGTCATCTTGGGTCATAGCTCTTCTCCAAGTAGCTTGGAATAGGATTTTATCCCCTATATGTCATACTTTTTTTTTTTAATGATCACTGCATTTTGATTGCTAGTCAAGCATCATCACTGTAAGAAAAAAGGAAGAAATGATTCTTTGGGGAGCTGAAAGCCCTGAGCAGATGCAGTGCTCTTGATTTAGACAAAGTAGAATCAGTCCATTGAAATCTCTGGGATTTCAAGCCATGATTAAAAAAAAAAAAAGCTACCTCTTGGTAATATCAGTCTCCTCTTCAGTACAGCTGCTGTGTGGTCTGAGGAGAAAGATGTGTACATCTCTCCAAGTGCTATTCATCTTGGCACTTCTCAGGACTGAAAGGCGTCTTAGATAGCTTAAGAGGATCAAATCAGAGGCAGAGCTTGGAGTCCTTTAGCCATTTGACACAGTTCTCTGTGGTTTAGGACAATGCAGCTAGCTTTTTTAAACAAATCTATTTGCCATTTCCATGAGGGTTGTCTGGTGACTAAAATTCATTCATGGAATCAGAGCATGGAATAGGGGTTTACTGTCAACTAGTTCAATCCCTTCCATTTATAGATGGGGAAACTGAGGGCTAAAGAAGTTATCCAACCCTATAAGGTTGTTCAAGCATTTTTCAGTTGTCTGACCCTTTGTTACCCCACTGGGGAGTTTCTTGGCAAAGATACAGGGGTGGTTTGCCTTTTCCTTCTCCAGTTCATTCTATAAATGAGGAACTTGCCCAGGATCACGCAGCTAGTAAAGTGGCTGAGGCCAGATTTGAACTCATGAAGTAGAGTCTTCTGACTCAAGGTCTGGTGCTCTATCCACTGTACCACCTACTTCCCCCTATAGTATACATAGCAGACACTTAATAAATGCTAGTTGACCTAGGCTGAATCATTAAAACCCAATAATATTCATTCTTCCTATGCTGAAATCAGCTCACCCAAAAGATAGCCCAGGGAAGGTTTCTTCACGTAGAATACTTTTCCCATGATTTTCCTGATTGGCATCACTAAGTCTGAGTTTATCTTTCTCCTAGTGATCCCATTCTCTAGACATTCCATCCCCATCCCCATCCCCATCCCCCCAACCCTTCCTTATGCCTTTTGGCAGACTAACTTCCCTGGAGGAAATTTGGGTTATGCTAATTACATTCTGACAACCTTGGGAGAAAGATTCTTCAGACAACTTGGTAAGCTAACTGATTTCTTGAATCCATTAAGAGGGGAAGAATCTGGGGCCTGGGCCAGGGCCAGCCTCAGAGGCAGTTTATCATCCACCTCTCTGAGCATGACTAGGTATGGGTTGGCCCATAAAAGCTGGGTCTTGTCAGACTTTTTGGCAGGCAAAGAATGGGTTCCTCAGAGTCCTGGAAAATAGAAAAATCAGCCTTTTGGGCAATAACCAAGAGGGAAAGGAGTTTAATTCAGACATACCTGGAAGCACTTATTCTCAATGGCATAATGCCTCCATTCTTTATTCTTTCTGGGTGTCATCATCACTGATGGTACCAATCATCTTTGGGGCAGTATTTATAGGAATTCATGGAAATCCTGCCTCTGGTCTACCTTGCACACTTAAGATTTCCCAAAGAATTGGTGGAAAAACTGCTACTGGTACCAGTCTGCTCAGAATCACAGTCCATCAGTTTTCATTAAATGTATGAACATATTTCTTTTACATGACAAAAAGCTTTAGAGGCAAAGAAATGCCTCCACTGTCTTAGCCATAGGCTGAAGTGTAGAAAAAGCCCCAGTTATCAACCAAATCTATGTCCTTTCTGCCAACATTCTTTCCTGGTCCTGCAGGGGGTTTTTTGAATGATCTCTTTTGACTTGTAAGTTTGAACTTTGGAGGTTCTCCTCTTACTCTTCATGTTAATTATCTGTGAAAACTAGAAGGTAGCTTTTTGGGAACAATGAAAATAGTGAACTTCTGCCACTTGATAGATTTATTCCTAGAACTGGCCTACTTTTCCTCATAACTTTATTTGACCTTTCAAGACATTTATTCTCAACCAGCCCAGTAGAACTTTTTTTGGCTTTCTTTTGATATAAATAGCATGTCTTGTTGAATCTGCAATGTACTCAGTATTTTATCCATTTGGATTTCAGTTGGTGCATGTTTCCTTATGTCTTACACTTTTTTTTAAATGCTTCATGATTTACTTTGCTAAACAAAACTAACCTAGTTTCTGCTAAATTGATTAGCTCTTGATGAATTCATATATAATGAAACTCTTAATTCCTTTTCTCTTCTTTGTATTAACTTCAAAATAGGGTGTTGCCTTCCTATACATAATTTTCAGCCTGAAATTCACTCTTAATGAAATTCACAACTTGATTTTTTTTTCTTCTCAATTTAGCTTGTGGAAATGATGTTGGGCATCACAAATGAATACAGTTTTTCAATGCAGAAAATTCTCTGGGAGGGTCTTGTAATCAAGATATAGTGAAATTGCCAGTTGAGATTAACTAGATTCCATGTGAAATGTTGGTGCTTCATTGAATTTCCAGGGTAACTAAGTGTAAAACCAGTGGTTGTAAGAGCTGTAGGAAGTTCACTTGACTGGCTGACCCTGGTCACCATCTTAGAAAGTTAATCAGCTATGCAGGGTTAAAACTATTAGGTCATTTTCTACCCTTTGTTGTTGTTCAGTTGTTTGATCCTTTCAGACTCTTCCCAGACTTTATGGACCATAGCAAACCAGGCCCTTCTACTACTATCTCTTGAAGTCTGACCAAGTTCATATTTTTTACATGTGGAAAATATAATGATCTCTCAGTTCTCTGGATTCACCTCCTCAACTCCTTTATGTTTATAGTAAAAGTTTATATTAAAATAAAATATTGTTTATATTAAAAGTTAAAAAATTAAAACTATTGTGTTTATAATTTTAAAAATATTAAATGCAAAATTTGTTTTACAATCACAATAACTCAGAGTCCCAGATTAGGAAAATTCCCAATATTTACAAAAAGCTTGACTTTCTGCCCTAATTTACATTTCTGTTTGTCTCCAGTTAACCCTTGTCAACCTGATGACAAAGGCAAAAATTCAGGTTGTGGGAAACATTGGGATAATCAGAAGCAATTAGAGTATGCTGTAGTAGGGACAAACTGGTAAAAGGAAAAGAGTATACCTTTTTTTGGAACTTCCCTCAATCCTTACAGAGGTAGGCGCAGCTCCAGATTTCAACCTCAAGTCTTCTGCTCCAAGATGCTTGTAGGGGCTTACAGCCCTCCTTGTTTTCTTCCTCCTCTGCTGCAGCTCAGCTCTCCTTTTATAGGTTCCTCCTTTCTTCTGTTGCCCCAATGCAGTCAGTTCTCTCTGACTCAGCTCATTAAGTCTTTAGAAAGGCTGGGGAAGATGACCTGATTGCTCCTGCTGCTAGGCTATTTAGGTCTACATCCCTTCTCTTCCAGTGTATATCCCTTTAAGGACTCCCATGCTTGACTAAAATCTGCCTTCTGGCTTAAACATCACAATAGTCAAAATCACTTGGAGAGAAAAGTTTTGTCCCTTTGAACTACAAATTCCAAGATTCCAGCTGTAACTGTAAATGCTACCTTGTGAATGGAAAAGAATTGACTTCTTACTACTTACTAGAAATCAGGAAGGGCTCTAAAGCTATTGATGGAGTAAATTTAAGGACAAGGAGAAGTCTTTTAGGATACTTGAATTTACACAGACTATTTTTTTGTTTGCCTATAAAATTGATTCCTCTCAATTTTTTTTTTTTTGTTTCACATCCCTATTTGGCCAAGGTCTTTCCCAATTTCCCCCAAACTCTGACTTCATAAATGATGCTTATCGTGATTCAAGTGGAAAAGTCTTTTGTAGCAGAGACAAGAAAGCTGAGCATTTCAACCTTATTGTGCCCTGCCATTGATATCATAATAATAATAACTAACATTCATATACTTCTTTAAAGTCTGCTCAAAGTCTCTAAAAAGGAGGATGCAGAGAATCAAAATCTATAATGTTAGGTACAAGGATACTATATATAAGACTTCCATTTGGGCATCAGTTTTAAGGACAAAAGCTGCTGTCATGTATTAAAGCAAATGGAGTAATAATAAATACATTAAAAGCCACACATAAATCCAGGCCACACTCTTCCATCAGCACACTCAGTAACTGTGGGGGAGATGGTGCACGAATTTACAGGAACCTGACAAGGAAACACATGAGGTAGAAAAACTCATTTGTTCAGGATAACTCACAACTGGGAACCATAAACTTTTATTTAATCTCTGACCTTGCTCTCCAGATAGTTATCTGATTTCTCATTAAAAAAATTTTAAACCTTCTTAAGTCTTAAAACAGTTATATGCAAATGAACTGAGGGACCATAATGCCCTGCAGCTATACATTCTCAAAATAGTTCTTACTAATCTATGTCCTTGAAACTGTGTGTCTTCAAATTCTGTTTTCAGTTTTTAATAAATAAAAATTATTTCTCTGCTTTATTAAACTATCAAACTGTTTGTGTTCAAATTATCAACCTATCTCCTTTACAAAATAATTTAAGAACTTTTTATTTACAATAGAGATTTTCTGTATTAAGATGCTTAAGTTCCATTCTTTACACACATATTTACAGTTTTTATTAAACTAAAGTTCTTCTTTTACTCCATTCAGGTATCTAAATATTCATCTATGAATGAGGTAATATGCTTTACCAATGAGTAACTTTTTCTTTACATAAAAGCATTTTTTCTTCTCCTTTCAGCATTAAACTACTCCATATAAGAGGACAGCATCTTTTTTTTTTGTTTTTTTAGGACAGCATCTTAAAGAGACAATATTTGGCAGAAAGTAAAATGAACAATTAGAGTTATCTAAGGCAGGGTGGTTTCAAGGGCATTTTAGAGCCACCTCATACTTTCTCCAAAGATCCTATTGTTATGGTTTCAGTAAGGCCATTTTCGCTTTGGAAATCATAAAGTACTACAAATTAGGGCTTGATTTATTATTTTGTTGATTGTCTGGACTTAAGAAAGTAATGAAGAAAGTATTAATAATGCAGATTAAATTTAAAAGTGTGTCTTGGTATAGTAGATAGAGTAGTGGGTCTGGAATCAGGAAGACCCAAGTTTAAATTTCATCTCAGACATGAGCTCTGTGACCTTAGGCAAGTCATTTCTGAGATGTGCGGGGTGTACAGGGAGGACTAGTTACTCTGCTGAGAAGGCTTGCTGAGCCCTTTTCAAGGCTGCTCATCCTCCTTTGAGGTCAACCTGTTATCTGTGGCTCTAAGAACTGTACCATGCACAGTGGCCACAATCACATAAAGCCATCTCAGCAGATAGACTAAATCAGGCTGAAGGTAGCTAACAGACTAATCCCTTTTGTAATTTAGGGGATGTCCAGCCCAAGCATGTGAAGACTTTTCCTGACAGAATGAGGTGGACAAGAACAATTCTATTCCAAACGGCCAAGAAGATGGCTGGAAGCCAAGGATACAGAGCGCTTAGAATTTGGTCAGTTATTAAAGAGGCCAAGGTCATCCATTGCATCGCAGATTGTCACCAGTTATCCTGATTTTTGTCTTGCCCACTTGACTTGAATGACTTTGGAAGAGAGACTGAGGCTGATGATTTTGTGCAACTCGGTCTCAATTCAGTCTCTTTCAAGCACAAGTCAAGACATCATTCACTCTGATATTCCTCTTTGAAAATGAAGGAAGAACAACAATCACCTCAGTTTCCTCAACTGTAAAATGAGGATAAAAATAATGCCCTAGGGCTGTGCTTAGGAAAGTACCTGACACATAGAAGATGCTATCCAAATTCTATTATTATTGTTATTCTGTTTTCAGAGAGCTGGTTGTAAAACATTTGCCAGAGTCTTCCTGGATGACTTGCCATTGAAGGTAATTGGTTTCTTCTCAGTGGAAACCTTCAATGACCACTTTGGAGGTATTATAAAGGTAGTGCCTTTTCTAGTCTGGGTTAGATTGGATGAGCACTGAGATTCCTTCTAACACTTAAATTCTATGCTCATTAACCCCATTTTACAAATGAGGAAATTGAGGCTCACATAAGTTAAAGCTAGAAATTGATAGATCCTAGGCTCAGGTCCCCTGTTTTAAGTCTTTCACACTATTCTCTCCTCCATCTTTAAAATGAAGGGTTTGGTTTCAGGATCTCAAAGGGTACATCAGTTTCAGAGTTCTCTGATTCTAATGACAGCCATATGCTCTCTCACTTATGACAGCCTCTGCTACCTCACTCAACTTTTCGCATGGACATATTTAATTTGGGTTTATGAATGCTTGTCCTTGCCGAATGGACATCTGTTCCTTTTACACCTATTTCAAGAGTCTCAGATTTTAGCTCCCCCCTTTGTGGCCTTGGTGCATCTTGGCAGACTTTAACCAACAATTTGCATTCCTACAGACCTCTCTTCAAAAGCAGGAGCTTAAATGTAGTAAGGCTACAGAATCAAAACATACGTCGATCTTATTGAGGGAAATTTTGGCTCAAAGACAAAACACACAAGTCAGTGTCCATCTGAATGAGATTGAAAACTACTTTGTATTGGGAATTTAACTTTACCAGTTTCTAAGAGTAAATGGCACGTATCATAATCAGAGAAGACAAAGGAGAAGATATACACACAGACAACCAAAATACAGTGGTAGGGGCTGTAACTTGCAGGCTAAGTATCTTTGGGCAGGATAATAGAATCAGGGATTTCAAATTGGAGTGGACTCTAGAGATCAGAATAAGAGAGACTTTTTCCTGAGTCTCAATTGCTCTTGCTGAGCTGTGTTAGAATTTTTGGTTAGGCAGAAAAAAACATGATAGCCTCTGACTCCAGAAGACAGAGGAGAAAGAGGATGGAGAAAGAGAGTAGGAAACTACTTCTTGAGCTCCTCTCTAAGTTGAAAGAAAATAGTAACAGTAACATAAAATTATCCTTCTCCAAAGAGAATAAAAAGAAAGGACACAAAGAAAAAAAAAACTAAACTAAAACAAAAAAACAAAAAACCTAACAACAACAAAAACAAACCTCCCCCCACGAGGGCAGCTAGGTAGCTAAATGGATTGAAAGCCAGACCTAGAGATAGGAGGTCCAGGGTTCAAATCTCACATACTTCCTAGCTGTGTGACCCTGGGCAAGTCACTTAACCCCCATATACAATATTGATTTTAAGACTGGACAAAACAAAAACAAAACAAACAAAACTCCTCTCCAACTGTGCCTTTAGTCTTCAGTATAAATTTTCCAAATGCAAAATACCCAGGTATCATGGACATCTCCTGCCTTCCCAAACTGTTCTATAATTTCTCTTTTGCCTTTACTTGGGCTTAGAAATGTGGTGCTTCTTATATGTAAACAAGGAACACTCTGAAAGGTCCTTAAACTCTTAGCATCCCTCTAGCCCTTCAACAAAGTTTAGGTCAAGAACCATCTCTTACAGGAAACCTTTCCTGCTTCCCTCCTTCTCCTTTCCCAATACAAAAGCCCTCAGTGACTGTGGATATTTTATATTTACTTATTTATAAATAATAATAGCTATCCCTTATGTACTTTACATATATTATGTTATTGAGCCCTTACAACCACAGTGGTCAGAGTTCTACAGATGAAGAAATTGAGGCAGGCAGAGATTAATCCACTTGTCCAGGATTACAGTAAATGCTGGAGGTAGGATTCAAACTCACATCTACCTGATTTCAATCAAGCATTCCATCTCTTGTGCCACCTACCTGCCTTAAATATTCTTCCTCCGGGTAAGTTCCTTAATGATGATGTTCAGTCATGTCTGACTCTTCAGGACCTCATGCCAGGGCCTCCTAGTCTTCATTAAAAAAACAAACAAACCAAAAAAACAACAACCCACACCTTCTGTCTCAGAATCAATGCTATGTATTGGTTCTAAAGCAAAAGAGTGGTAAGGGCTAGGCCATGGGAGTTATGTGACTTGCTCAGAGTCACACAGCTAGGAAGTATCGGAAGCCAGATTTGAATCTCCATTATTTCTTGAAGTCTATCAATGCTCATGTTTGTTGTTTCCATGATACTATTCATCTCTTCCTCTGATATAGCCTTCTCCTTTTGCCTTCAATCTTTCCCAACATCAGGGTCTTTTCCAATGAGTCCTATCTTCTCAATAGGTGCTTAAGGTATTTTAAATATTTAAAACATTTAATTTGTTACATTTATTCAAAGTATTTATGCTTCATCTCCATTGTCTGAATTAATTTCTTTAAATATTGACTGATTTGATCCTTAAAGGTAGGGCCTTTATTTATATATTCATTCATTCATTCATTCATTCATTCATTCATTCATTCATTCATTCATTTGTTTATTTATTTGCTTGTTTATTTATTTATCTATCTATTTAGTCATTTATTTAGCTATTTATTTGTTTATTTATATGTTCATTTGTTTGTTTGTTTGTTTGTGTGTGTATGTATTTACTTATTTATTTTGCCAGTGCCCAGGGCCTAGCACTATTCTGGCACAATTTTTTTTTTGGAGGACAAGTGAGGTTGGTCTGGACCTGTGATTTCATTTGTGTAGAGAACATCCTGTGAATAAACTATCTCTACTAAGCTGCCCTATAGTTGTAGTCTTAGAGTTGCTCTGGTCCCTGAAAGGTTAAGTAAATGGCCCAGTGTCACATAGCCAATGGATGCCAGTCATCCTAATTGTGAGGGCAGCCCTTTATCCATTATATCATGCTGCTTCTTGCCTGGTACATAGCTGATGGTTAATAATTAAGTGCCTGCCAATCAATGGATTGTGTAAAAACATAGAGGGCAGCTAGGTAGCACAGTGGATAGAGCACCAGGCCTAGAGTCAGGAGGACCTGGGATCAAATTTGACCTCAGACACTTTGTTGTGTGACCCTGACCAAGTCACTTACCCCCAATTGCCTAGCCTTTGTTGCTCTTCTGTCTTAGAATTGATAAAAATCAATCATTTATAATAAATGATAAATAATAATTAATAAATACAATTGACCTTTAGAAAAAAATAAAAATAAAACGTAAAAGGTGAATGATTTTCATTTGAATTGGTATCAGCCCCAAGATATACTGGCAGGATTTTTTTCTCCGTCTTTCTTCTACTGAGCTGGAGTTTACTTAACTGAGATTTTAAAATTTGTACTTAAAGTTCTCATGAAAAGTGATTGTGGAATATGAGATTTTTCACTTTATGTGAGCTACTCCTTACTAGGCTAGGCCCCTCCAGAAGGTTTTGAAACAAAAGCAAAACAAACAAGAAACAATAGAATATAAAGAAGTGCCTAATATTGATTTTCACAAGGCTTTCCACCATAACCATGATGTAAAAAACCATTGTGATTCAAAGGCAAAAATTAATTACCAATATTCAAAAATCACAAAGGAGAAAGAGACATAATTAGTATGATGATATTTCTGGCCTTGGATAAGTAAAGTATTTTTATTTGCCTGTGAGTTTAATTAACTATCATCTTCACTAATTACTCCAAATTCTGATGCTATTTGCGAATTCTCTGGTTTTTCTTCTGCTTTTAAACATCTGAAGTCCTCTGCTTGCTCTCAGCCTCCATTTGGGTGATTAGTTTCCAGGCTTTCTCTCTGAACCCCCATGTACTTATTTTCTCTTGAATATTTCACCATCCTCTGTTCCATTTTTAAAGAAAGGCTAGAGGTAAAAACGGATCTCCTCTGTGCTTTAGCGGGTCATATTGGGCAGAGAGACAAAGAATTACTTAGAACACTGCCCAAGCAAAAGGTTTGCCCTTTGGGGCCAGTCAGAATGTGAATCTGAGACAATAAAAGACCGGAGGCCAAGCCCAAGATTCTGTGTCCTGGTAGGGCAGGGAAAAGAATTTTAAGTCTGATTTCTATTCCTGTGATAATCCTCCTTGGTTATAACTGCTGAGTAGATAAATATCTCAGTAATGTTGAAATACAATTTAACAAGATGACTTGAGAAATGAATTAGATGAACTGTCTGAGGTTTTGGGTCTCTGAATATGCCCCTGGTTATCCCCAGAAGGGATAACGGGAGTGACTTAGTTAAGGGTTCATCCCTAGGGAGGCAGAAAAGAAAAAAAAAGGAACAGTTGCTTCTGGGAAGGAGATAAGGAAAGACGCGATAACTGATGGGGGAAGGGGATAGATTTTCATTGGACTTTTCCTAGCAAATGATGAACATAGGTCTATGGTGATAAGAAGTCACCATCTTTAGGGACTGCCTGACACAAATTGATTGAGTAGTTCAAGTTTGGGATTAGAATGAAATGAGAGATTCGTAGACCCTATAACAGTTTACTCAACCACAACATGGAAACGATGCTCAGCAGGAATTCGGAGTTGGTTCAGTTAGACACAACTCCCCTCACCTTCCATCCATTCCACTTTCCTGTGGGAGTCTGCTCAGTTAGAAAGATTCCTTCCTTCCTTCCTTCCTTCCTTCCTTCCTTCCTTCCTTCCTTCCTTCCTTCCTTCCTTCCTTCCTTCCTTCCTTCCTTCCTTCCTTCCTTCCTTCCTTCCTTCCTTCCTTCCTGCCTTCCTTCCTTCCTTCCTTTTTCCCTTCCTTCCTTCCATCCTCCCTTCCTGCCCTCCCTGAGTCTCAGTTTCCCTATCTGTAAAATGGTGATTACAATACTTATACTAACTTCCTCCCAAAGTGGTAATGAAGATCAAATGAGAGGCATGTAAAGCATTTTGTAAACCATAAAAATGTTCTCTAAGTGCCATTATCAGAGCTGTAGTAGTTAGCTATTATTATTATCAATTTTCACAGAGGTATTGTAATCAACCTCTCTATTTCTTTTGAGAGCACCACTGTCCTTACAGTCACCAGATTCATAACTTCAGTGTCATCTCTGGATCTTCATTTTCACTCATGCAGGATAGCTAGTAAGATGCCGAATCTTCCCATTTCTGTCTCCTACTCGTCTCTCTCCTCCCATAGCTAAGGCATCAGATCAGGATGTTGACCGTGCTCACCTGAACTACGTTCAATGACCTTCCTGCCTGGAGTCATTCCCAACCACCATCTTTCCTCCTCCAAACTGCTCAGGTGCTTTTCCTAAAGCAGAGGCCTGGCTATTGGCATTCTTCATCCTGAGCTCCACTGCCTCTCTTTACCCTCAGGATCAAATAGAAATTCCTGTGCTTGGCCCTTCAACCCTTCATTACCTTTCCAACCACACATAATTCTCCTTCACATATTTTATGGTTCCGTTCTATAGACCTTCCTGCATTTTCTCGGAAATTATACTCTCTCCCTCTTTGGGGTCTCTGAATGAACTCTTCCTTCATGCCTTAAATGCATCTCTTCCTTATCTTTGCCCCTCCAGAATCCCTGACTTCCTTCAAGATTGGGCTCCTGCACTACATTCTGTATGAAGCCTTTTCTGATCCCTCCTGCTCTCAGTGACTTTTCCACAAAAACTATTTTGAATATACTTGTTTAACAAAGACTTCCTGGGCACTGCTTGCCTGGAAGCTAGGGATGCTACATTTTTACCCCTCCTCAAGGTTCTCTAGTGCCTTAAGGGAATTTGGGGCCCCATCTCTGGTATTTCCTAGATTTGTATGGAGGGTCCCTTCTATACAAACAGAACTGGGACTCCTAAATTCCAGTTCCACTTAGTTACTAATAGTTGGATTAACTTTTACAAAGGACTGATTCCTTCAAAAATATAACAAAAACACATATACCCCAATCCATAGGGTATAGTTCCACCACAGACTCTGGGGAGGGAAAGATGATTCCATTCACAGTTTAGCTCAGCTTCTATATAACTGCAGTCCCAGTTTCCAAGTCCAAAGTCCACCTTTGGTTTGAGTCCCAGGAACCCTAACTTCTCAGGGCACCCCGGGCAGATTGGCTGGCTGCAACAACTCCTAGAATCCTGGCTCCAAGGTTGCCACGTCTCAGTTCCAGGTTGGGGGGGGGGGGTTAGTATTTGTACTTAGAAACTGAGAATACAAAGGAAAGAAAACAGAAGGACCTTGAGTCTGTTTCGCAAGGCCATAGGACCTAAGAGGGAAGTCAGGAGACGGAAGCCCATCCTTCTTTACAAATTCAGTTAAAGGTGATCAACTTGTGGGTAAATAGGAACATTTGGGTAAACAGCTTCTGCGGAAGCTGCCCAGGAAAGAGAACCAGTGTGAGAGAGAGACAGACAGACAGACAGACAGGCAGACAGACAGAGACAGAGACAGAGAGACAGAGACAGAGAGAGACAGAGAGACAGACAGAGAGAGACTGAGACAGAGACAGAGAGACAGAGAGAGACAGAGAGAGACAGAGACAGAGACAGAAAGACAGACAGAGACAGAGAGACAGAGACAGAGAGACAGAGACAGAGAGAGACAGAGAGCCTATGACTGCTAGGTAGGTAGTGTTAAGCACTTGGGGATACAATTAATAATAAGAGTGACAATCCCTACTCTTAAAGGGTGGGGTGGAACTTGAGAATTTTTTTAAGGTTCCATTTTTATTTTCATGTGTTTTCTTAAATGTTTCCCAATTACATTTTTAAATTTTTTAGATTTTTTTCAATTACATGTAGAAACAATTTTTTAGAATTGTTATCTGACATTTCACAATTCAGATTTTCTACCTCCCTCTCTCCCCTCCCTCCTATCTGAGGTGGTAAATAATCTGACATAGGTTATACTGTTGCTGTCATGAAATACATATTTCTATATTTCTCATGCCATGAAAGAAGTCACGTAACATATTATACATACTAGGAAAAATTAATAAAGGAAATAAAGTGAAAAATGGCATGCTTTGATCTTCAGTCAGACTTCAATAGTTCCTTCTTTGGCTGTAGATAGTTTTTTTCATCATAAATCTCTTTGGGTCATCTTGGAACCTTGCCTTGCTAATAATAGTTAAGTTATTCTCAATTGATTATCATCCATTATTGTTGGTACTGTGTGCAATGCTCTTCTGGTTCTACTCACTTCACTTTGCATCAGTTCACACAAATCTTTCCAGGCTTTTTTGTGATCATAGTTTGTTATTTCTCATAGCATAATAGTATTGCATTATAAGCATATATCACATCTTGTTCAGCCATTTCCCCAACTGATGTGTATTTTGGCAGTTTCCAATTCTTTGCCATTACAAAAAAGAGCTGCTCTAAATATTTCTGTACAAGTAAATTCTTTCTCCCTGTCTTTGATGTCTTTGGGATACAGGTCCAGTGGTAGTATTGCTAGATGAAAGGGTGTGTAGTTTTATGGCTGTTTGGGTGTTGGTTCCATATTGCTCTCCAGAATAGTTTTATCAGTTCACAGTTTCACTCTGTATATCATTAACAGTGTCTCAATCTTCCCACATCTCCTCTGACACTTATCATTTTCATTTTTGGTTATTTTAGCCAATTTTATATGTGTGAAATTGTATCTCAGAGTTGTTTTAATTTACATTTCTCTAATCAATAGTGATTTGGAGCATTTTTTTTTCATATGGCTATAGGCAGTTTTCATTTCTTCATCGGAGAACTGTCTGTTCAAATCTTTTGACCATTTATCAGTTGGAGAGGAATTTGAAATTTGAACCCAGGTCTCTTGACTTTAAATCCAGGATTCTTTCCAGTGCCTCATGATATCTTTTACAATATAGAATGATGTGATTTTAATGAGATAGATGAGAAGTATAGTGATTACACTCTTGGACTTGGAGTTAGGAAGACCTTGGTTCAAATCCTGCTACTTATTATTTGTGTGACTAAGAGCAAGATTCAATCTCTTTGAGCCTTAAGCAATTTTTTTTAAAGAGGAGAAGTGAGAGAAAAACTGTGACCCACCATCTATTGAGGGCCTATCCACACCAGAGCCAGAAGTCACAGGTCTCTGGTTTTATTAACAACACCAAATATACGAGATGCTGTTTTTTTTTCCCCTAGCTAACAGTTATCTGTACTAGAGAACTGGCAAGAAGCTTCTAATTAGGTTTTCCCCAGTACTTTAGGGATCAATGAAGAACTATGCACTTACTTTCCGAATTATTTATGTTTTCCCTCAATTGTTTAAGGGGGTGGTAAGGATTCTTCTCCTTGGGACTCTTTACATAAATTAAATTTGTAGCATGCTCAAAAAATGTAGACATTAGAGGGGTAGGAGGGAAGAGGTATGTAATTTACCTTTTGCCTTAAATGCCATTTTACGAATGCTAACTCTCTTGTTTTTTGTTTGTTTTCTCTCTGTCTCTCTGTCTCTGTCTCTGTCTGTCTCTATCTCTGTCTCTCTCTTTCTCTCATATGCTTAAAAATGAAGAAACTTCTGAATTTTATGAAATGTAAGCCCCCACCCCCATTATATTATAGCTCTAAGGTACTTGAATGTGGCTATTCATTTGTTTCCTGGAGAGTCTTCTTGTCATTAAGCTCCTACCGTCTTTTGTATCGTGATGGGAGAAATAGCTTTTTGTGGTGACATCTGAAACTTGGTATAGCCAATGGGGAGGATGGCCCAAATACCGGAAACAACAGAAAGTTCTCATTAGATGGTTATCAGAAAACTCTAGGTTGCCTTACATCAAAGAATCAAATGACATAAAGGTTATCAGAAGGTACTTTGGTTCCGCAAAGGTTTTTGATATTTACCTTCATTCAAGCATTTTTTTTCCCTGATGAGCTTTTTTTTTACTTTTTTTTCAATGACATGTAGAACTTTTTTTACAATTCTTTTCTGACACTTTGCTATTTGGATTCTCTCCCTCCCTGTCCTCCTCAAAGTGGTAATTGATCTGTTATAGGTTAAACCAGTGCTTTAATGCAATACATATTTTCCATATCCTCATGCTGTGACAGAGGACACACATCACACATATAATAAAAAAAAAATCCACGAAGGAAATAAAGTGAAAGATGGGATGCTTTGATCTTCAATCAGATTCCAACAGTGCCTTCTTTGGCTTTGTATAGCATTTTTGGGTATATCTTGGAATTTTGTTTTGCTGATCAAAGTTTAGTCTTTCAGTTGATCATCACACAGTATTTCTTTTACTGTATATACTATTCTCTTGGTTCTGCTCACTTTAGTTTGTGTCACATATAAAAATCTTTCCAAGTTTTTCTGTTCTCATCTTGGTCATTTTTTCCTTATTGGTGCAATAGTATTCCATTACAACCATATGCTACAACTTGTTCATCCATTCACCAGTTGATGGACACCCTCTCAGTTTCCAGTTCTTTGTTATTACAAAGAGAGCTGCTACAAATATTTTTTATGGACCTTTCCCCCTATCTCTGACATTGCTGGGTCAAAGGGTATGCATAAGTGTTATGGCCTTCCTGTTGTGGTTCCACATTGCTTTCCAGAATGGTTGTACCTGATAAGCTTTTTTTAAATCTACTTTTATAGTGAGGCAAGTCAGAAACATTATTATAGATCTAAGCCATTAACTGATAGCTGATCCTTCCATAGTTATAAAGGAAATATTCCCACTGAGGGAATTTGCAGAGACTATAGCTTTGGAGAAAGAAAAGTTGGAAAAGGTTTGGAACTTTTGCATGGATTTGATGATGCAAATGAAACAAAACTGAGAGTTTAGAAGATGCTGGAAAAAAAATCCTATAAAACAATACCAACTGTGAAACAAAACCTTTCCCTCCAAAGGCCAAAATAACCTCCTTAGCAATGAGAGCAAGCATTTATATAGTGCTTTACAAATATTATCTCATTTGATCCTCATAGTAACTCTGAGAGCTAAATGTACTGTTATCTCCATTTTACAGAGGAGGAAACTGAGTCAGATAAAGGTTAGGCAATTTGCCCAGGGATAAACAGCTAGCAAGTGTTTGAGGCTGTTTCAACTTAGGTCTTTATGTCATCAGGTCCTCTAACCATTGCATCACCTAGCTGCTTAGTAATTAATTTCTTTACATATACTGAAAAGCAGTGGACAGAGAAAAATAAAATATGCATGAAAAGGGGTTCTAGATTTCTCTTCAGAACTTCAATCCCAATTTTCTATTCTCCTTTTAGGAGGTAGATTAGAGGGGATGGTAGACTTGGATTTGGAAAGGACTTGAGTCATCTATTCCAATCCCCCTTGTTCTATACATGAAAACATTGAATCCTAATGGTCAACTTGGCCAAGGTCATGCAGGTGGTAAGTAGCAGATTGTTGTTGTGGTTAAGTAATTTTCAGTCATATCTGACTCTTCATGACTCCATTTGGGCTTTGCCTGGTAGAGACACTGAAGTGGTTTGCTATTTCCTTCTCCAGTTCATTTTACAGATAAGGAAACTGAGTCAAACAGGGTGAAATGACTTGACACAGGTCACCTAGCTATGTCTCTAAGGCCAGATTTTAACTCAAGTCTTTCTGACTCCAGACCTGGCTCTTAACCACTGAGCAACCTAACTGCCTCTGGAATCTCATAACTGATTTTTATTAGCTGTGTGCAAGTTACCTAACCTCTCACAGTCTTAGTTTCTTTATTTATGAAATGAGAATGATAATAACTTCAGTATCTATCTCATGTATTTATCAAGATGCTCAAATAAGATACTATACGGAAAGTACTTTGCAAACTTTTAAATGCCATACACCCAAATCAGAACTCTTGAACTCTAAAATCGAACAAGGTATTTGCATCTAGTGTGTGTTACTGACTCCAGGAGGATTTGAGCCTTCACTATTATTTGTGTTTTGAATTTTCTGCCAATAAAAATGTACGCATTTATTGAAAGTAATATTAAAAAGCGTTCCTCGTTATATCTGTGTGCCATGCCTTAGGTGCCTGCCTCCATCCCTATTTCAGTCCTCAGTCCTCATCTCCTGGTCTAGTTACTCTTTTTGGTTGAGATGAAAATATGATTTCCAAGTTCCCCAGAATGACATGAAATTCTCTGTCCAACATTTAAAGCCCTTTGAACCCTGCCCCCTCTCAGTCATCTTATATTTAAGTTCCCTCTGTGAATTCTCCAATTGAATGACACTGACCTACTTGTGATTCCTGAACAGGACACTCAAATCTTCCTGCTCTGGACCCCTTTTTACTGGCTATACTCCATGCCTAGAATACTGTCCCTCTTCACTTCTGCCTCCTGGTTTCCTTTAATAAAGATAGCTAACATTTATATAGCACTTAGGATTGCTGGGTACTGTGATAAGCACTTTGCCATTGGTTCTCATGATAACCCTGAGACATAGAGGCTATTATCATTATCTCCATTTTACAGGCGAGGAAACTGAGGCAAACAGGTTAAATGACTTGGCCACAGTCTAATAAAGGTCTGAGACCAGATTTGAACTCGGGGCCACAAGTTCTATCCAGTGTACCACTTAGATGGCTTTAAGGCTCAACTCAAAAGCTATCTTCTATAAAAGACCTCCCTTATGGTCTTCCCCCCCACCCCCAACCTCTCCTCTAATAGTACCTTGGAGATTATCCCATTTTCACTGCATATATCCTGCTTCTGTGTAATTGTTTGTTGTCTGCTCCATTGGAATATATTTCTTGGGGCAGCTGGGTAGTAGAGTGGAGAGAGCTCCAGACCTGGGGTCAGGGGATCTGGGTTCAAATTTGACCTCAGACACTTCCTAGCTGTGTGACGTCAGGCAAGTTATTTAACCCCAATTGCCTAGCCCTTCCTGTTCTGTCTTAGAACTGATACTAAGATGGAAGGTGTGGGTTTTAGAAAAGGATATGTTTCTTAAGGGAAAGGAGTTGTTTTGGCATTTCTTTGTTTCCCCAATGTGTAGCCCAGTGGGTGCTTCACTACTTCTTGGATTCTTACTACTTTATATAATAACAGCTCATATTAATATACTACTTTAAGGTTTACTGCAGCTAAATGGTACAGTGAGTAAAGTGCGGGCCCTGGAGTCAGGAAGATTTAACCCTGAGTTAAAATCTGACCTCAGATTCTTGTTATCTGTGTGACCCTGGGCAAGTCCCTTAACTCTGTTTGCCTTAATTTCCTCATCTGTAAAATGAGCTAGAGAAGGAAATGGTGAACCACTCCAGTGTCTTTGCCAAGAAAATCCCAAATCAGGTCATGAAGAGTTGGACACAATTGAAAAACAACTGAATAACAACAACTGAAAGGGTTTAAATAGCATATTCCTCACAAGGGGTTGGTAGGATAGGGGTAACTGAGGCTTGAGGATATGATCATTTGCCCATTGCCACCAAATTCATAAGCCTAAGAATTTCAACAGACATGGGGACAAGATATTCAGTAGCATTTACAATTTCCTTTCCCCCGCCTTCTTTAGTTTATTATGCCTTTCCTCCAGAAACATCAGATGGTATTTTCAGATCAAAAAAATCATCTGCTTCCAAGCAGATTCAGTTCATGTGCCTTTTGACAGGCAAGAGAACTCCAGCTCCTGTCCTCGTGAATGTGCCACATTGACAATTATTCCTCCCACCCCATCTTTTATCTCCTACTTTCTGATGGCTCCTTATCTACTGCCTAGAAACATCCACCATCCTTGGAAAACCTTCACCTGAGTCATCCGAGATCTCCTCAAGTTATCAGCCTTCAGTTCTCTTCTCTTTCATGGTCAATCTCTGGGAAAGAGTTTTCTACTCATTCAGTTCTTACTTCTCTTAAAACTAGGCTTCTGATGTCAGGACTCTTCTGAAACTGTTCTCTCTAGAGTTTATAGAAGAAACAGTTAGATGGTACAGTGGATAGAACCCTGGACTTAGGAAAGCTGTGAATTCAAATCCTACTCAGATCCAAATAGCTTTTTACTCTAGACAAGCCATATTCCCTTTACTTCAGTTTACTTTTCTGTAAAACAAGGTTAGCAGAGCATCAGTGATTGGGGGGGTTGTTGTTAGGATCAAATGACAAAACATCTATAAAATGATTCACCAGTCTTAAAGTGCTATCTGAACATAAGCTGCTGCTGCTTCTTCTTCTTCTTCTTCTTCTTCTTCTTCTTCTTCTTCTTCTTCTTCTTCTTCTTCTTCTTCTTCTTCTTCTTCTTCTTCTTCTTCTTCTTCTTCTTCTTCTTCTTCTTCTTCTTCTTCTTCTTCTTCTTCTTCTTCTCCTCCTCCTCCTCCTCCTCCTCCTCCTCCTCCTCCTCCTCCTCCTCCTCCTCCTCCTCCTCCTTCTTCTTCTTCTTCTGCTGCTGCTGCTTCTGCTTCTTCTTCTGCTTCTCCTTCTCCTTCTGCTTCTTCTGTTTCTGCTTCTTTTTCTGCTTCTGCTCCTCCTCCTCTTCTTCTTCCTCCTCCACTTCCTCCTCCTCTTCCTCCACCTCCATCATCTCCTTTTCCGCCTCCCCTCCCCTCCTCCTTTCCCTTTTCCTCTCCTCTCTTTCTCCTTCTCCTTCCTCTCTATTTGGGTTCCTTCTCTTAATGTTCTTAATGATGATGGCAATGTGGTTCAATCCAATGGTTTTTCTTAGTGTTTATTCTTCTTGACCTCTGTGAGGTTTTTAACACTGTCAGCCATTCCCTCTGTTTGTGCTCAGCCTTTGACTTCTATAACACTGCTCTTCCCTCTTATGGATCAGAATACTTTTCTTCCCAGGCTCCTTCCTGCTTACATAAAAAGGTTCAAAAGCACCCCTAAAACATGAAGTATTGTTGCTCAACATTATTCCAGGTCCTCTTTTCACTTTATGATCTTTTCTTCAGTTACCTCATAAATTCCTTTGGGTTTCATTTATCACCTCTACACAGGTATTTCCCTGATCTATTGATTCAGTTCTGATGAAAATCCAGACCCATACTATTATATATGCTGGCCCACCTGGATGGCTCATTGGGATTTCAAACTCCACCCATCTAAAATGGAATTAATCTAAATTCACCCTTATTCCACATTTCCTTATTTTTGTCTATAATATTTCCTTTCTTCCAATCACCCACACTGGTAGCATCCTTGTCTATTCTTCCTCATTCGCCCCCCACCAAATCTGAGAAATTACTAAGTTTTGTTGGTTTGACCTTTATTATCTATTGCAGTTTTGATCCCCACTCACATAAGATGGAAAGGATTGAGAGGGGCTGGACCAGTGATTTCATTGCTAAAGGTTACTACTGGGTGAGGAAACTTCCCCTACCAGTATAGGCCAGCATCTTCTTTGTAACTTAAAATCTCCAGAACTGAGAGGGTGAATGATTTGCTCAGTCACTTAGCCAGGATGTGGCAGAGGTAGATTGTGACCCCAGTTGTTGGACTTTGAGGCTAGCTTTTTAACCACATTGCCTTTAATAGCATACCTCTCTCCATTCACATGTTGTAATATGTTTTCTCGTTTCTGAATTATTTTCCCATTTCATTGATCTGTATAATTCACTTTCAACAGGCAGTCTCTCCTCTAGGTATATCATCTAATTTTTTCCATCTCTTTCTAGAAACCTCTGCAATCTTCCATTCTAAAAACTTCCAGTCCCCATGGAAGTCAGGAGACATTGTTGGCCCATCCCTGGCAATTTCCTCTCTGTGATATTAGAAATATGAATCCACTCAGATGTGCCTAAGTAAAATCCCAGCCTATTTATTCATTATTCATTTCATAATTCTTGCTTGGGTTAAGCTTGCCCAGATATAGAGGACTTGAAGACCCCAGGTATACTACCCATCAGTTAAAAGTGATGAGAGCCTGTTGTAACCTTTGTGTCAAGCTGAAGAATGACTGTTTAGCTTATCATTGCTGAATATGCTTTCTTATTCCATCATCAGCTTGGGTACCCCTCCCCAAGTGATGATTATATTTACCTGCTTTTTCTTCCTGTATAATTCTTGTCAATAGTCTTTCATAAATCCTCCACAAAGGATCTAACAACCACCCTTCCAGAGGACTTCCTATTAGTCGTTTTAAAATATTTATGATCTGGAAGTCACCTCGGAGGCCATTTAGTCCAAACCCATTCCTCATTTTACAGATGAAGAAACTGAAGGAATCTGTCTGATCACACCAGTAGTAAGCATCAGGCAGAATTTAAACCCAGGCCTTCTGACTGCAAAGCTAATGTATTCCATTCCTTTTCTGACTATATCTATTAATGTCTTTTATACAACTTTCTGCACACAAATAATTATAATATACTGTAGCATTTCAAAGGAAGATTAAGGGAAAAGTACTTTGTATACATTTTGCATTTCTCTTTTTTATTATCATCAAAAATAATTTATCAGATTAAATTAAGTTACATTTATTTATTAATGAAATTTATTTACAAGAATTTTAGCCCCTCCTTCCTCTCCTTGCATCACAGAAGGAATCATCTGGGAGACAGATATATCTATATATCTTATATCTTTCATTTTTCCATTTTTCATTTCATTCTCTGGAGGTGGCACTCACAAGTTATTCTTCAAATATTAAATGTGTACCTGTTCATGTTCTCTTGATTCTGCTCATTTTGCTGTTCATTATCCCATGTAGTTCTTTCCAATTTTAAAAAATTAGCCTGCTCATTGTTTTTTTATGGTGCATTCCACCACAATCATATAATACAAATTATAATACAATTTGTCCATTCTCCAATTTATGGGCATCTCCTCAATTTCCAGTTCTTTGCTACCACAAAGAGAGCTGCTATAAATATTTTGGAACATAAAGGTTTTTTCCCCTTTCCTCTGATAGTTTTATAACTCTCAATAGTTTTGTAACTCTCAGGGTATAATTTCAAATTGCTCTCCAATTGGATCAGTTCACAGTTGGATCAGTTCACAGTTCCGCCAACAATGTATTGGTGTTTCCACTTTTCCACATCCCCTCCTACATTTGTCATCCTGCTTCCTTGTCATTTTAGCCAATCTGATGGGTATGAGATGGTATCTCATAATTGTTTTGCTTTGTATTTCTCTTATCAGAAATGATTTATAGCATTTTTCATTAATCTTTACATGGCTTTGATTTCTTCATTCAATAATTATCTATTCATATCTTTTGCCCATGTGTCAATTGGGGAATGGCCATCTTGCATTTCTTTGTATTCATTTTTTTTGTCCCCAATGGAATGAAAGTGCCTTCGAAAGAACTTCCTGTGCCTAGCACATAGTAGGTCCTTAACCTTAAAATGTTTTAAAATAAATTGAATTGAATCCTAAGGTGACCTAAATTCCCTGTAATACTTTCTTTTTACCATTAGCTTCTGTCTTAGAATTGATACTAAGTAACATCAAAACATGGTAGTTCTAATATTAGCCCTATGGAAGATATAAGCTATATAGATACATATCTGTCTCCCACATGATACTTCTATGATGCAGGGAGGGACAGAGATACTTGTAAACAAATTCCATAAATAAATAAATAAAAAGAATTACATTGGATGTGGCATGAATTCTTTGTGATACTGATTCTAAGGCAGAAGAGTGCTAAGAGCTAGGCAATAACAGATTAAATGATAGCTAGGAAGTATCTGAGGACAGATTTGAACCCAGGACCTCCAGATTTGGTGCTGTATAGCCTGTGCTACCCAGCTGACTCTTTATAATACTCTTTTGCTTGTATCTGAGAATTCTTCATTCCCAAGGAATAATTGCAATCTCAATTCTCATCACAAAAAGATATGAAGTTCTTTTGTACTGAGAGGCAGGCATGGCAGAGCTGATAGAGCTGACTTTGGAGGAAGAAGGACCTGAATTCAATTCCTTTCTCTGTTACAGACTAGCTGTGTGATTCTGTGCTAGTTATTCTGCTTATCAGTGTTCTAGGTCAGTGGTGTCAAACTCAACTAGAAACCCAGCCAGTCAACAGTACATAAAACCTCCATTGGATGCATTTTGACTTAGAAAACCATCTATTATTGTTATGTTGGATTGCATTTTTATTTTTTATTAAATATTTCCCAATTACAATTTAATCTGGTTTGGACAATCCTTGGGATTTTTGTAGGAATTTTCATATTAACTACAATCAAATATGAGCCCCAAAGTACAGACCACAACACATGATATTTCAAGTCTGTGGATAAGGTTAGGAAATGATGCCAAGTTATTTGGCTACATAATTTTTTTTCCCTTACTGGAATTAACTGTTTATATTACCATTTATTTTTTATCTAAAAAGTCTACAGGAGTTTTTCAGACCTCACACATCTCCAAGATTAAAAATTGCAGAGCAAATGTGACCTTCTTTAAGTAGAGGGGATTTTGTTACCCAGAAGTTCTCTGAGCCATGGATATCATGGGTCCAGCAACTCTGGAGAGAGGCAGCACTATAGATGAGAGCTGGCCTGAAGCTAGATGATAATAGTTGTCTAGGAGAGAGAAGTATTGACTGGTTCTTTAAGCAGAGAATCTGGGTTCAAATTCTACCTCTGATTCTCTCCCTCCTCTTCTTTCTCTTCCTCTCCAACCTGGGATAAGACTCTTTGGACCTCAGTTCCTCCATTTCTAAAATGAAGCGTCTGAGGTTCCCCTTTTTTTAAACTGCCAAAGCCATTATTTATTCTTCTTTTGCTTTAATATTTTATTTTCCCAATTACATGTCATCACATTTTTCAACATATGTTTTCTGAAATACTAAGATCCAAGTTGTCTACTTCTCTCTTCCCATCCTACTCCTGCAGATGGTAAGCAATTTGATTTGGGTTATACATATATTATCATGCAAAACTAATTTCCAAATTGGTCACTGTTGTAAGAGAATACTCATATAAAACAAAAAGCTCCCAAATTAAAACACAAATAAACTAAAGCGAGAAATAATATGCTTTGATGCGCATCCTGAGTCCAACAGTTCTTTCTCAAGAAGTGGATAGCATTCTTTATCCTAAGACTTTCAGAATTATTCTGGATCACTATATTGCTGAGAGTGGCTATTATCATAGTTGATTGCTCCACATTATTACTGTTACTGTGTACAAAGTTTTCCAGTTCACTCTACATCAGTCCATGTAGGTCTTTCCAGCTCTTTCTGAAATCATCCAGCCCACATTCCTTACAATCAATAGTATTCGATGACCACAATTTGTTCAGCCATTCCTCAGTTGCAGGGCATCTCCTTAATTTCCAATTCCCTCGAATTCCATGCCACCACAAAAAGAGCTTCTATAAATATTTGTGAACAATTAGATTCCCCTCCCACTTTTTAAAAAAATCTTTTTGGGATACAGATCTAGAAGCAGTATTACAGGATCAAAAGGTGCACACAGTATTTTAACCCTTTGGGCATAGTTCCAAATTGTCCTTCAGAATGGTTGGATCAGCTTACAACTCTACCAACAATGCTGAGGTTCCTTCTTGATTTGGATCTGTAATTTTTTGAGATTTAAGTCTGGCCTCTGGTACTGAATGGTTGTATGTCCTTGACTCAAACTCAGAATTCTTAAGCAACTAAGAGTACAAAACTGCAGGAAAGGTATGAACTTTAATTGGAAGAGAAAGTCTCTGACTCTCTACACTATTAAAATTACAAGTGGAACCTGTCCTTATTTTACTTTAGTTTTTGCTATTTTTCACATTTGTCAGGAGGAGAGGGGTCAGGACCTTTTACAGCGCATATGTTTGGGAGTATCAAAGGAGCCATGGCCATACTGAGCTGCTCACCTATCCATTAATGACTTCCCCAGTCTCAATGACAGCTTTGGTGTTTTAACTCTAACAAAGTCTGGCCAGTCTGAAACCAAAAGGGAAGCATTTGTCTATGACAACTCACATTTCTGGCAAGAAAAATCCTGAATAAGCAGCAACTAATAAATCTGCCCCCAAAGGGAGGCGAACCTAACTCTGGTGAGCCACAGAGACAGATATTAAATGTAAACTTGTTTCTTACAGAAGGTGAGATTTAATTACTGAGAATGTATGTCAGGCCTCATTCACAGCTATGCATTGATCCAACAATATTGTTTCTCTTCACCCCAGAGATGGTAGAAGGGGAAAGCTGAGACCTACAAAGAATTTTCATAATGGATACAAAGCAAGAGGAAACCTCTACCAAGAAACTGAAGGGCAAAAAGGTAAATGCATTTGAATTCCAGATGTCTTTGTTTTCTGGACTTCTTAAAGGGTTCATTGATATTCTCACGAGTTGTCTGAAGTCTTCCAGTTCCTCACACAAGTCATCCCACCTCTTCACCTTTGCCCAGGCTGCATCCTGACTAGAATGTTCTCCCTTTTCACCTTTGCCTCCATTGATGCCCAGTTTTATTTAAAGATCAGGAAGTACCACTTGAAGCCATTCTTGAATCCCCCTATCCCCAGGAATTGGTGTTTCCCCCTGCCCTCACCATTATCTTGTAATTATTCTAAATGCATTCTTTATTTACTTACAGTTGTAGATGTTGTTTCCCCTGATGGAATGTAAGCTCTTTTTGAGGGCAGGGATTGTTTCATGCTCTTCCAACACAGTGGTCTCACCTGGTTGGCAGTTAATATGTGCTTAAAAATGGGAAAATTTTGCTTATATCCTTCTTTCCTTCCTCCTTCCTTTTCCCTTTCTTCCTTTCTTCCTTCCTTCCCTCCCTTACTTTGTTCCTTCATTCCTTCCTTCCTTCGTTCCTTCCTTTTTTTCTTCTTTCCTCCCTCCCTCCCTCCCTTTCTACTCTCTTGTCCTCTCCTTTCTTCATCAGTGTGACAAAACTCTGGAATGGTCACTAAGAGTGATTATGGTATAGAAGAAATTTCCACTTCATGTATGAATGACCTTTAAGATTACTTTTATGATCTTATGACATATGGAATTCTAAGGGGCACAGGCTGCTTGGTATCATAGAAAGTACACAGGTTGGACCCGGAATCAGGAGCCCTGGTTCAAATCCCAGTGCTAGCTAGTTGAGTGCATTGGGTAATATTTAAACTCCTTCCATCTTGATGTCTTCTCTGGAAAATGAAGATGACACATAGAAGACAACGTGATTGAGGGGAAAGAGTGATTGATTTGGAGTCAATGGACCTAACTTTGAATCCTGGCTTTGTCATTTATTGGAGGGTGATTTTGAGCAAGTCACAGAATCTATGTGGGACTCAGTTTCCTCAATTCTGAAATGAAAATTTAGACTAGATGACCTGAGTACCCTTCTGGTTCTAGATTATAATCTCATGGGGTTTGGGGGAGGAAAATGCTTGGTAAACCTAGAGTGCCTTAGAAATGCTATTTTTGGTACATAATGATTAAAGGCATGTGAGCTATTATTATTACATCCTTGGAGACCATCAAGAAGCAAATATATAACTACCTCACTTGGATGGTTCAGAAATTGATCTGCCTGAAAGCAGGGGACTAGACCACATGATCTCTCCAGGTCCCTGCTATGATTCTTAATGAGTCTCAAAAGACATATTGCTAGGGAGTGATGAATTCACTGGAGTATGTTCATTCTCTTAAAACTCTTTAGAATTTACTACATTAAATACGACAGACATAGATGTCCCTTAATAACAATCACTGGAAAGTTAGTGTAGTCCGTCTTAGAATAAAGGAAGTCTGGGTTCAAATCCTACCTTTAAAAAAAATCATATCTATGTTCCTTGGGCAAGACATTTAACTGTTGATGTCTTAGAGAATTCTTCAAGCCTATATGACTTTTATGGTAGGTGCCAATCGGCAATGATAGAAGGAATTTCCTTACTGGAAGTATTTCACACCAGTGAAATCACAGATCTGCTCCAAATGCAATAATAAATGGCACATATTACATTTGAAAGTTTGCAGGACACTTAGCACATGTTTCCTCACTTGACCCTCACACCAACCCTGGGAGGAAGGTGCTGCAAGTATTATTACCCCTATTTTATGGGTGAGAAAACAGAGGATTAGGCATGAGAAGATTTGTTTTTTAATATGTTGAATTCTTTTTATACTTGGGTTTTGAATTAGAGGCTCAGCTCCTTTCCTTGACATCTGTACTCATCCCTTTGTTCCTAGGAATTTAGAGGAATGCCCCAGGCTTGGAGCCTGGTATTAGATAGAAAGGGAGATTCAGAGATCTGTCCAGCTCAGTAAAGAAGAACCAACTTATGCCAGATGCTCCTGCCTGCAGCAAAACCAACTCCTTCAGTTTCTCATTGAGAAGCATTACAGAAGGTCAATCTTGCCTGGGCAGAATTCAACTTCTTCCCCCTAGTAGTTTGGGGACAGGAAACCAGGATGCAATTGCCAAAATCACTGAGGGGATGGGGAGTGGTTGAGAGCACTGAAGGACCACCTCCTCATTGGTTATTCACCACTTAGAGACATCTTGGGATATCCAAGGGAGAGGCTGAATAATGAGCTCCCAAACTGTATTTAGGGAACTGCAGGTAGAAAGTTGGGAATCTTTGATTACTGAGAGGATTAATTTTTTGGTTATTGATCACTGAATCAATCAACAAATTAATTTTCTTACCCAGAAGCCAGTCTCTCAAAAATTTTAATCATAACTTCCAGTAAGTGTCAAAGGCAGGATTTGAACAACCCTGTTCTTAACTCCAGATCCAACAAACGGTCACACTATATTGTGTTTCCTCTTAAAGTTTTTTCTTAGACTACATAATATAATGACTATGATAGATTGTGAGCTGTCTGAGGTCAGGAACTGTTTCTGCTTTTCTTTGTACCCCTAACATTTAGCACATTGCCTGGAGCCTAGTAAGTCTTTAATAAATGGTTGTTGATTTTATTCAAAGTAGTTAATCTAATGACCTTCACAGGAAAAGCTGCTATTCGAATAAATGCAAGGAAATGAAGAAATTGCCTCAGTGGTGGGGACAACCAGGTGGCGCAATGCCTAGAGTGCTAGACCTAGAGTTGGGAAGTCCTATTCAGTGGTTTCAGTTGTTTGACTCTTCATGAACCCATTTGGGATTTTCTTGGCAATGACACTGGATTGGTTTGCCATTTTCTTCTCCAGCTCATTTTTACTGATGAAGAAACTGGAACAAACTGGGTTAAAGTGACTTGCCTGGAGTCACATGGCTAGTAAAGTGTCTGAGGCCAGATTTGAACTCGGGAAGATGCTCTTCCTGACTCCATACCCAGGGCTCTATGCACTGCTCCAGTAGAGCCAGGAAGACTTGAGTTTAAATCTAGCCTCAGACACCTAGTAATTGTGTGACCCTGGGCAACTCACTTAATCTCTTTTTACCTTAGTTTTCTCAACTGTAAAATGGGGATGATAATAATAGCACCTACCTCACAGAGTTGTCATAAAGGCCAAATAAAATATTTGTTAAAGGGTTTAGTACAGTGGCCAACACATAGTCAGTACGTAAAAATGCTTATTCCCTTCTTTCCTACTCCCCTGACCCGCCAAGCCGGGCCATGGAAAGGGTGCTAGCCCACAAAAATATGTATTCACATTTGATTTTATTTCTTCCAAGATTCTATCATAGAAAGCTTGAACTATGATGTATTTATCTTCAGTTCGCTTTCTTATCCATCATCTTTTTTTCCCCTTTTTCCATTCCTTCTCCCAACCTGCCATTTTGCTGATAAAAGATTAATTTCTTCCCAGTGAAAAAGAACAGCCAGATAATTGCAGTAGGCTTTGTTACAGCAGGGGAAAATTCCCCACCTTTAAAACACTGTGGCAAGGCGCTATTCCCTTGTACCAAATCAATTCTACAGTGGCACATGATTAATTATTCTCAGCTTCGATGCTTTCTTCTTCCTTGAAGCACATGCTCGGTATTTTGCGGCAATTCATCTTTTGGGCTTTATTATCTACTCTTTATCCGGCCTGCACTGGAGCAATTGCTTCCTAATTGGTCTCCCTCCACCCGCTGCCAGATTTACATTCCGGAGCTCGGGGCCGGCAGTGTCATTCCACGTCTCAGGAAGATTCAGCGGCTCTCTCTTCCTTCTCCGATTAAATGCGAGCTCCTTGTTGGACGTGTGGAGCCCCGGAAATCCAATTCCAGTCCACCTCTGTCCTCCCCAACACTGGCTTCTGGCGTGCTCCACTTTCCGGCCAGGATGACCCATTTGCTGCTCCCCACACGTGCCATCCCTCGGCTCCCTTGTGTGCCCTTCATGGAGGGACGCTCTTCCCTCTCACCTCCCTCCTGGGAAGTCGGATCCGCCCAGCTGGTCACTATCCTACCTTCCTTGGAAAGGGATCTGCATCCGCTCCATACCCTTTTTTAAACCCCTTACTTGCTGTCTTAGTGATAGCTGTAAGACAGAAGGACCTGGGCTGGGCCAACAGGATGAAGTGACCTGCCCAGAGTCACACAGAGATTTGAACCCAGGACGTCCAGGCTCATGGCTGGCGCCCTATCCACTGCACCATCTAGCTTGTCCTGTGCATATTTTTAAAGCCAGTCTTGCAGGCAGGAAGCCCTAGATCTGAGCAGGGCATCTTCCACATAATGGCTGTGATCCTGACCGAGTCATTTAACCATTCTTTTACAATTATGAATGGCAGAGAAATCCCTGCATTGAGGGTAGCGAGGTGACCTATGCTGGGCAGGGGGGTGGGTGGTGGTGGTGGTGGGGGGGACCTGAATTTATAATCCTACCTCAGAGACTTATTAACTATCTAACTTTGGGTCAGTGGCTTCATGTCTGTCTCAGTTTCCTCCACTGTAAAATGGGGATGAAAATAGCACCCACCTCACAGGGCTGTTGTGAGGATTAAATAATTGTAAATACTAGGCCTAGTGCCTGGTACAGGGTAGGCATTAAATAAGCACTTGTTTCTTTTATTTCTTCCTGCACTGGTAGAAGAAACTCCTTACTTGGAATCCCCTTCATCTAGGACTGTCCAGCCCTTATTCCTAGTTTGTATTTCTTTATTGGTTTACCCAGATTTCCCTTCTAGCAGAATATTAGCTTCTTGATGACAAGGACTGTTTTCCCCAGACATTTATGAGCTGTGTGACCCTGGGCAAGTCACTTAATCCCTTTTGCCTCAGTTTCCTCATCTGTGAAATGAGCTGGAGAAGCAAATGGCAAACCCCTTGATGAAGTCTGCCAAGAAAACCCCAAAATAGAGTCACAGAGAGTTGGAGACAACTGAAATGTCTGAACACATGATTATTACACTGAGTTTAAGGGTGCCAACTCCAGAGTCAGAGGCTCTGGGTTCAAATCCCATCTCTGATGTTCCCCAGGGGTTTGGCCTCAGACAAGTTATTCGACCTCTTTGGGTCCCCACTTCTAGTGGGACAGCAGGTGGTCTGCGAGGTCACATTCACCCCTGAATCATTTTCATTCATTCAAATTTTAGGCAAACCCGAAATGTTTTGGTCTATGTTGCTATGACATAAACTTTGTAATGTTCATGCACAAACCTATGTAGCGTGGCCAGCATTTCAGAGGGAAAACAATTCTTCTCTTACAGAATCCCTGGGAAGGGCTAATGGTAACAGGTCAATCAACAAGCACTTACTAAACACTTGCTCTTTGCCAGGACCAGATAAAATAAACTTATTTATAATACATCCATCTCCATTTAGATAACCATTGAGTCATTTTTCCTCCTTTGTCACAAGCAGATAAAGACAGATGATCTCAGCTCTCTCTGCCTGTCCTGATTGGCCCAGATACTAAAACTTTTTCTTCCCCTCAACATAATTTTGTTAGATGTGGCACCCCCAAATCCACCTCCCCTCACCCCCCTCCCAAGCTCCTTGAGGACAAGGGCGATCTATTTTTTTTGTCTCTTTTTATGCAGTGGATGCATAACAAGTTTTCTGATTTTTTTCATCCTTTTCCTCTCCAAAACTAAACAATACTTTTGTTTATATTGTGAAAGAGCAGAGAAGAAACCTGGAGCCAGGTTGATAGCAAGCCAAGATAACATTCCTCCAGTGGGCTCTACTTTGCTAGGGACCTGGAATCCCTACGATTAGAGGTGCATGTCCTGGGTCCTTTTTGCCATTGTCGCTGTTGTCAGCAACAGATGATCTTTTCCTTAGGATCAAATGAATAGTTTTCTTCCAACATTGCCATTCAGAACTGCTCTTATAGAGCCTTGACAGAGTACAGTTTAGGGGATGGAGACAGCCCGTTCAGGCTGAGCTAAAGAAAAACATTTTCTGTGCCATCTTCTGCTCCAACTCACGTTGTACCCATCTATAGCAAAACTTAGAATTAAAAAGTTTTTTTTTTCCCCTGAAAGACTCAGTAACATATGGATAACATAAAACTTTTATTTCTATTTAACCTAAGTAAGAATGTTGGCAGTTTACATTTGGGGAACTACAAATGGTAAAAGCCAACCAGCATGAATCTAATATTTACAATATCTCCACTGGCCATCACACGTAAGCTTGTAGGCTGGAAGGGTGATGGCTATTTCCTGAAATTAAGGTCCATAGAATTTTCTCTTTCAAATCTTGCTCAACCTTGCAAAAAGTATTAGGCAATAGCATCTTCCCACTGTTAAACGTTCATTTGGCTTTCTCCATCCCATACCTTCAGCAGGGGATTTCATAATGATTTGCATGTTTACTTTTGAAACACTGGCATTTCATTTTGTAGAGAAAATAAAAAGATGCCTCTTCTAGGAGAAATGAGATAATGTTTCCTCAAGGGAAGATTATAAAAACTTTGCTAAGAGCTTTTGAAGCTTTCTACACACTTGACAAAGCCATCTTTTGGTTTTGACAGCTGTTCTTCCAAAATTGTAAATGTTATTGGAGGGACTCTTTGTTAGGATATGTTACTTTTGGTTTCCTCCTTAAGGATGGGACCATACAAGGATGTTCTGGAACAATTTAAAGACAAAAGGCCTACTGAGAGTTCTTCCGAAGTGACAATTCTGATTTCATAAACTGCTTATTTTGCAAACTGGCCCATTAAATCATAAATGTTGGTAGAAAGAAAGCAATACAAACAATGACTATGCTGATGAAAATATAAAGAACAACAAAATAACTGAACCCGAATGGAGAGAAATGACAAAGAATAAGGTTGGCCCCAAAGAAGAAGCACGTGAAGACATTCCCTTCTGGTGTTTCTTTGAAGAGCTGCAAGTCCCCATGTGTGGTATACTGCTTGTAAAGTCTGATTTCTTTTCAACACACTGATTGGTTTTGTGCAACAATTTTTCTTATTTCTTTTAAAAAATTATTTACATTATAAAGGCTAGTCATCTAGGAGGGGGAAGAGGGCAAGAGGAAATAAAAGAGGGAAAAAAGAGGGCAATAGAAATAAAAATACCAATAAAAATCCATTAAAATTTTTGCACAGAGAGATAGATCTATTATTAGGTTCATTCCATAGTTGGGAAATGGAGGTACCAAAGGACTTGAGTTACTTAAAACTTATAGTGGTTCAGACACTCTCTTTTACTCCTCCCAAATAGTCTCTATGGATTGCTTGGATCAAATACCATCCACGGTATATCTTTATTAAAAATTTAGTTCCCTGAACTTTGAAAGAGAAAGAGACCCCCCCCCCATTCTTGGATTGACAATCCTCAATTGGGTACACTATGGTTAATCATTGAAAATGAAAAAGCTTTATCATACTTGTCAGCATTAATTTGAAAATGCGAGTAATTTTCCCTACCCCAAAAGGAAAAAGTCAAGGAATAGGGGAGTACTTGGGTTGTCCTTCCCAATGTCAGTGGCTGCCCTCAGTCAAATTCAAGGCTGAGGTTGCTTGTTAAAAAAATTTGATAGAAAACTCAGATTTCTCCACTCTAAAATCTGTGTGAAGACCAAAAGAGAGCTACAGTTTTTGTTGTACTCACAGGATTACATCTCCACCTCTACTCACACCCAGGAAGAAGATAATAGGAAAAAAGTCAAACACCACTGGAGTGTGAGTCAACAGGTCTGGATTCTATTCCTGGCTCTATGGCTGTCATTGTTTGACCTTGGACAAGTCACTTAACTTTGGGATCTCAGGTGATCTCTTAAAGGAAGGGAATAAGCATTTGAGAGCTCTTTGGATCCTCACAACACACCTGGGAGGGAGGTGCTATTATTACCCCCATTTTACTATTGAGAAAATGGGGGCAAGCAGCCTTCAGGTGACTTGCCAGGGTCATCCAGTATCTGAGGTGGCATTTGAACTCGTCTATCCTGACTCCAGGAATGGGGCTCTATCCACTGCGTCATCTCGCTGCCTCTGTCCTGAAGATCTTCTCTGTCTCTATCATCCCTAAGACGTGCACTTTTCATATATGAAGCCCTCTCAAGGTATGGAGTTAATATTGGGTCCCCCCTCCTTTTTTTTTTGGTTAAACCCTTACTTTTTGCCTTAGAATCAATACTGTGTATTGTGTTCCAAAGCAGAAGAGCCATGAGGGTTAGGCAATGAGGGTCAAGTGACTTGGCCAGGCTCCCCCAGCTAGGAAGTGCCCCTCAAGGCTTGGCTCTCCGTCCACTGAGCCACCCAGCTGCCCCCAAACATTGGGTTCATAAAGGACCCACCATTAGAGTGCAAGTCCTTTTAGGTCCCAGTAAACCAGGAAAAAGCTTACATCATTAGCCAATGATCTTATAGGCAAGTGCACCGCCAGCAGACTTACTGTCTCTGATGATCACCACCAACAGGTTGGCCATCGTGAACCTCCACACCTATAACTACATTTATATCTACATTTATATTTGTTTTTGCTCTGTAACTCTACCTGCATCTGTATGTGTATTTATAACTATGTTTATATCTACATATTATAAACGATGTTTATTTCTATATGTGTTTATAAATAGGGGGCACCTGGGTGATGCTCCAGATAAAGTGGCTGCTGTGAGAAAGACTCCACTTCCTGAGTTCAAATCTGGACTCAGACACTTCCTAGTGGTGTGACCCTGTACAAGTCACTTATCCCTGTTGGCCTCAGTTTCCTCATCTGTCAAATGAGCTGGAGAAGGTAATGGCAAACCACTCTGGTATCTTTGTCAATAAAACTCCAAATGGGGTCCGGAAGAGTTGGACCTGATTGAAAAAAGACCAAACAACAAACGCTTATATTTGCTCTTTCTATCTGCTTCTATTTCTCCAGATATACTTACATAAGGGTCCAAATATATTTCTATATGGATTATAGTTTTAGACCCCAAAAGGTTCTCAGAGAGCATCTATTACTCCACGTCTCCCCAGCTAGATTTTGTGGATGAAGTTGGGACCCAGAAAGATTCAGTGACTTGCGTAAGGTGCTCATGTTCATTTGCAATCCAGCCCTGGAACGTCAAGCTAAGCGAGATGCATGTGAAGACTAATGTTAAGTTGGAACCTGACTTGGGTTTTGGTTTCTGCTTCATCACTCATTAGTTGGTTAGTGAGCAAGTCATTTCCTTCTTTGGACCTCAGTTTCCTCATCTGTAAAATGGAGGTGTTGTCCTAAATCAGGGGTTCTGAAGTGTGTGTGTGTGTGTGTGTGTGTGTGTGAGGCCTCTTTGGCCACCTGTGAAATCTACAGACCCTTCTCAAAGTCATGTTTTTAAACTCAAGAAACAGAAAGCACAGGATCATAGAGAAAATCAATTATATTGAAATACAGTAATCAAAGTATTAAAAAAAAGTTTCATGGCTCACAGGTTGCCATATAGTAGACATCTGATAAAATATTTATTGAACTGAATTACATATACATAGTTGTTTGCATGTTGTCTCCCTCTTTAGGTTGTACATTCCTTGAGAGCAGGGTCTATTTTCTGGCGTATTTATCTTTGCTTTTTTCTGTACTTTGTGTCTGGCACACAGTAGGTGCTCACAGATGCTTGTTCGCCTGACCTGATGGGGACTACAGTTGGAATCTTGCAGCATCGCAGAGCTTTAATTATGATCGCCAATTGTCATTTTACTATGATGCAAATTTAGTAGAGATTTCTGGCTTGATGGAAGGCAGGCTAGAAACCAGGATTTTTTGCACTGCATGCCCGGATGCCTGTTAAGGCCTCACAGATTAAGGCTCCTATATCACTGTGAAACTGGTTTTAGAACAAAGCGGGTTAAGCATCTAAATATTCACTGCCTCTCTTTTTCATCTGGCGTTCTGCGGGTATGTATAATGTTTTCCCCTTTTATTCCAGCGTGTTAGGAAGGAATGATTTGGAGCTTGAGATTCAGTAGTCCTTCACTTTCTATCTTGTATCAATTCCAAGACAGAAGAGCAACAAGGGCTGGGCAATCCAGATGAAGTGATTTGCCTGGAGTCACACAGGTAGTGTGTAAGGTCAAATTTGAACCCAGATCCTCCTGGCTCTAGGTTTGGCAATGTGCTCCCTAGCTGATCCAGTGGCCCATTACTGTTAGGGTTACTTTAGGAACCACTGTTATAATAAAATCAAGTCTAATGAATGGTTATAAGTATTAGGCACTTAAAAAGCAAAACAAAACTGGAACAAATGTGATTTCACCAATAGAGCAAGCTCCTCGTGAGGAACTTGCTCTTCTAATGCAAAGGGCAACTTCTCGGCAGCCTCTAGACTTAGAGTTGTCTGGGGGCACTGAAATGTTAGGGGGTCACACAGTCAGTAGAGTCACAGGTAGGACCTGAGCCCAGGTCTTCCAGATCAGGAGGCCACTTTCTATCCAACAAATTTCATGCCGCCTCTCATTTAATACTTAAGGCAGCTTTATTGAGTAAATGGGTGCAGGCATGAGTGAACAGAGGAACCCCAAGAGTCACAAGAGGTATAAAGAGTCTGGCTGGCAAATTCTCCTTCTATTCACTCCCTACCCCCAGTCCCAAGAAACACCGCTTCGACATTAGGGACTTTCCTGGATGAATATTCAGTTTCAGTGGGAAGTCTTGTGCTCTACTAGAGAAAATTCTCAGATAATGGAGGAAATTTCATGAAATCTCCCCCTGCCTGGTGAAGAAACAGAAGAAAGGGGAAGTAGAAGGAAAAGGTATGAACGTGGTAGACACCTGATGGATATTTGTTGAATGAATAAATGAAAAATATGCCTCAAGAAAGTAATGTCATTATATAGAGAGCATGGGTGACTCACGGATGCCCTCTACTCTCTGAGGCCACTGTGGGTATAGTTATGAAATTAGCATTCATTTATGGAATGTTGTTTTATGAATTCCTGAGTGTTTTCAGATGGGCACTGTCGATGCTTCCTCATACTGGCAGACACCCATAGCAACTTGGACTTCAAATTATGATGAGACATAAATATAATGAAATAAGGTATTATCAAATAGTGTTTAAATGAAAATGTAAAAACATTCATATAATTTTTCAAAAGGCAATTTAAATACAAATCATTTTCAAAGCTATCACAGCTATTTCCAAAGGAAGAATAGCTCATATAATCTTGCAAAGAAACAATTCCTTGCCATTTAGAAAAACCTGAAAAGATTATTGTTTTTAAAAAACTATTAGCATATCACCAGTGGATTATCCTAGGGGTAAGTGTTGAAATGAACTGAACAGGGAATGTGCGTACACTTAAATAGGATGTTTGGTTTAAACAAAAAGGACAAATTCATTGCCTCTATTTCACAACTTCTACAAATGACATACGGTTTGTCCCCACTGCATGCTGGATGCCAGTTTCACTAGTTTAAGCTATTCTGAAAATGATGCTATTGTCTATCAGAAACTATCAACTCTTTTGGTTGGGAGGGTCTCTGGGGCAATCTTCTTCATTCTCTTCTGAGCAGGACAAGTTCAGCGCACTTGTCACAGGGTGGATCCACGATGTGGTCTGTGTTACATGACTGAAGAGAAACAGAGAAAACAGTAAGACGTTTCCAGATCATCATCTTAGCCATTTATAGAGATGTCAATTCAACTCCAAAGAAGTCTTCCTCTGAGAGGATTTCCAAGCAACTTACTTGGTTATATATCAGAGAAAAAAAATGATAAAATTCAACTGGTAGAATTAAAGGTTGAGGATGTCAAAGGAAATGATATTTTTAAGACAAAATGAAGAGAACTTAGTATGGCCAGATCCTCAAATTATTCTAGCAAGTAGTAATTATCAAAACTCTTTTCTATTAGTTAACAAATAAAAAGTTATTGAGGAAATCATGTAGGTAAAAAAACCAATTTAGTATTGTCATATATAATATCTGTGTAATATAATATAAAATATTGTTAACTATCTTGATACCTTTTTTTAAACCAAGGTCGCCAATTATTAGTGTTAAGGATAACCAAAACTTCTGGGAAAACTGGAAAGCAATTTGGTAGGAATTAGTTCATCTTTAATAGACCCCACAATAAGCTCCAAATGTATGCAAATATAAAAAGTTACACAGTGTGTGACTATATAATAATAAACATAACATATTAACTATAATAAATATTTTATAATCAATGCATATAAATGATCAATAAATTAGAGGAGAATGCATGAGTAGGGGGAGAATTCTAAACTAAATGGGATATGAGTTAATCTTAGAAGATAAAGTGTACTACTCTGCATAAAATTGAAAAGCTTTTGCATAAATGAAATCAATGTAGTTGAAATGAGAAGAAAAGTAGATAATGGGGAAAAAATCTTTTTTTAAGTTTATGCTATACTTCTCTGCTTTTAAAGAAAGAATGGGATGTCATCTTGTGGGGAAGAATGCCATCAACACTTTCATCTTGGTGATCTAGTGAATGTGATTAGGTATTTACAGACAACTTGAACAGGCAAGATACCTTTAAAGTGAGGAATCCTGATAGCTTTCTCCCTGCGACATAATGAGTCACAATTCTATTGCCTGCTATCTATGTTATTAATATATTTTAAAACTGTTTTAATGAGAAACCAACTTTTTTTTTGGAGACTAATGGCATGTTACCATAGGAGGTCTGAACAGTTTTAACTTTTCTTACCAAGCCCTTTTAGAAACAGGAAAGTTGCCTTTTTAAAAAATGTTGACAAGTATAAATAACAGCTAACATTTATACAGCACTTTTAAAAGATTTCAAAGATCTTCACATCTATAATTTCATTTAATCGTAGCTAGATTTTTATATCTGGAACAGGTAGGTGGCACAGTGGATAGAGCCCTGAGTCTGGAGGCAGGAAGGTTCATCTTCCTGAATTCAATATGGCCTTAGACACTCACTAGCTGGGTGACCCTGGGCAAGTCACTTAATCATGTTTGCCTCAGTTTCTTCAACTGTAAAATGAGCTGGAGAAGGAAATGGCAAACTACTCCATTATCTTTGCCAAGAAAAAATGAGGCTGGGAAGAGTTAGACCTGACTGAATAATAACAAAAAGCATTTATATAGTCCTTTAAAGTTTGCAAAATATTGTACATAGGTTATTTCATTTGATCCTCACAACAATTCTGTGAGCTGTGCTATTATCCCCATTTTAGATAAGAGGAAACTCAGACTTAGAGATGGTAAATGACTTGCCCAGAGTCAGAGCTCTTAAGCCACTGCATCATCTTAACATGTACTTAAGACAGTACATCATCACTACATAAGAAATCTCAGATACCATCATTCTGTGAAAAGGGGAGATATGTCAGTGTAAGCATTTACAATGAAAAAATAAACAAGTTGGATATCATGGCTTTCTTATTGAACATTTTTTTCTTATGCACTTTAGGCAGATCATAAAAAGTATTTAAAAAGTATACTTGTAGTTTGAATTAGCTCCATTCCCTTCATTCCCCTCCCCCCCATTCCTCTTCCCTGCACCATTCCGTGGCTAGTTTAAAGGAGATTAACAAAACAAAATAAAACCTTGAGCAACACAGACAGACAAAGAAGAAAGAATTCTTTTGCTGAGGGGTGAATGAAGTTGCCTGTTTGCAAATGTAGAATCTTGAAGAATACTTTTATGTCTGAAATGTAATAATCTTCAATTTTCTCTTTATTTAAACTGATTATTTTTAAAATCTCAAAACACAAAGTCTCTGCTAAGGAGAAAAAAGTACATGGATGAAGGGCTCTGAACAATGATTAGTGGAGAATTCCATTTGGAAATCAAACTTATAAGATCTTTTTATCCCAGTGATAATCCCCCTTAGTTCCTTCAAATATTCAAATGAAATGTTCAAACCAATAGTTTTATCTTTTTGTTCTCCTAATATAATCCCTTACACTAATTAAAAACAAAAAAGACAAAAACTAAAACCCAAAATGTAACCTACTCTCAAACCCCAACTTGCTTTGGACATCATAAAAATTAAGGTACTAACTTATTGGTGAAAATAAAGCTTAAACCATGGAGAGGTGGGAATGTGGTTCATGGACACATTTTACAGATCTGGAAGCACACTGTTGTGCCACTGGAGGAGATGGCACAATTTGCAAGCTTAAGGATGATAAAAATCATGGAATTTAGAGGTAAAAGTAAACTGAGACATATTCTAGCCAAACACTACTTTACAGGCGAGGAAGCACAGCTGTTAAAGAAATGACTTGTCAGAAGTCACAAGGGCTAGTTAATAGGCAGCACCAAGATTCAAACACCAGTTTTCTGACTTCAAATCCAGAGTTTTTCCTACTGTATTAAGAGTGCCTTCTTGAGGGATTTTTAGGATTTTGCTGATTCAGTTCAGAATACTGTTATCTGATCTGTGATTGGCCCCAGGACTACAGATATGAGTACGAAGACTGCCCATTTCTTAAGAAGCTTACAGTCCAACTGAAGGGAGAGTACAGAGATCTGTCCACACATGACTCTGATACAGAAGAGGGAAATAGATACAAAGGAGAAGTCCAGGAAGAATATAATGAGAAATATGAAGAAGAGTTTAAAGTTTATGTATGAAACTTCTTCACCTTCTAGATGAATATATATATAGAAAGTATATAGAAAGCACTGATTATTTGGCTCAGTGGATGGGTGGGGAAATCAGCCCCTTTTGTATAGGATTCTACCATCACATTTTAGTTCTACAAAAGTATTGTGGCTAAAGAGCTTTGACATAATCAATGTGATAAGATAATCCCAGATTTACTGGTCTAGAGAACATTCTAGAATTAGAAATATATCCTCTTTGATTTGTATATTTGGTAGGTCAGCTGAGAAGACAGAGTTCGAGTCAGTCCCTTTGACCCTGCTTAATTAATAAAGCCTCCATGGCTCATAAAGCAAGATGTTACCACTTAGTGTAAAAAATTTAGAGCCCTAAAGAGAAATGAGGCAGCCTATAAAATATGAAAGTCTCCGAGTTGAACATACGCTACTGTTTCCCCTCCTCCCTTCTCTCCATTGTTCCTATATGGAGAGATCCATCTGACCTCATTTCAGGAGTAATCAACTGTGGTTCAGAGATGTATCTGCAAACCTACAAAGCTTTAAACTTGCTTTCTCTGAATGATTGCCAAGTCAGCTGTCAGTGACATTTGATCTGCAGAGATGTCTGTTTTGTTTTCTTCTTTATAATAATAGTAAACTGTAAGATAAATTTTATAGCTTACCCAAACACAGGAGGGAAGTATATTTTATTTTGTTGGCAAAGAAACGCAAGTGAATTATTTAAATGCCATTATAATTACTCTCCTTATGGTTTGTGCTTCCCAGCATGCAAAATGCTTTCTTTCAAAATCAAAATTTAGGACAACCTCTGTTAAAGGGACAAAAAAGGGGTTATAAAGACAAATAATGTTCTGGTTTTAAAAAGCTTATTCTCACAGTCTCTTTCAACTACAAATGAGGCTCTTTATATCATATTTTCCATTGGGGATGCCATTATTTATAACTATACACACACATATTTATCTGTTTGCATATGCATATTATTTTGTCATCTTTAATGGAGAGCTACAGAACTACATTTTAATTATCTTTGTTTTCTCACAAGGTTATAGATTTAAAGTTGAAAGGGCTTTTAGAATTCATTTTTTCATCCATCCATCCATCCATCCATCCATCCATCTAGACTGTGAGCTTTTGAGAGCAGGTTTTTTTTTTCTTCTCCTTTCACCCTCCAGTATTTAGCACAATACCTGTCACTTGTTAGGTACTTACTAAATGTTTATTGGCTGTTTGATATAGTCTAATCCTTTCATTTTTACAGATGAGGAAACTGAGATCCTCAATAAAGGTTAAGTGTCTTGCTCAAGAGTCACATTGCAAGTTAGTAGTAAATTAACAAGTTGATAAATATTTATTAAGTATCTATTATATGCCACATACAAAGAAAGGCAAAAAATAGTCTCTGCTCTCAAGGAGTTCACAATCTAATGGGGAAGAGCCAGGATTTGAACTCAAGTCTGCTTTCAAACCCAGTAATCTCCCATTGCACAACACAGTGTGTCATAGACTGTATTAGTAGGTCCTTAATATATAGTAAGATAAATGGATATGCACATATAATATTTTTGTGAAGTCTTTTTTACATCAAAGGAAAACAAACTCTTATGTCAACATTTTTTAGGCAACAAGACTTATCAGGCACAAGAATACACTTCCTAAGGGATATAAAGTTAAATGGGGAAAATGGCTAGCTTGAGATAGTAGTAGTACTAGTTAGTATTTATGTAGTTCTTACTATGTGTTAAGTACCATGCTACATGCTTTAAAAATATTATTTGATTTGATCATCACAACAACCTTGTAAGGTAGGTGTCACTATTATTCCCATTTTACATTTGGGGAACCTGAGGCAAACAGGTTAAGTGATTTGCCCAATGGTCATATACTTATTATCTGAGGCCACATTTGAAGTCAAGTCTTTCTGTCTCCAGACCCTGTACCATTGTGATGGACAATGCTCTCACGACAAACAAATCCAGAGGGGTCCAAGAACCTCAGGATCTCAGAACAGAGATGAAGTAGTTTCAACAAAAATAATGAAGTTGGGGGCAGCTGGGTAGCCCAGTGGATTGAAAGCCAGACCTAGAGATGGGAGGTCCTACGTTTAAATTTGGCCTCAGACACTTCCCAGCTGTGTGACCCTCGGCAAGTCACTTGACCCCCATTGCCTAGCCCTTACCAGTCTTCTGCCTTGGAACCAACACACAGTATTGATTCCAAGATGGAAGGTAACGGTTTTAAAAAAAATAATGAGGCCAACTTGCAATGATGATAAAGCATCGCCATAGCATTAGAAGCCCTGAGGGTGTTGATCATTGCAGACTAACAAGTAACAGTTTTCCATCCTCTAAAATACTTCTATATGAAAATAACAGGCACCTCATTCCCAAATACATGAGGAGCTTATTCAGCATTTTTCCAGTACAGAACCATATCTGGAAAGTCAAAATAATTCTTCATCTCCTAACTCTTCCATGCTATCTCTTGCCCTACTCTCATTCCAAATCTCTTGAAAACTGTAAGTTTTCTCTCTCTCCTCAAAGTACACTGAATTTGCTTATCTTCAAACATGTTGCATTCCCTTCCTTCATTTTCAGTAGAATGTAAACTTCTTGAAGGTTGGTATTATTCTGTTTTTTGGAGTTTCTCTCTCCACTTCTGAACATATGTCTTATATTAGGCAGGAACTTAATGAATTTTGGATTCAATTGTTGGAGCTGAAGAAATCCAACAGCACATACTGGAAGTCTTAGGTTTGGAATTTGGAGAACAAATACTGATTCCCAAAGTGCTTAGAATGCTAGTTATATGGTCTAGGGCAAGTTATTTAATCTGAACCTCATTTTCTTCATTTGGAAAAAAATAGAGATAATAATATGTGAAGCACCTACCCTTTAGATTTTACCATGAAGATCCAATGGAATAACACTGAGAAAGTGTCTTAAAAATCTTAAACAAATCCATAAATATCAGCAGTGATCAATATGACAACACTGTAGGGTCTGTGTAACTAAAAAATTAGCAAAATTCCAACTGGTAATTAATATGGCACCGTCAAGATCTGAAATTTTTCTGGTCAAATTTTATCTTTAACATGTCATCCCTTAATATGAATCTCTCTTTTTAAAAAAACCCTTACCTTCTCTCTTAGAATTAATACTAAGTAAGTATCAGTTCCAAGGCAGAAGAGTGGTAAGGCCTAGGCAATGGGGGTCAAGTGACTAGGTCAGGATTACACAACTAGGAAGAGTCTGAGGCCAGATTTGAACCTAGGAACTCTTATCTCTAGGTCTGGCTCTCTATCTACTAGGTCACCTAGATGCCCTATGTACCTCTTACCAGAATAAGTGAATATTTTGAATGTGATCTATAATCCATGAAAACAAAAACAAAAATGTTTTAGACTTTCCTTTTTTTTTTAACTTAAAAAAATCTATAAGTTTCAGAAATCTAATTCACTAAGGTACAGGGTCACAGGATTGAGAAATTTGGAGATGGAAAGGACTTTAAAGAACATATAGAGAAATATAGCTAAGTCTGAGTCTAATCTTTTCAGAGATGATTTTGATATGGGCAGATTGCCTCCATTGGTGGTGGTGGTAGGGGATATTTGGAATTTCGTTCTTACTATATCTTCTTTTTTATTATTTTATTATTTAAAATTTTATTTAATTAGATGATTTAGAATAATTTTCCATGGTTACAAGAATCATGTTACTTACTATATCTTCTAAACAAATATAATATCAAAAGGAAAATAAAACATTTATGGCAGGGGCTTTTGACCTTTTTTTGTTGTCACAGTCCCCTTTGGAAGATCCCTTCTTAGAATGTTTTTAAATACCTAAAATAAAATACATGCAAATACAAAAGGAATCAATTATATCTAAATAAAACTTTTGAAATAGACATGTGAAAAAAAAACAAGTTCACAGAACCCAAGTTAAGAACCCCTAATTTGACTGTCTTATTTTATAGGTGAGGACACTGAATCTTAGAGTAAGGAGTGATTTGTCCAAGGTCACACAGATAATGAAGTCACAAAGATGGGACAGGAATATGATGATCTGAATCATTAAGAGAGAATCAGTAAGAGACAGCTAATTGGAGAGGTGGGTAGAGTGATCAACCTGGAGTTAGGAGGATGAGTTCAAATGTAACTTCAGATACTAGTAGCCCCATCTATAAAATAGGGGTAAAAATAGCACCTACCTCTAAGAGTTGTTGTTAGGATCAAAAGATAATATTTTTAAAGTGCTTTGGAAACCTTAAAGCACTATGTAAATGCTAGCAAAGACTCTAAAACTCTAATTCTTGGATAGAACAATCAGCTATACAAATTGTTTATCTGTCTGTCTGTCTATCTATCTATCTATCTATCTATCTATCTATCTATCTATCATCTATCTATCTACACACAGACACATATAAAAAACAAATAAATGGACAGAGAAATATGGACTGTGATTTCATCATAATAGGGAACTACTGTGAGGAAACTACTGACATAGGTCAGCATCTTTTTTACAGGGGTAGCTATGTGGCACAGTGGATAGAGCACTGGGCTTGGACTTAGGAAGACTCACTTTCTTGAGTTCAAATACATCCTTAGACACTCACTGTGTGACCCCTGGGCAAGTTACTCAACCCTGTTTGCCTCAGTTTCCTCATCTATAAAATGAGTTGGGTAAGGCAATGGCAAACCACTCCAGTATCTTTTCCAGGAAGATCCCCAATGGGGCCATAAAGAGTTGGACACAACTGAAAAACTAAGGAATAACTACCTTTTCTATATAGATTGTAGACTTAAGATTGCTGCCTAAAGCATTGAAGGGTTGTGACTTGCCCAGGATCACACTGTCAGTAATGTGTCAGAGGAAGGCCTTGAAGCTAGGACTTCTTGGCTCTAAGGCCAGGTCTCAATGCCTGATACCACCACTGTCTTTCATAATATGGATATGGCTACTTTAAAAAAACTGCTGCAGAAAAATATGGGTGTGGACAAAGTCATTTTTATGATATCATACTGTCTTATAGAATTGAGATTTAGAGCGAGGCAAACCATTCCCAAGGACAAAATGATTTTTCTTGAACTATGAGCAATTTTTAAGCTATTATTTAAGAAACATGAAATCACCAAATCCAATCTAAGCGACATACATAGGGAGCAATAAATTCTCTTTGAGGGATGCAGAGAGAGGTCTGATGCTGATTTTCTCATTTCCAGTGATAACAGAAATGACTGGTAGTGATGAAGAGAGTTGGGTGAGGGCTTATTTAAGAGCAAAAAAGAAAAACAAACAAACAAACAAAAAACAAAACCAAAAAGATGGGTGTCCCTATGCAGAAGCAGGACAGATTTTTGAAACACCATCAGGGTGGGAGGGGGAGATATCAAATTATAGGGCATGGCTAAGTCTATGTGGGCATCAGGTTGCTTGAATATCCTGGACTTTAAGTTATGTGGTAGTTATAATCATTCTGATCTAGGGACTATGGAAAAACACTTTGCTTTGAGGTAATTTAGATCTCTAATGGGGAGAGGGTATCAGAGCAAAATCCTACGCTGTAATAGAGATAATTTATCACCTGAAGAGACAAGGAGTTACTGCAGATGTTGGTTAAGTATTCTGGATCAAACTAATCAGGCTAGGGAGGTGGGAGGGTCATAGCATTAGTACTTGACAATAAATCTTGATAAATGCAGCAAGCAGGTAAGGTGCCAAGGAGGCAAACGAGCCCTAAATGTCTAGTAAAATAAAAATATAATTCCAAGGAGGCAATGAGGTTCCAAAATATTTCACCCAATACTGCTTTTCCTTCTGCGCAAAGTGCAAAGAAATATGTGCCATGCTTAAGTTCTACCTGTCAGAGGAGAGATATTTGGATATGGATGTTTTATTCATTTAAGTGGGCTTCGCTATATCACATGGAACCCAAGCCAGCTGGCTTGCTTCTTTTAAATGATGATTTCTCAGGCAGCACTTTATATTCTTCCACCCCTTCATAGATATTTATAGAAAATTCAGAGCAAGCTGTCTCAGGCTCAAGAGGCTATGCAGACTCTCTGCTCATGTGCTGGCATTCTGGGGTCCTTTACTGGTCTTGGGGCCACATGGTTGCCTGCTGATTCTGGCCTCTGATTTTAACTTAAAGCTCTGAGAAAATCTGCAGGTAAAAAAATTCCTGTCGGAAGCAGATCAGCACGTGGCAATATTGCAACACAGTTTTAAAAGGACCAGTGTTGCTTGGAGGGAATGGTGGTACATGTCCGAAATCCCAGCAATCAGGGAGGATAAGATTGGTAGATTACTTCAGCTTGGGAATTCTGAGCTGCAGTGGAGCCAGAGCTGAAAAGGTGTCTACACTAAATCCAGCACCAATTGGTGTGCTGCTGCTGGGAGTGAGGGGAAGCGGATGGTAACCCAGGCTGTCTAAGGAGGGAGAACATGCCCAGATTAGAAATGAAGAAGCCAAGGCTCCTGTACCTAGACCTAATGGTGGCATTTCTAGTTAGGGAGAGAGTGGGAGACCTGCTCTCAAAAAAAAAAAGTCAATACCTATGTGTTTTTTCTTTTTCTTTTTAAATCCCTTACTTTCTATCTTAGAATTGATATGAAGACTCCAAGATAGAATCAAGTATTGGTTCTGAGGGCTAGGCAATTGAGATTAAGTGACTTGTGTAGGGATCACACAGCTAAGAGGTGTATGAGGCCAGATTTGAACCCAGGACTTCCTATCTCTGGGCCTGGCTTTCTAAGCCACCTAGCTGCTCTTAATATCTATGTTTTGAATTAATTTCAATTATGAAATGAATAATTTTAGCTCTGAAATCTTAAGTACAGGTTTCAACACCTGGATCATAGGTAGAGACTTCTACTCTGCTCATTATTAGGATATCTCTTTCAGTTTTTGGCTTTAAGGAAAGGGATTACACATATCCATGATCCTTTTCCCTAAGACTTTGTTTTCATATTTCATTATCTTCCTTTTAAATTATTAAATGGAGATGAAGTTCTGTCTCTCTCTCTCTTTTTAAAACCCTTACCTTCTGTCTTAGAATCAATATTGTGTATTGGTTCCAAGGCAGAAGAGCAGTAAGGGTTAGGCAACAATGGGGATTAAGTGACTTGCTCAGGGTCACATGCCTAGGAACTGTCTGAGGGTCACATTTGAACCCAGAATCTCCACTGAGCCACCTGGTTGCCTCTCCATCTTCTTTTAGTGATTAAATAACTTCTCTAGAATTTTTAGAGAACTACAATAGATTCCTTGGACTCTGAAAACATATGAATGGTTGTTTGATGAAGATGACTGGTTTCCCTGACATCCCATGAAAGCTCCCTTAAACTTTATTGTGACAGTGGACACTTTCTAGCCAATCAAAAATGGGTCAAGATTGCAGAATAAATAAGCCTTCAAAGTACAGCTCTTGACAGGCTCGATTAAAGGGCAACAAAACTGCTGAGACTTCAAGAAAAGACAAAAGGTGGATTTGTTACTTCTCCACAAACAGCATTTCCACTGCATTCTGGTTAGCTCAGATAACAAGCAGAAGATTAGAAACATAAGAAATTTTATCAACTTAAATTTTTATTTAACTAAGAACTAACCACATAGAACCAAACTATAAGTAATTGATACTAGGATCATAGGGTTTAAGAACTGGAAAGCATCTTTGTTATTATCCAGTCCAACTCCCTCATTTTACAGAGGATAAAAGTGAGGCCTGGAGAGATTAAATGGCCTACTAAATTAGGACCATACATATAAGCATTCCAAATGGAATGTTTTCCCCACCACTGTAGGCTTTTAATTATGCTTTCTTGCTTCCCCCCTGGTCTCTGTCTTCTTTCTGTTGCAGAAGAGGTATTACTAGTCTTTATGAAAATGGAACCATTTTCTTGCCATGCTGATTAGATTTTCTCCCACCTTTTCCAGGATCTAGCTGCAGCAATCATTCCCTCTCTTTCATGCATGTTCAATTGTTGCTTAATAGCTTAAAAAAAATCAGCCTAAGGTATATTCGTGTCTCTTTGATCCTTATAAAGCCTTCTACTGACCCTTCCATTTCATCTTTCTCCTCTGACAGCAAAATTTCCTGAAAGAGTTGCCTACACTTAGAGCTTCTATTTCTTCACTACCCACTCTCTCAACTTCTTGCCATCTGGCTTCTTGGCCCCACAGTGCTTTATCACCAGTGACTGTCTAATCACCAAATCCAATGGCTTTCTTCAGTCCTTTACCTTCTTGTCTTCTCTGTAGCACCTGACACTAATGATCACCCTTCGTACTAGATTCTCTCTACTGCAGAAGACTCTGATTCTGATGTTAAATGAGCTAAGGTATTGAACGTCCTTGGGCTTCAATTTTATCGTCTAGAAAATAAGGGGGTGAGAACAGATGACCTCTGAGGTGCTTCTAGAGTTAGTCCTACAATCATTGGCTTCTGAAATCTGGTTTTCCTCTATCTCTTTTAATTCTTCCTTCTCTGCTTCCTTTGCTGACTCTTTGCTTCTCTTCCTTATCTCAAAAGGTGAATGTTCCCCAAAGTTCTGTCTTTGGTTCCCTATCCTTTGTTCCTAGAGACTTTCTTCAACTATAATTTCTAAACAGTTGGAAGAGACTCCCAGAACTCAATCTCCAGCCCTCAGGCTCTCTTCTGATCATGCCACTCCTTTGCTCAAAAAAAATCTCCAGTGGCTCCTTCTTGCTCCCCAAGAAAAGTTCAGATTCCTTTGGCTTTCAATGCCCTTCACAATCTCATACTGTTCCATCTTCTCAGGTTTATTTCATGTTCTTCCTCTCCATACATTCTAAATTCCCAACAAACTGAGTCGTTCTTCTGTTCCTTTTTATACTCCCTCCCTTCTCTTTGTTTTCCATAGTCCTTAAGTCCAGATGGGGAAATCTCCTCTCTTCTCTTTGATGCATACTAATTTTTATAGACCTATACCAAAAATGACATGAATAGGTCCTGGGCCTGGAGTATGGAAGACCTTAGTTTGAATATAGCCTCAGACACTAGCTATGTGATCCTATGCAAGTCACTTAACCCTGTTTGCCTTGGTTTTCTCATTTGTAAAAATAAGCTGGAGAAGGAAATGGTAAGCCACACCTTTTATCCTTGCCAAGGAAATTCCAAATGAGGTCACAAAGAGTTGGACATGATTGAAATGACTGAACAACAATGAAATGACATTTCTTCTATAAAGCCCTTCTAGTTCCCTGTGTTGGTAATGATCTTCCCTCTCCAACATCACTTGGCCTTGTAATTCCCTAAAACATGAATTATATATTATCTTGTGTCAGAATCATTTGGGTGCGTGCCCTAATTTCTTGCTGGAATGGAAGCTCCATGACGGCAGAAGCTGTCTTAACTAAACCTTGTCTCTCTCTCCATAGACATCACAGAGCTCTGTACATAGCTGCCCATCACTGGGTGTTTACTGAGAAATCAGTTGTGTACTAAATTTAACTTTAGAAGTAATTATCTGAGATATTGAGTACTTTGGCACCGAGGGATGGTTAGGAATCTATTGTGGCAGCAGCCCAAATTAATGTATCTCAAAATCTTCCATTAGGTTGGCAAAGCAATGTATTAAGGCCAGTGTTATCACCATCCATACTTGGCAGATTTTAATTTTTTTCAAAAATTGATATTATTTTGAAAACAATTTAGTCACATTATATAACTCAGGGGTAGAGTATCCAAACTTTTAACTAAAGTGAAATGAATGATCCTAGTAGGTTACTTTAAATGTGCAGATTGAAAGATAAGAAGTTGGGTATAGGAAAAGTCAGATTAATAAGATAATTTCATTACAGTATCTTCAGGCTAGCCTAAATTTTTCATTAAAGTTAAGAGAACAGCAACTCTTTCTCTGTAGAGAAAGGTAAAAAAACAAAACAAAACCCAAGAAGTGTGGGCAAAAATAGCCATGCACCTTCATTAATGATATATAATAGGAGCTTCTTTGTTATAAACATCATCAAATCTGTAAAGTGTTTCCCCGCTTGCCTTGGAAGTCAAAGCAAGATGATTCTTCCACCTAGTATTAATAGATGTGTAATGGAAATGTGGCTTGATGAGAGCATTTAATGAGGAATACATGACTCTGGACATTCTGGGGACAGCAGTGACAGCGAGCCTCATCCTATTGCCTGAGGCATGCCTTCCATCAGAAATAACAATTCAATTTCTGCAAAGACAGTGACAGATGCCACTTTCAGGAAAGGGACTGTATGGATGGAGCCCATTATCTTGCTCAATGCTCGGGCAGTGTAATTCCAAGCACCTTTCCTTTTTAATTAGAGGCTGGAGAGATACTGACCTAAGGAGTTTATTATTTACTATTCCTTGCCTCCAAAAGTCCACGTTGTTAATGAAAGAGCCAAATTATTCACATTCCCTGCCAAACTCTGCTTCTTTCCCCACCTCCTCGACATCTCATACTAGTCAATTATTTGTTCTGAAAGCTTAAGACAGGGACATTTTCACATATTAACATTTCACTCAGAAGCTCAGAGTTAGAAGGGAAATCACTCATAGAATAATCTGAGTAGTTCTCAAACTTTGGGGTCTCAGAACCTCTTTATACCATTAAAATTATGGAGGAACTCCCCTCTATGGGTTTTGTTTATATGAATCATATCTACTATCATTTACCACAGTTGAAATCAAAATGTCTAAATATTACAATGAAAATAGTTTTGGTCCCATGGACCCCCTGAAAGGGCCTTGGGAACCCCTAGGGACCCTGGATCATACTTCGAGAATTTCTGATCTAATTCAACTAGTACCTGAACAGAAATTCCCTCTGAATATCCCAGATACACAGTCATGCAGACTGCATTTGATATCTCTAGCAATGGGAAATTTATTAAGTTCATTGCCTCTTTGGGCAGCCAATTGTACTTTTGAGCAAATCTAATCATTAAGTTTGTCCATACTTTGGGCCTCAATCTGAATCACGGCAACATCTACCTACTGCTCTTAATTCTGCTTTTTGGGATAAATAGAATGAGGCTGATTCTTCTTCCCCAGGGCCGACCTTCAAATATATTTTTTTAACCCTTACCTTTTGTTTTAGAATTGACAGTCAGTAAGGGTTATGTAATTGGGGTTAAGTGACTTGCCACACAGCTAGGAAGTGTCTGAGGCCATATTTGAACCAAGGACCTTCTGTCTCCAGGCCTATCTCTTTATTTACTGAGTCACATAAATTGCCCCACTTCAAATACTTCTTTGTCAAAGACAACTCTCTTGTCCCACCTATATCTTCTCCATAGTAAATGCCCTTGATTTCGTCAAATGATCCTTATCCAGGCTAGTTATTGGTCACTGTGTAGATATTTTAGCTTCTTATCAATGGTCTTCATAAAATGTATTGCCATGAAATAAATACAAATGTGACAATCCATGGACTACCTCCAAATTTCCCCTGTTCTAGGCATCATCCTTTAATAATGTAGCATCAAATAGCAAGAGGTTGTTTTTTTTTGTTTTGTTTTGTTTTGTTTTTATCTGTGATAGGACAGACTGATGGGCAGATGTTGGTCACACTGGTGACCCTAGCAAGAATCTGAAATCCATTAATGCTCTGTTTCATCCACTAGGTCTTTTTTTTGTGTGTAAACTTCTATTGAACCCTACCTCCCCCATAGAGAACAATCTTAACTCTATAGATTGTAGTTTAGAGCCAAGAAAAAAGCAAAAAGGGTCTCACTTCAGTAAAAATAGATGCCAGAAATTCCACAAACTAAAGCTCAAGTACTTAACATATAGGAAAGCCATCCAAGCTCTGGGAATGGAAAACCCATTCAAAACTTACTCTTACTTTATAGTTTTAATAAGTTTAGTTATATATAAATATTTATTCTCTCTCTCTCTCTCTCTCTCTCTCTCTCTCTCTCTCTCTCTCTCTCTCTCTCTCTCTCTCTCTCTCTCTCTCTCTCTCTCTCTCTCTCCCTCCCTCCCTCCTACATCTCAGGACAACTTTGTTTTTCCCTTAGTGACATGAAAAGTGTACTCACTGTATACAGTAGTTATGTTTAATAAGTATTTATTGAATGAATAGCTGAATGGTTGAAATGACTTTTATTTTTTATTTGTTTACTTTTTAAACTTCTACCTTCTGTCCTAGTAGCAATTCTAAGACAGAAGAGTGGCAAAGTGGCAAGGGCTAGGCATTTGGGTTTAAGTGACTTGCCTGCGATCATAAAACTAGGAAGTTTCTGTGGCCAGATTTGAACCCTGGTCTGCTTGACTCCAGGTTTGGTACTTTATATACTGTGCTACTTAGTGACTCCTGAAATGATTTTTAGAAGTAGGTACATTAAAAGCTGTCCTCTCTACAAATTTAGCACAGGGATAAAGTCTTTTAATATGTCAATAGCCCTTAAATAAAGACAGCACTGTATAAGAGCATAGTGTAATATTTGATATTCACAAGGGAGGTATCATTTGATCAAGAACAAATAAAATTTGGTTAATTACACTGTTAAGAAAACCTACACCTGTGTGATACACAGGAGAAAATTTTCCATCAAAATGGTTAAATTAAGACATCTTTGGTGCTTAATGGGGTATAGAAGTAAGCTTTTTTTATCTGGAAAATTCACATTTATGGAAAGCTTTATTTCCCAATGATGCTGGACAACTGCAGTACTGCTGTCTATTAAGATTTCCCTCCTTAACTATTTTACCTCCCAGTCTCTAGAAAATGACTCTCTATAATCAGAACAAAGTCTTCATTCTGTTGTAAAAACAGAGAGCAAGTTGCCTTTGGCTTTGTATTCAAAGCACCTGGCACAGAAGAGGTTCTTAAGAAATACTTACTGACTTTTTAAAAATTAACCAGTAAGCATTTATTAAGTACTTCTTGTATACCAGAATGCACACCTGCACATGGATGCTTAAAGGAATCTTTTAATTGAATTCAATTCAATATAATGCACATTTATCAGGGGTCTACCATGTACAAAGCACTGGGAAGAATACAAAGATAAAACAATGTTGTCTCTGTCCAGAAGAAGCTTGCTTGGATGGACAGCCAGGCCTTGAGAACCCAAGCCTTGGGTTCCAATCTAGCCACAGATACTTCCTAGCTGTGTGACCCTGGGCAAGTCACTTGACCCCCATTGCCTCACCCTTCCTGCTCTTCTGCCTTGGAACCCATACATAGGATTGCTTCTAAGACAGAAGGTAAGGGTTAAAAAAAAATGTATATGGGATTAACTATGTGCTTTATCTTTAAATTTCCTTTTTCCTTCCATGATGCACATGGTGTATCCCTAAGTAATAACCCTTTTCTAGGACTCTTGAAAGGGTTGTAGGTGGGAGAGCAAAAGAGCAAAACATTTTGTCAGTCCTTCCTCTGAAATGCTTTGCTCCTGGGTCTTTCCTTAAATAATTGCCAGCTTAAAGGCATTGTACTGTCAATCTCTCTACCATGCCTATAATTCTGTATATTTGTCACCCTGCTGTTTGTGGAGTGTGTTTTGTTTGTCTTTCTTTTTTTTTATTTTCAACTGTTACCCTTTGTCTTAGTAACAATTCTAAGACCAAAAAGCATCAAAGGCTAGGCAATTGGGGTTAAGTGACTTGCCCAGGGTCACACAGTACTGTACAACAGGGAAGACTTGAGAAAAGAAAAAAAAATCAAACTTGTAATGCAAAAAAAAAATTGTATACAATATCAATAACATGGTAAAAATGAACAAGTTTGAAAATGTAAAGAATTCAGTGCTGACCAATCACGAACCATATTTCAGAGGTCTGATATGAAACATTTACCTGTCTCATGGCAGAGAAAAGAACAAAATGGAAATGTACATTTCTGCACATGGGCAATGAAGGAATTAATTTTCTTTTCAGTCTGGACATATTTGTTAGAAGGGCTTTGCTTTTCTTGTTTACAGTATAGGGAAAGCACTTAGAAGAAAGAGAAAATTAGTGCTTGTTAACTGAAAAAAGTTAATCAAAATTCTAAAGAAGAAAGTAGAAAGGAAGAAGGAAAAAAGGAAGGAAAAAGAAAGAAAAGATAATATATCTGAAAGTTTATCACCCTGTGGCCAAACCAATGATGCATTTCTCTTACTCAGTCAGGCTGATGCTCAGATAAAAGACAGTCTATTCCTGAGCCCATATGCAAAGCCTCTAAGCATCCTGGAACCTTCTAGAGTACACATTCCACTAGCATAGATTTTGAGAATTCAGGGTTACTTCTAAGTCACAATGAAGCACCAGAGTTATATAGTAGTGGGAACTAACTATCTACATGTACCTTTAAAGATCTGTGGTCTCTAGGTATTCCCTCTCCTGATTCTGATTCAAACACTTCCATGCCTTAGGTATCTGGATTTTAGGAGTTGCTGTACCTAAAAAAATCATTACTGAGTAGTTCTCCTGCTAATCATGAGGGCTTATACAAAATATGCATTTTTAGTTTGGACCATAGGGAACTCCCAGTGTGGAAACTCACTACCCTGACTGTTCCTTAAAGTCTCAGCAAGTAATTTAGGCACTGAGAATTTACATGGCCACCTCATGGTTACAGAGTTAGTATAGGTCTGAGGCAAGACTTGAAATTTTCTTGGCTCCTGGGCTAGCCCCTTTTCTACTACGGTCCATCATATTTTCATATTGCCCCCAAAGAAGTCTAGCAAATATAATTTTCCCCTAAAGAGACATAGATATCCGTCTAATACCCTGAGAAATTTTGCTGGAGGTAACTTTCAAACTCTTCTAATGTGGGCCAATATAGGAAGGGAGCTCCTCAGAAAACAACAGACTTGCTTTAGATTTTGCTATTACTAGCAAAAAATGAAAAATTCTAATGATGACAGTTTTATAAAAGGGATGAATAAAAGCTTGGAGACTTTTCCAAAGAAGAGTCTAAAGAAATATTTATGCTTCAAAAGATCAAGAGATTCCCACAAGACTCACCCTAAATTTATGATCTAATGAGATAATGTTTGCAAAGTGCTTAGCAGAGTGCCTGGTATGTGGTAGGTGCTTAGTAAATGCTTACTGAAAGGGTTAGGAAAAGCCTAATTGTAGACTTACTTTTGGGCTTATCCTAATAGTGAATGGTTTCTATGTTAAGGCACTGGAGGCATATGAGATGACATCATTTTCCTTTTATTCTCTAAGAAAGAAAATTCCAACATACACTAACATATTGATAGAAGCACTTTGGGTAGGAGCAAAAAACTGGAAGCAAAGTAGATGTCTGTAATTTGGGGAAGCTGCAGTACATGAATATAATGGACTATTACTGTGTGGTAAGAAATGATGAGCATGAAGAATACTGAGAAGCATTCAGAGACTTACATGAACTGAAGCAGAGTGAAGTAAGCAGAGTTGGGACAACAATATACACATTGACTACAACAATGGAAATGATAATAAAACAATAAAAAATGAATTTTGAAAGATTATAAAGAACAAGTATGACACCTGTCTTGGGGAAAATTCAACAAAGGCAAACTGAGGTACATTCTTTCTGAGCAGGACAAAAGTTTATTAATAGGACACTGAACTAATTAAGAAAGACCTGGAGATGTAGCCATTTATTTTTATAAAGCTAGAACAAAGAACAGAGCAGGGTAGATGACATCATGGGGTTGAGGACAACATGATTGGTTACACAGCATGACTGGTTAGAAGTTGGGAATTGAGGGGCTAGCAACAACCCCCTCCAGTGACTAAAGAAGTGTTCATTGTTTGAGTCCACCTGCAAGGTCAAAGATAGCAGGTCAGAATTCTTTAGATGGCAAACCAGACATTCTTGATGGATAGTTTGGTGTTGTGAAGATACTAAACCAGCCTCCCTGGTATCCACTCACATCCCCCAAGGATAGAAGAATTCCTTGAAGAAAGAACAGAACAGTGATAAGCAGAAGAACTAGATGTCTGAACTTCACTCATTACAGACCAGCTGAATTTCTGATCTAAGTTCAGAGACAAAGTACCATGACTTGGGCAGTTATAGGGCAAATTCTGTATATAGGGTCTATAAAAAATGATACAGAATCAATTTAATCTCCTTACTCCAAAGAAGAGATATGAGGAGACAGTCAATAAGAATTTTATTAAACACTTATCATGTGCTAGGCCAGCTGGAGAGTCAAAGAAAGGTAAAAACTTCCCCTTCTGTGAAGAAATTCATAATATAACGGAGGAGTAAAAACTACATACAAGTAAATACTGTACATTTACAGAAACAAGTTTTTATTCCTGCATTATATTGTGAATTCCTTGAGGGCAAGGACAAATTTTGCTTTTATATATATATATGTATATATATATATAAATTTGTATATAAATATGTAAGGCATTATATAACAATATATATAATAAACAAATTATATATAATCCATCATATTCACATATAAATATGAGAAATTGGAGATAATTGAGAGATAGAAAGCCCAAGCATCAAAGGAGATTATGGAAGGCTTTTTATAGAAGGCTGAATTTTAAGTTAGCCTTGAAGGAAGCAGGGAAGCTCAAAGATAGAGATCAGGAAGGAAAGCATTCCAGGTATGGGGGGCAGCCAATGAAAATGCATGGAGTTGGGAGATGGTGAGGAGTAGCAAGGAGGCCAGTGTCAGTGGATTGCAGAGTATATGGTGGCAAGTATGAGTAAGAAGACTGGGAAGGTAGGAGCAGGCTAACTTATGTAGAGCCTTGAATGCCAATTAGAGGATTTGATGTTTAATCTTGGAGATGATGGGAAACCCCTGTAGTTTATTAAGTTGGGGGTGGGGTGGGGTGACACAGTCAGACCAATGTTTTAGGAAATTCAATTTGAAAGCTGAATGGAGGATGAACTTGAAGTAATGAGACTAACCAAGAAGCTAATGCAATAATCTAGATGTGAGGCAATAAGGGTCTGTACCTGGGTGGTGGCATTATCAGAGGGAAGAAGGGAATGGAGAGGAGAGTTGTTATGGAGGTAAAATTTTCAGATCTTGGCAATAGTTTGGATGTGTAGAGTAAGAATGAATAAAGAGTCAAGGATGACACCTAGATTTAGGTGACTGAAAGGATGTCTGTACTCTCCTGAGAAACAAGGGAATTCAGAAAAGCAGATAGTTTGGAGCAGAAAGAGAATGAATTCAGCTTTGGGATACAATGAATTTAAGATGTCTATGGAACATCCAGTTCAAGATGTCCAATAAGCAGTTAGAGATGTGTGGCTAGAGGGCAGCAGAGAGGTTAGGAGATGGATAAGTAGATTTGAGATTCAGCAGCATAGATAATTGAATCCATGGGAGCTGATGAGATTATTAATGAAAATAGTAAAAGAGAAGAGAAGAGGGCCCAGGACAGAGTCCTGGGGAAAGTGACCATTAGTGATCATGACCTAGATAAAAATCCAGCAAAGGAGATTGGGAAGGAGTAGTCTAATAGGTAGGAGGAGAATCAGGATACAATAGTATAAAACAAATTTAGAAAGACTAGACTATCAAAAAGAAGAAAGTGATTGCCACACCTGCCTTACTCCTTTGCAGAAGCAGGTCCATGTATCTGGAACATGGCATGCATGTTCAGACTTTTTTGATGAATTGATTAGTTTTGCTGATTTAAAAACAAAATCAACTTTTTTCTTCTTTTCCATTCTTTTTCCTTTAAAAATGTTTACTTGTTATATGAAATAGCTCTCTGGGAAGAAAAAGGAAAGGGGACACTGGGAGAAATTCTGGTGATGTAAAAATACAAACTACATGGACAAAATATGTATTTTAAAAATATACTGATCCCTTTAGTTTGTACTTCAGTTCAGATGTTCAACACTAGGTTGAGGTGATAATTCCCCCTCCATTTTATTTGAGCATAGCTTCCCCTGGAATTCTTCCTAGACCTTTTCCCTGCATGAGTCTCTCAGTATCAGCACATAAATCATGCAGAATATAAAACTGGTGAGGCTTCACTTCTTGTTACTAATTTTTGTAACCTCTGAGAGGGCTTGAGAGGGTGTTTTAGTTTTGCTGATTGTCTTCAACTGCCAGGTTTGCTCCAGATGTGGGAAAAAAAGTGCTGACTTGGTTGGGATGCTTGGACTTACTTGATAAAGTATTTGATTCCATCTGCTGTGTAAGCTTCCTCCCATCCATAAGGTAGACCTATAATGAGAAGAAATCAGAAAAACTTCTTTGATAAAGTAACTCTATGCCATACACTTAATAAAATAAAGCAACTTGACTTCAAAGGTGATCATCATTATTATATTGGCACATAATGATATCTAACACTTTAAGATTTGGGAGGTGCTTTATAGTTGTTATCTCATTTGTTCCTCCCAAATTTCTTGGGAGGTTGGTATTATTATCCCCATTTTAAATATGAGGAAACTGAGGCAGACAGCGGTTAAGTCCACTGTTGCATAGTTAGTAAATGTCTGAGACAGGATCCTAACTTGGGTCTTGCACAAACATATTTCTTGAATAAAATAATCTCCCTAGAAAGCAGAATTAAGAAATTTGAGATTTGCTTTGACTACTTGGCCTTTCAATAACACAATAAATACAAAACAGTTAATAGCATTTCCTTGGATGCAATCACTTAGGTTGTGGTTTGCCATTTGTATTTGAAAAACATTTCTGGCAGTGATTCATGAAAAAATTTATGTCTCAAGACTGGGTTGTAGTGTGGGTAAGATGACTCCTTAATGTCCCTTCCAACATCACTGAATTTGATTCAACAAATTTATAGGGCATACTATTTCTAAGGAACTGTGCTCATTGTGGAGGACATACAAGCAAAAAACTGACCCTGACCTCAAAGACCTTGTTTTCTACTGGAAAGATACTATGGATGTATAGATAAATACAAAAGATACAGTGATTCTAAGAAACACAGTCCCTTTGACCAGGAGATTAAATTACTATACCACAAAGAACTTTTTGATAAGAAGAAAATCCCCTCATACACCAAAAATATTCATAGAGCTACTTTTGTAGTAGTAAAGAACTAGAAACAAAGGAGATGCCTATCACTTGGGAGAAGGCTAAAGAAGTGATGGCACATAAGTGGGCTGGAATATTATTGTGCTACAAGAAATATTTACTATGATGAATACAGAGATGCATGGGAAGATGACTTACATGAATTGATCCAGAATGAAGTCAACAGAGCCAAAAAAAAAATCTGCATTGACTACAATAATGTAAATGGGAAGAACAACATCCAAAAGTAGTTGAAAATTAATGTTAAGGTGCAAGTGAGTGCCAGGCTTGGACTTGGGAGGACCTGGGTTCAAATTTGGTTTCAGATACTTCATAGGTTTATGACTGGGCAAGTCTCTTAACTCCAATTGCTTAGCCTTTGTCCTTTTGTCTTACTAGAACAGAAGGTAAGGGGGTTATTTAAAAAAAAAAAGAGTGAATGTTTTAGTATCACAAAGAATAAGCATGACTCCAAAGAAGAAATGGAAGAAACTTGTCCCTATTCATTTGCAGAGGGAAGAGGTCCACAGTTATATAACCTAGCATATATTTTCAAACTTTTTTGAAGTAATGATCATTTTGCTGATATTGTTTCTTTTTTCATTTTTTCTTTTAAAATTTATCATTTAATGAGATTGCTATCTTAGAGGAGAGAGGGATGGGATACTGTGAATAATGTAGGTGATATAAAGGCACAATTATCAATAAAATTTTATTTTCATCATTTTAAAAAGAATGAGACAATGTTTCTAACCAAAGGGATCAGGGAAGGTCTCAGATAGGATGTGACACCTGAGCTATGCTTTGAAGTAAGATATGGATGGTATGAGTCAGAAGTGTGGAAGGAATACATTCCAGACATGGAGGACATCCTATGAAAGGAACAGAGATGATATAAGAGCTGTCACCTCCTCTGACAGAAGAAGGGCAAGGTCTGTTTCACTGGTTTTTCATTCATTTTTCTTCTTGCTATTACCAGCACCTAGCTGAGTTATACTTGCCATACAGTAGGCACTTAATAAATAGTAGTTAATATGCCCAAAGGGCTCTAAAATTCCTTTGATCCATCAACACCATTTCTGGGTCTGTATTCCAAAGAGATTTTTTTTAAAAAAAGGGAAAAGGCCCTATTTGTACAAAAATGTTTAAGATCTATCAATTGGGGAATGGTTGAACAAGTTGCAAATGACTAAATTGGAATAGTATTGTAGTATAAGAAACGATGATCAGGATGATTCAGAAAAACCTGGAAAGACTTATATGAACTGATGCAAAGTAAAGTGAGCAGAATCAGGAGAACAATGGATACAGTAATAGCAACTGTGAATGACCCTAGTCATTCTCAGCAATATAGTGATCCAAGAAAATCAGAGATCCGTGATGAAAAATGTCAACCTCTCCCAGAGAAAGAAAAGATGGAGTGTGAACATCATCATCATCATTATTATCATCATTATCATCTCTCTCTCTCTCTCTCTCTCTCTCTCTCTCTCTCTCTCTCTCTCTCTCTCTCTCTCTCTCTCTCTCTCTCTCTCTCTCTCTCTCTCCTGTCTCTCCTTCTCCTCATCTTCTAATGACTAATATTGAAAATATTTTACATGACTACACATATAAAGTCTACATCAGATTGCTTATTGTTTGGGAGGAGGAAGGAATAGGAAAATGGTAAAAATTGTTTTTACATGAAATTGTGGCAGAAATAAAATATTATTAAAAATAAATAGTAGTTGATTGACATTGAGTATGGGAATAGCTGGTAGGTCAATTTGAATGGATTAGAGGGTGCATGAAGCAGAGGTAGGAGTCAGATTGTAGAGGGGTTTGAATGGCAGGTTGAATATTTTGTATTTTAACTTAAAGCCAATGGGAAGCCACTAAAGAAACTTTGTGTTTCTATGATCATTCTTTTAATATTTTTTCATGTTACCTCTCAAGGCAATCTGACATGCATATACCAAGCTGGCACAAGATCACACAAAATTTTCTGACAACTGAAAATTCCTTCTGGGACTCTAAAGCACGCCTCAGTGCAATGGAACAGCAGGGAGAGTCCCAAGTTAGTAAAGAACTCCTCTATCCAACTTGCAAGAGCCCAGGAAAGCAACTAGGTTAATGAATAAAACTTGACATTATCTACTTCCTCCCTGCACCAACCATTTTTCAGAAGCTGCTAGGAGCAACTCATGTTCACTTCATGATTAGTGAAAGGTAGTCTTTTAAAATGAAACTCCAATTTCTTTTTTTAACAATGTGGACAGAATGCACCCTGGAACAGAAATTTTGGACTTAAGACCACAAAAAATACTGGATGACTCCCCCACCCGTTAAAAATCTAATTAAATTCTCCAAAGTAGGAAATAAGCTTTTGAGAAAATCTCATTTGAAGTCAACATGAATAGTCCAAGTTTTTTCAGAAACCTTCTAAATGACTATGTATATTTCCTTTAGTCTTCCTTTTCCCCCCCTACCAGTAAAGACTCACACACACACATATTATATTGCTACCTCTCTCTACAGATCAAGCAGATTTGTTACTGTCTTTTCACACATTTACAAGTCTTTGTCATGGACCACTTTAGTCATCACTGGCAAACATTGCACCAGCAAGGAAGAATCTGATAATTATACACAGAAATCTGCCATCACCCTGGAAATGTTCTGCAATACTGGGGCGATAGATCAATAAGGCATAAAAAACTGAAATAGGTTTGAAGGACTTCTCAGTCTTTCTAAAACAGTTTTACTAAGGGAAGTGTCTCTGCACAGCTAATTATATTCTTGTTTGCATTTCTAACCTTATATAATGAATATCTTAATAGAAAGAATGGGAAAAGTCTAGCTGAACCTCAAGATTGAGGATGAAATGTTCATAAGGGTCACATTTCTATTCTGATTGTTTTACACCAGGACAGTGAAACAACATTCAGTGTTCATGAAGGACTTATAAAGACAAAATTTTATGAATATTTGTTCTTATTTAAAGAGTTCTTTCAGCTATTAACCATAGTCATAAATATATGCCTTTAGCTTTACTTGATCATATTTTTAGCTGAAGGCAGGATAGCATAATGGATAGAGAGTAAGCCTTGGAGTCAGAGATTGGGGTTCAAGACCTGCCTCTATTGGTTTTGAGATCTAGTTAAGTCACTAAATGTCTCAGTGCCCCAGGCAGCTCTATAAACTGCAGGTTTATGAAAAGCTAACATGATAGAGAGGGTTTCAAAAAATTGATGGAAGCCATAGATCTCGATGTAAACAACCAACCAAACATAGAGCTGCTGAAAGACCTTTAGTCTTGACATTTTATTTTTTAATTAAAAGCTCAGACAGTTCATTCTTTTTGATGCAATTCTTAATCATTTAATTTTTATAGTATATTTTGTTTCTCTGTTTAAATGGGGTCATTAACTGACATCAATTAATCTCTTAATGATAATTCAGGAATACAAAACACCAGTCACCTTTTTATCCCTTTCCAGTGAGAGTTTTGGATTTTGCTCCAAGACCTTGGACTCTGAAAGAAGAGCTGTCATCCTATCTTGTCCAGAACCAATCCTCTACTTTAAGCTGCCTTATGTATCTCTGCCTCCTCTTGATTTCTAGCTCACCTTAATGTGTCATTTGCCTTCCCTGGAATGTAAGCTCCTTAAGGGCAAGGATGGTTTTACTTGGTTGTGTTTATATCCTAAAAATATTTTTATATCATTATATTTTTTCCAATTGTATGTATATACAACTTTTAATAATTATTTTTTTTCTGACATTTTGTGATCCATGTTCTTTTTCTCCTTCCATTTTTTTAAGTCCTTACGTAACTTCTGTCTCAGTATCAATCCTAAGACAGAAGAGTGACAAGGCCTAGCTAGGCAATTGGGATGAAGTGACTTGCCTAGGGTCAGACAGCTAGGAAGTTTCTGAGGACTGATTTGAACCCAGAATCTCCTCACTGGTCTTATTTTCACTGTGCTATCCACTAATCCCTCCTCCCCCTTTTGAAGTGAATATAACACTTTTATTACCAAACACGAGATTGGCATTTTTTAAATTGCATTTTTAAAATCTCTTATACTGGTCAAACTGGCTTCAACTCCTTCCCTCCCCCCCTGTCCCTGAGACAGTAAGTGATCTGATATAGGTTATATATGTGCTATCATGCATTACATTATTTCAATGTCTGTCATTGTGAAAGAAGACACATTATTTATACAAGAAAAAAACTCATGAAGGAAATAAAATGAAAAATGGTATGTTTCAATCTGCATTCAAACTGTCAGTTCCTTTTATGGAAGTAGATAGGCTTTTTCATCATAAGTCTCTTGGAGTTGTCTTGGATTTTTGCATATGTTATTTGTGTTACTATGTATAGTCACTCTGGTTCTGCTTGGTTCACTTTGTATCACTTCATATGTCTTTCCAGGTGTTTTTGTGATCATTTTCTTTGTAATTTCTTGTGTATTCCATTACAATCATATATCATAACTTGTTCAGCCATTCCCAGTAGAATCCCTTCAATTTCCAATTCTCTACCACAAAAAGAGCTGCCATAAGTATTTTTGTAAAGTAGGTCCTTTCCCCCTATCTTTGATCATTTTCAGATACAGACCTAGTAGTGGTATTGCTGGGTTAATTTTTTAATTTTTTAATTTATTTTTATTTAATAATAAATATTTATTTAATAATAAATAATAAATAATAAATATTTAATTTAAATACGCAATTTTATGGCCTTTTGGGTACAGTGGTTATATTTACATCTTAGTGCTTAGGAAAATGTTTGGCACAAAGTGTTTAATGAATGCTTTTAAAAAAATTCATTCATCATTCATTCATTGTCCGGTTTTGATATCTCTAAGATGCATCCATATGGGTACTCTCTCCACTGGTAACTACTATTAATTCAAAGAAAGCCTTTTAAGAATGTTTATGGCTGAAAAATTCTTCATTCTGGGGCCTACGTGAATAGGTCTCTGATTTTAGGTTGGTACTCAGACAACAGACATATAATTGATTCTATACCTAAAGGCTGTCCCACTTGACAAGACCTATCTGACAGAGCTTGCACTTTGATGACCAAGTCTTCAAGGATCTAGGGTCACCTCTATGCCAGAATTTGAGGCATCAGATAAGGCAGCTAGGGGGTGCTCTGTGGATAGTGTTAGACTGAGTGTCAGGAAATTTTGCTTCAGATATTCCTCTCAGCCTTGGTTTCATTATCTCTAAAATGGGGATCATAATAGCACCTACCTCACAGGATTGTTGTGAGGATGAAATAAGATAACATATGTAAAGTATTTTGTAAAACTTAAAGTGCTATATAAATGATAGCTATTATTATTACAACCTAAAAATAAAATGCAATAATATTTTTAGAGCTCATTTCATGGGAATCTGTATACATCACATGTTACAAATATTTGTTTCTCATATTTAATAATGGATGATTTAGGGTAGGGGGTCAGCAAAGCATAGTTTAGGCCAAAGTTTGCCAATGTCTGGTTTAGAACAAAATGACAATTTAGATATTCCATTTTAAAAATGATCCCTTATTGTTCAAAGGCATTGGATTATTTTTTAAGATCATATCCTTGTCCTTGCAAATACACATTGCCTCCCCCCATCCCTTTCCTTCTGCCATATGCTTTAAAGCTGTTTGGATGAATATAGTTACCAGGAATATTTTCCATTTGGAAATGTTTGTTGAAACTCTTATTTTATACTCTCTCCTTTGGAAAGCACACCATTTAAATAGTTTTTTAAACTATTACCTCTATGCTAATTATGATTCATCTTTACTTTAAATAAAATATATTCCAAATTGAACACCTCATCTTCTCCCAAATTCCAGAAGCTGCCCCTCAGGTTTTTTTGTGCCATTGGTCTCATTCCCCTAATCACTTGGGCTTGAAATTTTGACATCATCTTTGTCTTAGCTTCTCCCTTTATCTAGTTAGGCACTAAACCTTTTTCACCAGGGCTCTGTATCTTGCTCAGAGTTTGGTCTTAACCTGAGATGAGAGAGGGAATCTGAGGGATCAGATCATCATGAAGAATAAGAAAAAGGCCCCTCGGGTACACTTACATATCTCAATCTTTCTCCTTCTAGGGCCTAAATAAATCCAAGGAAACTTTAGTGACCATAAAACAAATAATATGGGAAAAATCTGCTTGGTTAGATGATATGATTCTGACATGAATATTGAAAGGTCTTGAGTAGATGAGTAGGATCCCTTTTTTCCAAAGGAACAGAATATATAATAACCCAGTAAAACACCATTAGACTTCAGAGTGTTTTATCCAGGGGACACAAGATGAAGGCAGTGCCAGGAATAAGGACCCAAAGAAAATGAGAACACCTTAGTCAGCAATGATGCTATGATTCCATGAAGTAGGACACTGAGCTGTCCAGGGTACTATTTGCTTCTGTTTGAGTGCTCCTCTGTGATCACTAGTCTCCATACCAATATTGTTTCTTGTGATTCTGAATGGTCTGTACCTTGTTCAATTTTTCTGTATTGTCTACACCTAATGTGAATGCTCCTATGCCTTGTGGATTACCTTAACTCACACCCATCCTATATTTATAGAATCATGTCTTATCTATATCTTTCTTACATTTGTGGATCTAGCTTATTCTTGCCTATTTTTACCAGTCTGTGTTGTAAGGACATTGGCTTCTTTACTCAGTATGTAGCTCTATGACATTTTTCTTTAATATGTCTTTATTTTAATAACAAATTTCCACATAAGTTTTCCAAAGTCATATGATCTATATTGTCTCCTTCCCTCTTCCCTCCCAGAGCTGACAAGCAATTCAATCTGGGTTATCCATGTATTATCAAGCAAAACATTTCCACATTACTCATTTTTGTAAGCAAATAATCTTATAGAACTAAGACACCCAAACATATACCCAAATAAATAAGAGATAAATCATGTTTGCATCTGCTCTTTAACATGTCTTTGATCTTTCTTCCTCTCCATGTTCCTGTCACCATCTCAGTCTGGATATCAATTTGGGCCTGGATTACTGCAATAGTTTTCATTGACCTCTTCTGACTCCAGGATTCTCCATTTCCCCCACTCTAATGTGTCTAGCACATTGCTGCCAGATTGGTCTTTAAAAAATTATTTCATTATCTTGTCTTCCTGGCTCAGTAATTCTCCTCTTTCCCCAGTGGCTTTCAAAGACCTCTATATTTGGTTTTCAATGCCCTTTATATTCTGGCCCCACTGAATCTATTTAACCTAGTATCACCATTCTTCAACATGCACTGGATATGATTTTATCTACTTAATGACACTAAAGAAGAGGCATTAACATCTGCTTTGCCACTGTACCCTAAGGAACAAGGAATCTTTCCATCTGACTGGTAGATGAAATATTCCATATGGTTTGTCTCTCCCTCGGTGAACAGGGATTGTTTTAGGTAGAGGCAATCATTGTCATTCGCTCCCTCCTTTGACTTCCCTTTTTCTATTTCTCTCATCAGCCCTATTAAGTATTCACTGTTTACAAATCACAGAGCTTGGGTATAGGGGGAAAAATGGGGTTTAGACAAGACATAGTCCCGCCCTTATGAGATTACGATCCTGTAGAGGAATGTGACATTCTTAAATACCTATGACACAAAATAATACATTTAAAAAAATACATGAGTGGTGCAAATCCAAGTATAATTTGAGGTCCAAAATGGAATCCCCAATGTTGAGGGATACCTGGGAAAGCTTTATGGAAGAGGTAACATCTGAGTATAGCTTTAAATGGCAGATAGAATTTCAAGAGATGTTTGTATGTATATACAGTCAAGGCAAAAGGAACAATTAAAGAAATGTCAAGAAATGGGAAAATATGGGTCACAGAAGGACAGTTAAAAGTTAAAAGAGTTTGGATGGAGTAGATACTCTTCAGATCTCTAAGTGTCTTGTATTAGTATGTAAGCTTCTTGAAGGTAGCCACTTGCTTCTTTTTAAATACAGTGCTTGGCACACAATAAGCCATAAAATACCCTTTCATAATTCATATATTTAATTCAGCAACCATTTATTAAATGCTTTTTGTGTGCAGATTACTGGAGGGAGCAATAAGAGATCAAAAGTGTAGATAAGTCAAGGGCCTTGGCATGCTAAAAGCATTATACTGGGATGCTTGCTCTAATGATGAATATAGAACATAGATTCATAAATGTCTTTGAGCTAGAAGGAACCTTAGTGATCATCTAGTCTAAGACCTTCATTTTATTTTTTAAAGTTTTATTGATACTTGTCCTTTACACCATAGTCATTTTCCAATATACTTGCCTCCATTCTCTCATGGAGCTCTCTCCATTTTAACAGAGAAAAACATTTGAGGAAAACCCACCAAGAAAAAAAAATCATGTCTGGAGAGCATGAACAACATTTTGTATCTATGGTTCCCTACCTCTCTTATAAGAGAAGGGACATTTGTTCCATCATCTGATTTCTTGTTCTCATATTGAACTGAATTGTGCTCATTTACATGACTTTAGTCATGCATACCATCTTCCTTTTTCTGCTTACTTTCTTTGAATACTGGTAATTTCTTAAGTCTTAATCTTATTCCATTATTGATTCAAACCTCAATCTCATTCCAATTTTTTCAATCACTCCCCAATTAATGTATTGTCCAGCTCATTTGATATTTTTTGCTGCCATATTTTGTTATGAATATTCTGACTGCTGTTGTTTTAAAGGTAAAGAAACTAAGGCCTAGAGAAATAATATATAACACATCTAGTACTGCACAGCCAGGTCAAAAACCTAGATTTTTAGACTCGCAGTCTGATATTTTTGTCTCTATCTCAAGTTGTTTAACTATATATTTTCCTATCTCCTTTGGGCAACATTTTAAATTTCAAAATGATAGTTTTAAAATTATCTGTTTCCTAATGCTGCTTGACTTTTGAAAGAAAAAAAGAAATGAAATGGCCCAACTTCTCAGTTATGGTACCAGTAATGAGAATAATTTTCTTATAAAGGAGCCAAGATCATTTTAAGGCTTGCACATAAAGTAGAAATATGTAAAGTTAGATTTAGAATTATACAAGTTAATTTGTAGGTTTGAACTGCAATGTCAATTTAAAAAGAACAAACGCCTAATTTCCTTATGAAAGAGAAGTCTATTACACTGTGTGATGATGGTGAATGAATAGATAACCAAATAATGTTGCCTTAAAAAAAAAAGGTAAAGAAATAATTTTGGAGGATAGGGGTTTATTGGGAGAAAAAAAATCATTGATTTCTAAATGGTCACATATTCTCTTTGCAAGTCATACTTTCATATAGGCTGTATAAACACTTCCAGTCTTTCAAGGGTCCATGATTTTTATCAGTCTGTGTGTTTCACTTCACTGTCAGGCTGAAAACCTTTGGCAAATTAGTAGGAGCTAGGAGGAGGAGGTAAAATTTATATAAGGCTTTAAGTACCTGTACAATTAATTCTCAAATGTTTTGGTCTCAGGGTCCCTTTATACCCTCAAAATTCTTTTCAGATACCCCAAAGAGCTTTTCTTATATGGGTTATATTTATCAGTATTTTCCATATTAGAAATTAAAATATATTAGCATCATTATGAAAATAATTTTAACTTTGCAGATCCCCTAAAAGGATCTTGGGAATATCCCGAGGCTCTTGGACAACACTTTAAGAAACACTGATCTTTATAATTACTTATCTGGAGGAAGCTAACAGTAAAATGGGGAACCTTTCATTCGTACCACCCATCACATCTGAGATCCCAGTAATTATAGGGATTAATAACAAATATATAGATGTATGGTTTTATTGTAATACTATACTAGTAGGATACTGTAAGCCTTGGTCAAAGAAAGAAATGCAGGGTTTAAGCTAGGGAAACAGAACAATAGAGGAAGAAGTCACCACTTCAAAGGGAAAAGCAATCATTTGGGGAAGCATAAGATTAGGGAGGGGAAACTGGATTACAAATTCATAAATTTATAGAATGTCAGAGCTGGATTTAGAGATCATCTAACTCAATCTATTCATTTTACAGGTAAGCAATTTGTCTAAAATCAAATAATTAGCAACAGATCTAAATACTGAACTCTGGTCTCTAGAAACCTGCCTTCTTGCCCCCATGTTATGCTACCCCCAATTCTAAGTGTCAAGACAAGCCAAGACAAGAGACTTGGAACCAAGGCCAAGCTGCAATCCAGGGCAGATGGCTTTACTGCCCATTTGATTGGCTCAGTGTACCAGGTAGATCATACTTCCTTTATATGGTAACCATGCACATTGGCTGGAACCTTTCAAAGGGCCTGATGTTAGCTGGCGGGCCAACCATACCAAGTTAAGTAGAAAATTGAGGCAAACCATTTTGCCATTATGGATGACTGGAGACCTAATTTCCTTTTACATATGCTGCCCTCAGAAATATATTGGGTTAAAAAAACCTGACAAAATACAGCTCCAAGTGAGTGTTACATAGCAGGAATACTTCTATTTCTGCATGGGTAGCTAGTATTTTCCATAATAGGAGATCCTTAAGGCTAATAAAGTCACAAGTATAGACCATCCCCCCTCAAAAAAAGTTGTATTTTATTTTTTAAAAATTAGCTCCTTCTGTGTGCATGGATTTATGGCACAATAAGTAGTAATTGCTCTCCAATGTGTACCCTGGGAGGAGAGTTCTTCAGAAGCAAATAAGGGTCTTGTTGAAAAGCAGAACAGCACAAGCATGCACTTAGATATCTGAATTATTTTCCCATGAGTGGGTATGTCCTTTCAGAGTGCATTAGCAAGATGAAGGAGCATTCCATTCATTTTTCATCATGAGAACACAATATTTCTTAAAAACTCTGATGACTTTATTATACTAACAAGCAACTGCTGAGGGAATGTTTGTTTATGCACCTGAAGCCACTTCTGTGAAAATGAACAATAAAGAAATAGAAAAAAAAAGAACTACATTCTTTAACCTGCTTCCTCTCCAGGCTTTCTTTCTCTACTCAATGTTTAGAGGGGCTGGGAGTGGCTACCAATAAGCAGGACTTCATTTGGCTAATAGTAGGGGGCTTACTGGCCATGTTTCCTGGCACACAGATAAATGTCAATGTATCTCTCTGCATATGAATGATGGATGAAGCTAACCAAAAGCAACTTTCTGTGCCTTTTGGTAAAATGCACCAGAAAAGTAAATTTAAAGCTAAACTATCATACAAATGGTAATCTATAGAACATTTTTAGGAATGGCTTGGAAAAAGATCCAAGTCATTTCTAAAAATGTTCTATAGATTTCCATGCAGGTTTTTCAAATTTGTAAATCACAGAAAGTTGGGAGAGAGAGAACTGACAAAATGGATGACAAAGTGAAGTTTTAAAAGGATCTGGGTGAGCTAGAGCATGTCAAGACTTAGATTTGGGTACCAAATATCATTTTTATAAGTATAAGATGGGAGAAGTATAGATATACAGCAGTTGTTCTGAAAATGATCTAGTTTCAGTGGACTACCCTCAATGAACCAGCAGTGTGATATGACAGCCAAAAAGGCTAATGTGACCTTGTGCTACCGTAAGAAGGACACAGCTTCTAAGAATAGGGAGACAACAGCCCCAAGATACTCTGCCCTTATCAGATATCCTCTGGAATGCTATGCTCATTTCTGGGTGCTATAGTTTAAGAAGGATACTGAAAAGCTGCAGAGTCTGGGGAGGAGGGCAACCAGGATGGTGAATGGCCTTGAATCTATGACAAATGAAGATGGGTTCAAGAAAATGGAATGTTTAACCTAGAAAAGTGAAGACTTGCAAGAATGATGGTGGAGGACAAGAAAGTCAGCTTTGAGTATTTGAAGGGCTGCCATGGAGAAGAAGGAAGCTAGGTGTAGCAGTACTTAAAGCAGTGGGCTTGGAATTAGATGAGTTCAAATCCAACCTCAGACATATGCTAGCTGTGAGACCCTGGGCAAGTCATTAACCCTGTTTGGCCTCAGTTTCCTCATCTGTAAAATTAGTTGGAGAAGGACATGGAGAATCACTCCAGTATTTTTGCTAAGAAAACCCCAAATAGGGTTCATGAAGAGTTGTTGCAACTGAATAACAACAACACGTGGAAGAGCAATTAGATTTGTTTTATTTGGGTACTAAGGGTAGAACTAGGAATAATGGGTAGAAGTTAAAAGTTCAATTTAGTCTTTCATACAATGAGAGCTGTCCAAAGGGGGGAAAGTTTTCTTTTAAAGGTATATTCCCTCTCCCAGTACTTCAATTGGAGGCTAGATGACCACTTGCTGAATCTGAGATTTTTGTATAAGCATTTCACTAGCAGGTAGCTAGTTCTTTCCAATTCTCAAATGTTGTGATTCTGTGAAAATATACTATATTTGTATTTGGAATATTTGGGCTGAAATCTCAGTCTTTTACTTTGTAGCTATGTGGCCATAGGAGATCTTTATGAGTCTCAGTTTCCTCATCTATAAAATGAAGACAATAACTCTTACATATCTATCTGGTCATTCCTTGGCTCAATCTATTCTTTGAACTACTGTGAATCCGGTCTTCCACAGCTGCTAATTAAATCACATTCACATTCATTTCCATTATAGCCAAACTGGCCTACTGGCTTCTTTCCATAAATGACATTTTATCTTCTACCTTTATTTACATCTTCCTGCAGATGGTCCCCCCTATATCTAGAAGGCTTTCCATCTTTTGCCTCTCTCTTGGACTACCTATCTTCCTTCAAGGCCCAGGTCATGTCACCAACTACATAATGCCTTTCCTAGCTCCCCAGGTATTAGCGCTCTCCCTAACTTACTTTATATAGACCTATTTAAGCACATATTGTTTCCCTCTTGTAGGGTATATACATTCCTTGAGAGTAGGGATTATTTCACTTTTGACCCTGAATTCCTAGTGCCCATTAGCACAATGCCTGGAGAGTAGCACACACTTCGTAAATTCTTGGTGAATTATATTAAATCAGCCCTTAGGACAGTGCCTGATGCTTAATAAATGTTTATTGACTGACTGACTGAATTATGTCACTCTTCTATTCAAAACCCTGAGTAAAGCCTCTTTAGAGCTCACTCAGTCCACTTACACCACCACTAGTAAGCTGAATCCCCAGGGTGGAGATTGTTATTATTCCTAGGCCTCTAGAGGTAACTCTTTAGCTATTTTCCTGAACAGACATCCTGAACTGAAACTCAGAAAGACTGCCCATGGACGTAGCTACTAAGTAAAAGGCTGGGATTCAAATTAAAATATTCAGTTGAGTTCAAAAGCCCCCATCAGTATATTCTCCTCAAGTCAGTAGACTCAGTTTTCTAAGCAAAGGCATTTTTAAAAAATGGCACATCAAGGACAATGGTTACAATGCATTTTTCTCACAAACAGACCTGGAGTCCAGGAGGGAGTAAAATTTGGCAAAGGCATAAATAGTAAGTAGTGAGGCATATTGTGTAAAGGACACATACAGCTGAGGCAACTATCAGCTCCAGAATTGAAAGGTTTTGATTTTTCATTCTCTCTCCAAAGGGTTCTCATGAACTTCACTATGCTATTCTGATATTGCTCAGGGTCCTGGCTTTTCAAAGGGAGCAGCACTTTGTACATACTGTGAGCCAATCTGATGCTCAGTTGGGTCAAGCAGGCCACTCTGTGGCTGAGCTAGATTCTCACCAGGATCTGTTGCTGCTGGACTGGAACAAACAGGTCACTTGGTGACTATACTGGTGCCTCATCAGGATGTGGTATCTCTGTTGGACAAGTCCATCTCCTACTCTCTGCTGCTCTTTGACAGTCAGCTATGATCTTTTCTACCTAGGGTTACTGGCTGGGCTGGGGAGATTTAGGGCTTTCTTGGGCTGGAGTGTTACTGAACTCTTTCAGGTAGGGCAAACATCCTTAATCTAGGATTAGCAGAAGGTCCTTCCTTTGAGTCATAGCTCTCTAAGGCTACAAAGATAAGAGATGGCTTGTCTCCTCATTTTCAGGCTGAAAAAATCTCTTCTGTTCTTAAGTCACTCCATATTGCCTTAGGAGGATTATTTTCTATTCATTCATTTTCACCTCCCCATACTCTTTAGAGAAACTTCAGTAGAAAAGTGGCTAGGAATGAAGGTGAGAATGAATTCTAAGCTTGGAAGAACATTCATAGTCTCTCTGATCTTTTCATATTTCATTAAGGTATTCATGCCTCCCATCCTTTCTATGGTGGAGAATGTCTATTTGGTATCTGAAAGATTTTCCTTTTCTTTTTTTTCAAATCTCTGTCTTTTAGCCTTTGAAGATTTTCAACTTTTGCTGGTTTCACTGGAGTACCACAATCCCACTGGGCTTAACAAATGTTTCTAAACTAGGTCTCTATAAAGTCTAAAGTCCAAATTAACCTTTGTCACCCACATTCCAGTCATTCCCTGTCCCACAAACACATTAACTCATTCTTTGGGGACCTATTACCTTAAAATATTTTATAAGGTGGTCAACATTAGAAATATTTTACTCTACTCCTTTCAGCACTGTGGCAAACTCCTACAGTAGCAACCATTAAGATCAGAAAAGCTAAATATTTGTTGACCATTGATTCAGTGGCTCCCTAGAGCCTCTAGTATGAAATGCAAACTTTTCTGTTTGGTATTTGAAGGACTTTAAGATCTGACTCCAATCTATCTTTCCAGGCTCAGTTCACATTATTCCCCTTCATGAATTCTATATTCAGCCAAATTGGCCTGCTTGCTATTCCCTGTAAATAACATTCCATCTCATATATCCATTAGTACCTCTGTACTGGCTGTTCTCCATGCTTGGAATCCTTTCCCTTCTCACCTCTTAATCTTGGCCATAGCTAGTTCCCTTCAAGGCTTAGCTAAAGTATCCATCCATTGATCGATCCTTCCTTCCTTCCTTCCTTCCTTCCTTCCTTCCTTCCTTCCTTCCTTCCTTCCTTCCTTCCTTCCTTCCTTCCTCTCTCTCAGCAAATTTTGATTGACTGGTTGTATTTAATAATGGATTGTAGCATTCTTTCAAGAAGTTTTCCCTATCTTCCCAGTTGTTATCCCTTCCTCTTCTGAAAATTGTATTAATTTTGTATATAACATATCTATTTATCTGTGAATGTACTAAATTTCCCCTCCTCCCAACCCCTTTCCCACTTCTGGTCCCTACTCCCAGTAGAATATGAACTCCTTGAAGGCAAGGACTGTCTTGCTTTTGTCTTTGAATCTCTAGTACTTGGCACATAGTAGGTGTTTAAGAAATGTTTGTAGATTGATAAGAGTATAGTTCAGATCAGTATCAAGAAACAAAGCAGCTCTCTCATAGAGCTAGGATAATAACTAATAATTTGCATTTGTATATATCACTTTAAGATTCAGAAAATATTTTATCACAACAGCCCAGTGAGGCAGGTAGTGTTTGCTATTTTTCACCTTTTTTTTTACAGAAGAAAGTGACACTCAGAGATTTGTCTCTAGTTGCAGAGTTTACATCAGTGGGATTTTAACCTAGGTCTGTGGTCTCCAGGATCAGACATCTATCTACTATGCCATGGTGCTAGAAAAGTTCATTAATCTGTTCTACAGCATCTAGAAGTATATATCCCATGGAAAACATTAATAGGCCCAAATAATTTGTTGAAATATCTTTTTCTCTATAAAACTGAATGCCAATATTTGGGGCTATATAATTTTCTCTCAGTGGAAGAGTAAGGAGAACTAGGCAATTAATTCAGTATTTTATTGAATAATTTAAAAGTTATTTTTTAGAATGTATTTTTACTTTTATTTTTATTTATCTATGTATTTATTTGTTTTTTGAGCCCTTACCTTCTGTCTTGGAATCAATACTGTGTATTGGTTCCAAGGCAGAAGAGTGGTAAGGGTTAGGCAATGAGGATCAAGTGACTTGCCCAGGGTCACACAGCTAGGAAGTGTCTGAGACCAGATTTGAACCTAGGACCTCCCATCTCTAGAGCTGATTCTCAATCCACTGAGCCACCCAGCTGCCTCCTAGAATGTATATTTTTTAAAAATCCATATTCCTTAAAGATAGGGATGCACCTTTGAGAGTTCCTTTGAATAGTTTCCAATAAGGTGCCAAGTCTAAATGGACATGATGAACTTGACTTTAGCTTTGGAGATAGAGGCACAGACCCTGCTGAGGCCAGAAGTTCCTGCAGTTTCTCTTAATTAGCATTCTTGCTTGAAATGTTTCCCTTTTCCCCATCTGCCCTCCATATAACTACCAGAACAATAGCTCTAAAGTACAGGTCTCTCCATATCATTCTTTATCTCAGAAAGCTCTATTGGGTCTCTCTTGTTTTATAGTCATTTTCAGTCATGTCCAACTCTTTGTGACCCCAAACTGGGCAAAGATACTGGAGTAGTTTGCCATTCCTTCTCCAGTTCATTTTATAGATGAGGAAACTGAGGCAAACAGGCTTACGTGGCTAGTAGTTGTTTAAAGCCAGATTTGAATTTAAGAAGATGAATTTTCCTCACTCCAGGCCCAGCACTCTATGTGCTATGCCACCAAGCTGCTCTTACCTTTAGCATAAAATACAAATTTCTGCTTAGTACTTGAAATCCTTCACAATTGGGTTTCAGCCTAATTTTCTAGGCTTGTACACACACTACATGGTGCAGACAAACTGTCTGATTTGGTGTTATTGCATTCAACACTCTCATTTTTTATCTCAGTGTCTTTGCATGGCCTGACTCCCATGATTGGAAGGCACTCCTCCCTCCTTAACTCTGAATTTTACAAAGAATTAGCTCCTGCCTTGCCTCCCATTACTTTGTATTCACACTGCACAGGTTATTAACACAGGAATACAGAACACTTTTCTCAACTAAAATTTAAGTTTCTTGAGAACAGGGATTGATTCATCTTTGGTTTTGTATCTTCAAGATGCTATAGAGTACCTGGCAAATAGCGAACACTTAACAAATATTTATTGATTGACTTCATCTTAAACGAGTCTTAGTTTTCTTTATCTACAAATGGTAGCCTTGGACTAATGGATGATGGAAGATTACTGGTAACACTGTTTCATAAAACAATGAAGAACAATAGATATGACATCAAGTTTGAAAAAACCTTGGTATGATAATCCAGATAAACCAGATCATATGAAGACATTTGTAGATTAAACTAGAGGAAAGACAACAAAAAGATGGGAAATGCAACAGATCTGTTAGCATTTTTATAGCAAATTGTTTTAAATTCACTTATGACAGTAGAACTCTCACATTTGCATTTTAACAACTCAGTCACTGATGTACCAGAGGCAGATAGTGCAAATAATACTAAAAAGATTACTATGAGAAGACTATCTGGACATTAGCAGGCAAAGAAGAAATTTGTGCTAGAGGGTGGGTGATCAATTTTCAAGATATTACAAAGAATGGATAATATCAAATGCCTGGAAAGAAATCACATGGTAAGTTTGTGGAAGATAGGTTTAGAGCCGGGAAGAGGCAGGGAGCAATTTTGGAGGTGATTTCAATAATCTAGGCAAGAGGTGATGAAGGGCTGACCTAGGAAGGTGGATGGTGGAGTAAATAAAAAGGATATATGCAAGGTATGTTACAGAGCTAGAAATGACAAGATTTGGCAATTAACTAGATGTGGGGTGAGAAAGAGTGAGTATAGAAAATGACACTGAGGTTATGAATCTTGGTTGGTTCAAATGATGGTAGTCTCTTCAACAGGAATAGGGAAAATTTTGTAAATTTTGGAGAAAAGATAATGAATTTTGTTTTGGATGTATTGAGTTTGAGATTCCTATAGGATATCTAGTTTAAAATGTCTCAAGACTAGTTGGTGATATGGGACTGGAGTTCAAGGGAGATTAGGGGGAGGGGGAAGGGGCGGCTAAAGTAGGACAGTAGACAGAGTAGATAGAGCACCTGGCCTGGATTTGGAAGGACCAAGGTTCAAATCTGACCTCAGACACTTCATGTGAACCCTGGACAAGCCACCTAACTCCTGTCTGCCTAGATCTTGCCATTCTTAGAGTTGTTATTAAAACAGAAAGTAAGCATTTTTTTAAAGAGAAAGACTAAGAGGGATATATGGACCTGGGAGTCATTTGCTTAGCAATAAATATAATTAAATCTGTGGGAACCAATGAGATCAATAATTGGGACAATATAAAGAGAAAAGAGAAAAATGTTCAGAGAAGAGTCTTGGGGTACACTTACAGTTAGTGGATGTGCCATTCACTGTTGAATATCCATCAATGGAGATTAAGGAATGGTTAGAGAAGTAGGAGAACCAAGACAGAATAGAGGAAAGCCTAGGGAGATAGCATTGATGAGGAGGTGGTCCACAGTATCTAAGTGGAAATGAAGTTTGGTCCATTGTTCAAGCAACTTGGATGACAAAATAATTCACATCAAGTGCTATATAGGATATGTACTGAATTACAAATCAGATCTACAAATCTGGTAGTCATTCTATAAAAAAGTATTTATTTTTAGCACATACGTTTTGAGGTAGGATAGTAATTATTATTTCTGAAACAATTTTGTCTTATTGTCAAGCAAGAATATAAATATTAAGCAGTATCAGCTACTGAAGCACATTTTAATTATTATTAAATTAGAGAAAAGAGACCCTTAAGCATATGTTTTCCCCTAGAATTTCAACATCTTATATCTTTTTTCTCCCTATTTGTCCAATCTTTTTCTTTTGCTCTAATCAAGCAAATCTATCCTCAGCTCCTTCTATCCTATCTCACTCCTAGATTCTAACTATCCTCTAGGCATCCCAACCATCATCCATTTGTCTATCCATCCATGTCTCAGACAAGTTATAGCAACACAGCACAAAGTCAAGAGATCAAGTAATTTTCTACTTCATTTGATCAAGTGAGATGACATATATTAAAAGCCCTTTATATCAACTAATTCACATGATTCAGTATTAAAACAGGTACTGGTTTATATTTCCTTACAGGTACAGGTAGACTTGCTAGGCTTATCATGGACTCCACAAAGCAGTGACATTTGGGATAAAAATATCACCTGCCATTAGCACTGAGTTCAAAGCTTGATTCAGCTGTTTCCCAGTCATGTGACTTTGGGTAAGATGCCCCCCCCCCCTTACTGGTCTTCAGATTCTTCTTCTGTAAAAAGAGGGAGTTGGGCTAGATGATTTTGAAGGCCCCTTCCAGATCTAATGGTTCAATAAATTTATCAATGCATTTCTTATTACAGCAGACTGGGGATTTGTTTTAATCCTGTTTCTCTTATTATTCCTCCTGTCATATATATTTTTCTTTGATCGTGGTTTTGGAATGAATATCTTGAAATTTTCCTTTTCACGTCATTGCAAATATGGTGGTTCACATCATTTCAAGACCAGTATTGGAACACAATATTAATACCTTAATATTTACAAAGAGTGTATGTAATATTTATTTCACCTGACCCTCGCTTCCACCTTGTGAGGTAGATGCTATTATTATCTCCACTTTACAGATGCAAAAACTGAAGCTAAGAGGCCATGACCTTGCTCAAGGTCACATAGTTATTAAGTATGTTATGCAGATTTGAACTTGTTTTTTTTCCCCCTGACTGAAAGACTAATGCTTTATCTAGTGTGTTAAAAACAATGGTTATCTATGTATTACAACATACCAGTATGGTATGTGTGAGAAGATACAGAGAAGATACAAAAGAATTGTGTGGTAGCAGAAATCTTGTACATTTAGCATTTTGTGTGTGTGTGTGTATGTGAAGGAGAGAGAGAGAGACAGAGTTAGATAGAAAGATAGAGATAGACAGCTAGAGACACAGACAGAGAAAGACAGAGACCCAAAAGAAAGTAACACACATAGAAAAAGAATGGGTGGGGAACAGGGCAGCATAGCATAAGAGTTAGAGGGCTAGCTTTTGAATTGAAATAATTGGGTTCAAGTTTGACCTGACTCTATGTTAACACAAGTCATGTAAACTCTTAGTGCCTAGGCAATTCTCCAAAATCTACTTTTGAATTGAAATAATTGGGTTCAAGTTTGACCTGACTCTATGTTAACACAAGTCATGTAAACTCTTAGTGCCCAGGCAATTCTCCAAAATCTAGAATTATTCATTTGTTTCACTGTAGGAAGTTTCCACACTGGGAATTCTTCTCATTGGTAAAATTATGGGTATATATCAAAACAAAAAAATCCCCAAACCTAAACCCCAAACCAACCCCACCCCAAACCCATGTCCCCTAAATATTTTTGCACACATATATTCACAAATCAAATTAGAATTTTACTTGAAATTTATGATGCCTTAATCTTTATAAACCTTGAATTAATTCATCTCTATATTTTATTAATAGTTCAACTTCTCTTGCTATCCTCCATTATACTCTCTGCCCACTTCAATCACTGTCATCCTATAATTGCTCTGTGATGTATGTGATTTAAATCTATACTTATAATTTGAAAATATTATTGGTAAAAGAAAAAAGATCAAAATGAATGTATCTAAAATTAGCATAGGCAGAAATCAACTGTGTAAAGGTAATCATATTAAAAAATGCCTCCCCCCCCAAATAGTCCTACTTTCATATGCTCTCTAAGTATTTGGCAAAAAGCTCAGATTAATTGCTTGGGGATTTCAGAATACAAGTCCAAAATGTACAGCTCACTTGTACTCAAAAGAATCTTTTCATCTGAAAACTAATCAGTGCCTTATGGCAACCATGTTCAATTGGATATTTTAAAAAGAAAAGATTTAAAAAACTATTAGGCTAAGGATCTGGCAAACAATGTCAACAGTGTTTTAGGGGGTTGTCAATCCAATTAAACTCTAACCAAACAACAACTAGATACACAAATATGACAACTTGTCTAGCTATGTAAAACTCTGGGAGACAAAATGTTTCTTGTATGAGGTGCCTAAATACTTAATAATTACAAATGTCAAAAAACCAAAAAATGTTCTTAAGGTTAAAACTTCATCTAGACCTTTGGGACACCCAATATAGTAAAATCTAATTAATTCAGACACCAATATATTACTGTGATTTTTTTTTTGTTCAGGGCTGGGGTAAATTTATACTCTTTTTGGATAATTTATCAAAATATAGTTTCTAAACAAATTAATAGTGTAAGAATGGTTGCATAGGGGAGTGAGAGTTCTTGTTTAAATCTCAGAACAAACTAATTTTTATTAAAAAATAAATTATATTAACTGAAAAAAGTTTTACCCCCTTCTGCTCTGTGGGGTGGGGGTTGGGGAAGAAAAACTAAAATTTATGTCAAATAGGCAACATCAAGCAAAACAAGCTTCTGTGTTGGTCATGTCTAAAAAATCTGTTTCTTGGAGTGGCAAGGTAGGCCTGGAGGTAGGAGGACCTGGGTTCAAATCTGGATTTAGACACTTCCTAGTTGTGTGACCATGGGCAAGTCACTTAATCCCAAGTGACTATCTCTGGTCACTTTTCTGTCTCAGAATTGATACTAAGACAGAAGGCAAGGGTTTAAAAAAAGGCTTTCTTTTTGAATGTTGAGCCTATTATCTCAATGCTATAATGTAATATAATTTCAAAGCTGTTTATCTCTACAGTGCTGTTATTACTGGATAAATTATTCTCATGATTCTGCTCACTTTAGTCTGCATCTGTTCATAGAAATCTTTCCAGGTTTCTCTGAAATTGTCCTTTTCATCATTCATATAGCAAAATAGTATTCCATTATGTTTATAAACCACAATTTGTTCAGCTATTATCCAATTTTGGGGTAATTATCTTAGTTACCATTTCTATGTTACTAGTAAAGCTGCTATTAATATTTTTGTACAAATGAATCCTTTATTTTCTTTCTTAGATTTTCTTTGGGATTAAATGTCAAGTTGTGGTATTGCTTGGTCAAAGGGTATGCAGTTTAATGACTTCAGAGGCATAGCTCTGAAATGCTTTCTAGAGCACAAATTATTTAAAATCACCTAGTGCATTGTTTTTATTCAAAGAGGAGCTAATTCCAAATTTGTTATATATTTAATAAAGTAGATGCAGAAAGGCCTTTACTAAATTAAACTGTTAGAAAGCATGTACTTAAAAGCAATAAAAATTATATTAAAAATTCATAACTCATGGATTTTATTAATTTGGACTGACTTCCCCATTTCCCCCTCAGGTAGTCTCATCTAGCGAGCTTTTTATAGTAAAAATTTCTGTGGCTGAACAGTAAACATCTGAACTAGAAAGAATATTTTTTTATCACATTTTGTAAACATTTTCTCTTCCTCCTATGGAAAAGATTAAGTGCCAACTTGAAAGGTGATTAGAGGAGAGGTGGGTAGGGGGACTAAAGCGGGGTACATTTTAAAAGCAGAAATGTAGGTGTATAGCATTTTTCTAGACATCAGAAGAAACAATCTATCCTCTGGAAAGGTGTGGTCTACTCAATACTTGGCACGGATGACTGATCAAATATTTCACTTTTCATCCAGATGTTTGAGATTATAAAGACACATCTGTAATTAGTCCTTTTATTTTCTTGCCATTCCAAACAAACATCATGCTGGTGTTTCTTTAAGACACATAACTGCTAATTGGGTGATCTGTCACTTAGATTCCGGGCTTTTGCTGGAAGGCCAATTATTTCAATTCAGTCAGGGTCAGAGTGATTGCAGCCCTTTACAGTGTGATAGGTAATTAGTGAAATGAATTTTAATTTGGCCCACTTGCTAATACTACCTTGTCATTTTGGCATGACTGAGAAGGCTCCCTAACAATGCTTCCTCATCACCAAAGCTAAAACAGACTGCAGATTTGACACTTCTGCAGTGGTCCTTTTGAGGATTGAACTAGGAGGGGATGCTACATGGGTGACATCTGCCTTCCTTATTTGATGTTCAATACAGCTGGCCTGCTGTTTATACCAAATGGATATTCATTCAAGTAAACAAAGCATCAAAGAAATGAGGACTTTATGCATGAAACTAAAAGTCAGAAATTTTTTGAGAGATAATGGACAAAAAAATACTTAATTAGGCTTATGAGAAAGTACTCTATCAAATTCAAGCTTAAAAAAATGGCATCCTAGATAAGAACTCACAATTTTCAGTACCTGACAACTACATTCAATGATTTGGGGAGGGGGGGAGGGCGGGAATGAGAGTGGGGTCTGGATCTGAGATTTCATTGGCTGCAGGAATCTCCTAATGTATATAGTCTCCACACCCATTGCAAGTTAGAGTTTTATGGAATTACTTGGAGCAAGAAAAACTCAAGTGATTTGCCCTTGGTTACACAGCTAATTGGAATGTAAGGCATGACCTGTACTCTAGTGTGCCTAATTCTGAAGCCAGGCCTCTATCTACTACTATGACCACAACGCTACAGTAGAAGCTTAATAAGTCTGAGTTGAACTAACATAGTAATCAAGAAACTATAGATATTAATGTGATAAGAGTCTCATAAAACTATGTATCTACTAAAAAAACAAATAAACAAAAGAATTGAGAACTAGATCAAACTCCACTATGTGGGGGAAAAAAGCAAACACAATGACAATAATTAAACTAGAATTTAAATAATGCCTTATGGTTTACAAAAATAACAGCAAGGGTTTAAATAATGCTTTAAGTTTTATAAAAGCTTTACAAAAATTATTTCCATTTATCCTCACAACAACCCTGAGAAGGTACTATTATTATTATCCTCATCTTACAGATTAAAAAATAAAGGCAAACAAAGGTTCAGTGAATTGGCCAGTGTCACACAGCTAGTAAGTATATGAAGCTGGATTTGAACTCAGATCTAAAAAAATGAAGGCAAACAAAGGGTAGTGAAATGGCCATGCTTACACAGCTAGTAAATTTATGAGGCTGGATTTGAACTCAGATCTTCCTAACTCCAGGTCCAGCATTCTATTCACTATGCTACCTCGTTATCTAATTTCTTGAAAAATAGGCCTCTAGCAACTATAGAAAGATGCTTAATTATACTTAACTTATTAGCTCATTAGTATCATCAGAGTGCAATATACATGTTTTTTTTTCATTAATAAAAGGTTGTGATTAAAATTAGTACAGACAGTGCCTCTGCTGCTGACTCATCTTTCATCACTAATGGTAGGTGAACAAGTGAGGGAATCAATCGGTTTTCTACAGGAAATACTATAGAGATTTAAAAACTAGGTCATACACTCCCACAATAAAGGAGCATAAGAGACCCCCTTAAAATTCCAATAAAATAATAATGGCATGTTTAAACATGGTTGTTATTACCTGGCTCACAATTATAAAAGGTTTTTACTAAGATGATAATCATCATGACAAAATTATTCTCTGTATCCTTTGCTGACATCTCTTTTTTATCAAGCAATTCTCATATGAAATGACTTCTATCCAGTATGTACTAAGAAGAAACACCAGATGTTAACAATTTTTTAAAAAGATGGTATTTCTGTGAAATCTCTTATCTTTGAGAAGAAATCATTTATGAGTCTCAAGGCTCTTTAAAAAAACAAATTAAGTTCTGCAGAAGTAATGTGAGGCAGTAATTTTATAGATGGAGGACTTGGCAAGTCATTTGTATATTTCATGGACACCCAAGAGTGAGTCAGTAGTTGAATGAGAGAGAAAGCCTACTCATGGGCCTCTACTTACCCAAGGAATTTGTTTCCTCTATGGCTCCCTAAATAGAATGTTTCAAGTACACTAATCCAATGCAACACACATTTATTAAGCAACTACTATGTATCAGATACCAAAGGAAAAAAAAGCAAAAACAAAACAGTCCCTACCCTCAAGGAGCTTATAGATGATTGGGGCAAACTGATGATAGTGGTGCTGATGTTGGTTAGTTCTGATTAGACCACAGAAAGTGGTAGAAAATCATACACACCAAAGGGTGATAAAAGACTGTCTGCCCTATGATCCAGCCATAGCACTGCTGGGCTTGTACCCCAAAGAGATAATAAGGAAAAAGACTTGTACAAGAATATTCATAGCTGTGCTCTTTGTGGTGGCCAAAAACTGGAAAATGAGGGGATGCCCTTCAATTGGGGAATGGCTGAACAAATTGTGGTATATGTTGGTGATGGAATACTATTGTGCTAAAAGGAATAATAAAGTGGAGGAATTCCATGGAGACTGGAACAACCTCCAGGAAGTGATGCAGAGCGAAAGGAGCAGAACCAGGAAAACATTGTACACAGAGACTGATACACTGTGGTACAATCGAATGTAATGGACTTCTCCATTAGTGTCAATGCAATGTCCCTGAACAATGTGCAGGGATCTAGGAGAAAAAACACTATCCACAAGCAGAGGACAAACTGAGGAAGTAAAAACACCGAGGAAAACCAACTGCTAGACTACAGGGGTTGAGGGGATATGACTGAGGAGAGACTCTAAATGAACACTCTGGTGCCAACACCAACAACATGGAAATGGGTTCGAATCAAGAACACTTGTGATACCCAATGGAATCACACATTGGCTATGGGATAGGTGGCGGTGGGGGTGGGGGGGGAGAAAATGATCTTTGTCTCCAATGAATAATGCTCGGAAATGACCAAATAAAATAATGTTTAAAAAAAAAGAAAATCATACACATATCACAACAATATAATTTTATGGTAAATTAAAACACAAAAACAATAGACCCAGGACATAAAAATGAGCGTGTATTTGGAGGTATTTCATCTTTTAAAAATGTAGACATTTCAGCAAGTGATCAGAAGGGTCATCCACCATGATCAAGTAGGATTTATACCAGGGATGCAGGGCTGGTTCAATATTAGGAAAACCATCCACATAATTGACCACATTAACAAGCAAACCAACAAGAACCACATGATTATCTCAATAGATGCAGAAAAAGCCTTTGATAAAATACAACACCCATTCCTATTAAAAACACTAGAAAGCATAGGAATAGAAGGGTCATTCCTAAAAATAATAAACAGTATATATCTAAAACCATCAGCTAATATCATTTGCAATGGGGATAAACTAGATGCATTCCCAATAAGATCAGGAGTGAAACAAGGATGCCCATTATCACCCCTATTATTTGACATCGTACTAGAAACACTAGCAGTAGCAATTAGAGAAGAAAAAGAAATTGAAGGCATCAAAATAGGCAAGGAAGAGACCAAGTTATCACTTTTTGCAGATGACATGATGGTCTACTTAAAGAATCCTAGAGATTCAACCAAAAAGCTAATTGAAATAATCAACAACTTTAGCAAAGTTGCAGGATACAAAATAAACCCACATAAGTCATCAGCTTTTCTATATATCTCCAACACAGCTCAGCAGCAAAAACTAGAAAGAGAAATCCCATTCAAAATCACCTTAGACAAAATAAAATACCTAGGAATCTACCTCCCGAGACAAACACAGGAACTATATGAACACAACTACAAAACACTCGCCACACAACTAAAACTAGACTTGAGCAATTGGAAAAACATTAACTGCTCATGGGTAGGACGAGCCAACATAATAAAAATGACTATCCTGCCCAAACTTATTTATCTATTTAGTGCCATACCCATGGAACTCCCAAAAAATTTCTTTACTGATTTGGAAAAAAGCATAACAAAGTTCATTTGGAATAACAAAAGATCAAGGATATCCAGGGAAATAATGAAAAAAAAACACTAATGAGGGGGGCCTAGCAGTCCCAGACCTCAAACTATATTACAAAGCAGCAGTCATCAAAACAATTTGGTACTGGCTAAGAGACAGAAAGGAGGATCAGTGGAATAGACTGGGGGAAAGCAACCTCAGCCAGATAGTATACGATAAACCCAAAGATCCCAGGTCTTGGGACAAAAATTCACTATTTGATAAGAACTGCTGGGAAAATTGGAAGACAGTGTGGGAGAGATTAGGAATTGATCAACACCTCACACCCTACACCAAGATAAATTCAAAATGGGTGAAAGACTTAAACATAAAGAAGGAAACCATAAGTAAATTGGGTAAACACAGAATAGTATACATGTCAGACCTTTGGGAAGGGAAAGACTTTAAAACCAAGCAAGACATAGAGAGAATCACAAAATGTAAAATAAATAATTTCGACTACATCAAATTAAAAGGCTTTTGTACAAACAAAAGCAATGTAACTAAAATCAGAAGGAAAACAACAAGTTGGGAAAAAATCTTCATAAAAACCTCTGACAAAGGTTTAATTACTCAAATTTATAAAGAGCTAAATCAGTTGTACAAAAAATCAAGCCATTCCCCAATTGATAAATGGGCAAGGGACATGGATAGACAGTTTTCAGATAAAGAAATCAAAACTATTAATAAGCACATGAAGAAGTGCTCCACATCTCTTATAATCAGAGAGATGCAAATCAAAACAACTCTGAGGTATCACCTCACACCTAGCAGATTGGCTAACATGAAAGTTATGGAAAGTAATGAATGCTGGAGGGGATGTGGCAAAGTAGGGACATTAATTCATTGCTGGTGGAGTTGTGAACTGATCCAGCCATTCTGGAGGGCAATTTGGAACTATGCACAAAGGGCGATAAAAGAATGTCTACCCTTTGATCCAGCCATAGCACTGCTGGGTTTGTACCCCAAAGAGATAATGGACAAAAAGACTTGTACAAAAATATTCATAGCTGCGCTCTTTGTGGTGGCCAAAAATTGGAAAATGAGGGGATGCCCATCAATTGGGGAATGGCTGAACAAATTGTGGTATATGTTGGTGATGGAATACTATTGTGCTCAAAGGAATAATAAAGTGGAGGATTTCCATGTGAACTGGAACAACCTCCAGGAAGTGATGCAGAGCGAGAGGAGCAGAACCAGGAGAACATTGTACACAGAGACAAACACACTGTGGTATCATCGAACGTAATGGACTTCTCCATTAGTGGTGGTGTAATGTCCCTGCACAATCTGCAGGGATCAAGGAGAAAAAAACACTATCCAAAAGCAGAGGACAAACTGAGGGAATAGAAACACCAAGGAAAAGCAACTGCCTGACTACAATGGCTGAGGGGACATGACAGAGGAAAGACTCGGAGCGAACACTCTGATGCAAATACTAACAACATGGCAATGGGTTCAAGTCAAGAACACATATGATACCAGTGGAATCACATGTCGGCCACGGGGGGTGGGAGGGAGGAAAAGAAAATGATTTTTGTCTTTAATGAAAAATGCATGGAAATGATCAAATAAAATACTATAAAATTAAAAAAAAAATGTAGACATTTAAGACATGATGGGAAGTTGGACAAGTCACTTAATGTTCTCTGGCCTCCATTTCCCCCCTGCAAAATAAATAGGTTGATCTAAATGGTCTTTAAGGTCCCTTCCAGCTTTAGATCTATGGTCTTAGGATTCAGATAACTCCTCCCCTTAAGCATTTTGGGGCCAGCTCACTCATAAATATGCATGCTTTCTCAAGGTTTTTAGTTGCCAACATATAAGAGTAATATAGAGTAGCAAAATAGTAGTTAAATTTGTCATTGTTGAGTCATTTTTCAATTGTGTCTGATTCTTCCTGATCCCTTTTGGGGATTTCTTGGAAAAGATATTGGAGTGGTTTGCCATTTTCTTCTCCATCTCATCTCATTTTACAGCTGAAGAACTGAGGGAAACTGAGTTAAAGTGGCTTGTCCAAGGTCACACAAGTAGTAAGTGTCTAAGGCCAGATTTGAATTCAAGGAGATGAGTCTTGCTGATTCCAAGTCCAGTGCTCTATCCCCTAGCCACCTTGCTTCCTTATTTTAGTTAAAACATCAATAACAAAATAAAAAATATGTCTAGGGGTTCACTCTTCACCACTTCTGAGTTGCCCTGGTTCAGGTAGGCAAACTAATACTGTATAAGTTCAAATTTTACTAGACATCCTGGAAGTGAAACAATGAATACACTCTCATTCTCTTATTAAAATCTAATTCAAGTGTTTTGGTCATTTTTAAAAGTATTCATCCCAATTCAGTCCAGCTTTTGCATTAGAATTGTCCATTGGGAATAGAGAAATGTATGGTGTTGAGGGATGAAAAGAACTCCACATTGTTAGACCCAATTTTCTTTGGTTATTTGTTTTTTTCCAAATGCTTTGGAACTGCGTTTGCTAGAATTCTAGAAATACCACCAAAATTGTTTGTTAGTATGAGCGACAGTGGTGCTAGGGGAGACTCAGTGATGTTATATTAGGCAGCTTATTCTGCAGTGATGCCATCATAGTTTTTTCCAAACAAAAGACTGGTTTCTCCTCTAAGGAACAAAATGAGGAGAAGATAAAATGAAAGTTTCAGGGTTAGTTTAATGAAACCTTTATTTATTTTTAGGTGATAGCACCTCATTAATAATTTTCTTTAAAATAAAAGAACTTCGACAGGTTAAGATGCATGATGACACTGTACCTTGCAATCAATGACTGACACTTCTTAACAAATGAAAACACATGAATAGATGTAAAACAGGAAGCTCAGAGACAATGGGAAGAAACGGAGGGTTGGGTTTTTTTTTTTGTTGTTGTTCCTAAAATCAAGAGAAAACCAACCTATAGAACTATATTTTTATCAACTCTTAATGGTAAAGAATAGCTCCTTCATTAAAGAAATATTTTCAATATCCTGTACTTCAGGCAAATATACAACAATGACTTTACCAAAAGATTATTTGCAAGTGAATTTACTGTAGAATACACAGGGAAGTCTACCAGTCTGTTTTCTTAAGGTTAGGGTCCTATACAAGGAATGAATTTTTAATCATTGCACTGTATTCCACATGTTATATTCCCCCAACAAAGTATAAACTCCTTGAGGGTAGGGACTGGGTTTTTGTTGTGTGTTTTTCAGCTTTATAGGCCCTGCACAATGCCCTGAACATAATAAATGCTTAATACTTGTTGGGTGGGTCTATGATTTTTATGAAATTCACAGGAATGTGAATATCAAAATGGACAACTTCTGGACAACTAAAACTGCTGTGAAGGGAGAATGAAAAGGTTTTCATTATTGGCATGGGGTTTAAGACATCTCACTCTCATTGCATGTAATAGAGTACACATGTACTTTAATCTACTTGGGAGGCTAATGGCTAAGGCTGGTAGATCTCTAGAGCTCAGTCATTTTAAGTTAAGTAAGAAGGTCAAGCTCATTTGGTATTAATATGGTAAGTCCTGGTGGATAGGTGGAGGAGTTGATCAGTTTTCCTAATGAGGGGTAAATTGGCCTAGGTCAAAAATGGAGGAAATCAAAGCCTCTTACATGGATCAATAGGGATCAGGCCTGTGCTCCTGCTCTTCTAACCTGGGCAAGATGGGTGAGATTGTCTTTAAAATAAAAACAAACACCTCAATTTAAAAAAGGATATCCTCTGTGATTTTTTTTTAATGTGGTAAAATCAACCCTTAATAATAAAAAAATAAAAATTTTAACTCAATAGTTAGTTTTTTATGTTTTATGAGGATTTTCTTTGCTGTCTTGAAGTAAAACAGCTATAGTAACCAAAATATGACATATAGTCATCTTGCTGCATCACAGTACCTGACCTTAAAGTTAAATAAAATTTGAGTCTTTCAGCTGAAAGAGTGCTAAATTTGGAGGCAAAGAACCTGGGTTAAAATATATTCTTCGCTTTCCCTTTCCAAGTCTGAGTTCCCTTCACTGTAAAATAGGGAGTTGGCCTATAAGACCTTGAAGGTATCTTCCAGTACTATATCCAGGAGTCTACGAAACATTATGAAGATGGACTTACTTTAAACATGTGAAGGAGAATCATGTTAGCAGATTCTGAGAATCTCATTCTAATTCTTATTTTTTCTTCCCATTTTAGAATTTTGATGCCACTGAATTACAGACCCTGCTCAGACTTGTTATTTAGAATTTTTGTTTTTACTTTTTCCCTCTTTAAGTTTTGTAGATGCTAATTAAAAAAGCATTAAAAAATGAACTTTAATCCCTTAGTGGTAATTAAAGAGGATCTTGAGCTATATGGTTTCTTGTGGATGCTGTTACTTCAAGAGAGATTTTTAAAAATTAGTTTTTAGTTTTAGCCACATTTCTGTCACATCTGCTTTCCCTCAGTTTGAACAGTTGTTATGTGTTACCCTGAGGGGCATATTGAATGTTAACAGCCCATCCAGTCACTTGATTACCATCGTATGGCTAATGGTTTTTTAGGATAATAACTCTGATTGAAACGATCAAATGCTTTAATTAGTCTATCATCATTCGTTTCAGAACAGACCATGGCTGTATTTGATTTTTGATTTGAGGTGAACATTAAAATGCAACATTTAAGACGTTTAAAGGTGGGTGAATGCTGAACTCTGAGTTCCATTATATTATCTCCCAGGATTCCATCGGCAATAACTCCCTGATTTACTGCTTATATTATAAGCAACTTTATTTACTTTACGTTGAAAAGGAACAATAATATATTAATTGATTACATTTATATAGTAGACTACACACATTAATTTTATTTTTACAAGATTATAAGGTAAGTGGAGCAAGTATAGTTTCCATTTGTAGATAATATAACAGAGATAAAAAAGTTAAGTAATTTGCCAAACCTCACATAGTTAAATCATTTAACATTTACGAAATGCCTCTCATATGTTAGGCACTGTGTTAAGTGCTAAAAATAAAAAGGAAGGCAAAAACTAGTCCCTATTCTCAAGGAGCTCACAGTCTAATGAGGGAGACAATATGTAAATAGCTATATACAAACAAGATATATATTTATCAGGAGAACTCAAGTCTTTGGATTCCCTGGGGCCCAGTATTCCTTTCAATATCCTTATATTGATAAAAATGTTACAAGACTCCAGTAAGGCTACAGGCATGGTTGTTATAACCATCCCTCCCAAAAGGCAAAGGATAGTTAAGCAAATTATGTCACATGAATGTAACAGGGTATTACTAAGCTGTTAGAAATGATGAATATGAAGAATTAAAAGAATCAGGAAAGGACAAATTAGTTGATGAAGGGTGAAATATGCAAAAACAGGAAACCAATGTACATATTGAACACTGCAATGCAAATGGAAAGAAGAAAACAAATAAAACTGAGTGCTACATCATTATAATGGCCAATTTTGGTTCCAGAGAAGAGTTGAGAAAATGTACTATCAGTAAGGAATACTGTATATGCCTTCAGATATGGTTAATGGGTAAACTGGTCTCACTGAATTGCTTTTTTCCTCTCTTTTATGTTTTGTTATATGGAGGCTCAGAAGCACAGAAGATTGAGTGCTGGACCAGAAGTAAAGATAAACTGCATTCAACAGAATTGAAGACTTAATTTTTTAAAAGTTATTTTTATTTTATTTCACTAGATATTTCCTAATTACATATAACTCTTTTTAAGACAATCATATAAAATTTTTGAATTTCAAATTTTCTCCTTTCCTTCTGCCCCTCTCCATTCCTTGAGAAGGTAAGCAATTTGATTTTGGTTATACATGTGAAGTCACATAAAATACACTTCCATATTAGCCTTGTTGCAAAAAAAAACACACACACACACACACACAAATAAAATAAAACAATAAAAACAAGGATAGTAAAAAGATGTATGCTTCAAACTGAATTCAGAGTTCACAGTTCTCTATGTAGAGATGGATAGCATTTTTCATCCTTGGTCCTTTGGCATTGTCTTAGACCATTGTCTAAATCTGAAAAGTTAAATCTTTCATAGTTGATGATCTTTACGATATTTCTATTACTGTGTACGATGTTCTCCTGGTTCTATACACTTAATTTTGCATTAGTTCATATAAGTCTTCCCAGGTTTTTCTGCAGCCATTCCCTTTATCATTTATTATAGCATAATATTTCATCACAATCATATACCATAATTTGTTCAGTACTTCCCCAATTAAAGAGTGAATCTCCCTCAACATCCAATTCTTTGCTACCATGAGAAAAAAAGAGCTATTATACATATATATTTATAGATAGGTCCTTTTTCCCCCCCTTTATCCTGATCTCTTTGGGGTTTAGACCTTGTAGTGGTATTACTAGGTAGTGGTAAAGTGGTAAATAGTGGTAAAGCTGATACACAGCTTTATAATTCCTTGGCTATGTTTCTAAAATGTCCAGACTACTTCACAACTCCACCAACAGTGTATTAGTGTCCCATTTTTTCCAATGCCTCTTCAGTATTTGTAATTTTCCTTTTCTATCATGCTAGTTAATTTAATAGATGTGAGGTGGTATCTCAGAGTTGCTTTACTTTACATTTACATTGATTTCAATGCAGAAGAGCAGTAAGGACTAGGCAATGAAGGTTAGGTGACTTGCCCAGGTTCACATAGCTAGGAAGTGACAGGGACCAGATTTAAATCCAGGACCTCTCATCTCTGGGCCTGCAAGTCACCTTTCTTAACATTTTTTTCATTTGATTCCCTTGATATTATTGACCTTTTGTTCTTCCAGATGAATGTTGCTTCTATTTTTTTCTAGCTTTATGAAAAAAATTCTTTGATAGTTTGTTATGGCATGGATAAGTAAATTAACAGGTAGAAGTAATTTTATTATATTGGATTATCATATATTATGTTAATAGTGGAAAATTTTTTTTTTGTTCTTCCCGGTTTTGTTATCAAAACCACATTTGTGGGACTTCCGGATAAACGTGGTGGCAGTCTAGACGCAGGACTCTTCCTCTCCTCAGCACCTACTGATATAGACTAACTCAAAAGACCAAAAAAACCAAATTCTTATGAACGAAGGGTGCAGTAGGGTGCAGCATTGAAGGTGGGATTTGTGCATTTCCACACGATAAGGGGGTGAAAAAGCTCCCACAAAAATGCGAACTGATCTACCCTCCCCTACCCCACTTACAGAATCAGAGTCAGAGTCATAGAGAATAAGTGAGTGAGTGAAGGGCACCTTTAGAGTAAGTGAGGGGCATCTCTAGGTCCTTGGAAGCTGACTAAGACCACCAAAGACCTACCCCTGAGAGCAGCTAGACGTGAAACCCCAGCAGGCTGAAGAACTCAGACTGTGGGAGCTCATGGGGGAAAAAGCAAAGAGAAGAGTAGCAAACAGCAGAAGCTGCAGAGATTTGAGAGCTGGCCTCAGGTGAAATCTTTGCTCCTTAGCTCCATACACAGATAGCCTACCCATCTCAATCAGATTTCTGACTGGAAAGGGAAGGAAAAACCACCACAGTGATGGCAAACAGTATCCAGGAACAACAACTTCCCAACATGAAGAAAAAAAAACCCTGGATAATTTTTATGGAGGAAAAACCCAGGCTACAAAGGAAATAGAAGAGCAAATGCACAAATATAAACAAATGCACCAAAACCTTCCAAAAAATGGGAATTGCCCACAAGCTCTTGAAGAATTTAAATTGGAGCTTATCAAAAAGATGGAAGCCTTCTGGCAAGAAAACTGGTGAATAATTCAAAAAGAAAATAACAGTTTAAAGGACAAGAACTCCCATTGGGAGGAAGAGCTGGAAGCCACAAAAAGCAGGATAGACCAAACTGAAAAGGAAAAATCAAAAGATTATAGCAGAAAACCAGTCATTAAAGACCAGAATTAGACAATTGGAAGCCAATTATCTTACAAAACAGCAAGAATTAATAAAGCAAAGTCAAAAGACTGACAAAATAGAAGAAAACATAAAATATCTCATTGACAAGATGATGGATCAGGAAAATAGATCATGAAGAGACAATGTGAGAATCATTGGTCTTCCTGAAAACCCAGAAAAAAAAGAGAAATCTTGACATCATACTATAAGAAATTATCCAAGAAAACTGCCCTTATGTTCTTGAACAAGGGGGAAAAATAGACATTGAAAACATTCATAGAATACCCTCTACACTAAATCCTCAAAATACAACTCCCAGGAATGTAATTGCCAAATTCCAGAGCTTCCAAGCTAAGGAGAAAATTTTACAAGAAGCCAAAAAGAGACAATTCAGATATCAAGGAGCACCAATCAGGATTATAGAAGATCTGGCAGATTCTACACTGAAGTACCACAAGGCTTGGAATATGATATTCAGAAAGGCAAGAGAATTGGGTCTTCAACCAAGGATCACCTATCCATCAAAACTGACTATATACTTCCAGGGGCAAGTATAGGCATTCAACAAAATGGAAGATTTCCAAGTATTTGTAAAGAAAAGACCAGAACTAAGGGGAAAGTTTGATATCCAAACACAAAGATCAAGAGAAACATGAAAAAGTAAATAAGAAAGAGAGGGAAAAAGGGAAAAATGTTATTTTATTCAACCTTTCTTCTTTAAGGGCTTCAATAAAATGAAATTATTTATATTAATAAATGGGGAAAATTCTATTTGTAACTCTCAAAATTATATTCACTATTATAGTAATTAGAAGAATCATTCACAGGAAGAGATTGGGGTAATAAGTGCTATAAGATGATATGCAAAAAAGAAAAAGGGAGGGGGGAATTGAAGATGGCACCAGGAGATTCTTGAAGAAAAAAAATAAATAGGATGATCTTTAACACACATAGATACACATGGGAAGGAGAGGGGAAGAAAAGTCTTATAAGAAGGAGAGGAAGAGAGTGCTAATAGGTAATACTTAAACTTTACTCTCAGTGAAATCAATTCTGAGAGGGAAGAGAATCTAGATTCATTGGGGTATTGAATTCTATCTTACCCTACAGGGAAAGAGAGGGGGGAGGGAACTTAACAGACCCTAAAAAAATAAGAAGGGAACAAAAAGGGAGGGGCCAAAAAGGGAAGCTTATTAAGGGCAGGGATTAGGGGGACTGATTAAAAGCAAACCACTGGTTTAAAAGGATATAGCAAAATAAGAAAGGACAGAACTAGGAGAGGATATCAAAATGCTGGGGAATACACAAGTGGCAATCATAACTTTGACCATAAATGGAATGAACTCACCCATTAAATGAAAACAAATAGGAGAGTGTATTAGAAACCAAAATCCTACCATATGTTGCCTACAAGAAACACACTTGATGCAGGTAGAAACTCACAAGGTTAGAGTTAAAGATTGGAGTAAAATCTATTGGGCCTCAACTGCGAGAAAGAAGGCAGGAGTTGCAGTCATGATATCTGACAAAGCCAAAGTAAAAATAGGTATGATTAAAAGGGATAGGGGAGGTAACTACATCCTGATAAAAGGCAGTACAGACAATGAGGAAGTATCAGTAATCAACATGTATGCACCAAATGGTATAGCATCCAAATTTCTAAAGGAGAAACTAGTGGAGTTGAAGGAGGAAATAGATAGTAAAGCTATACTAGTGGGAGACCTGAACCTATCACTATCAAATCTAGATAAATAAAATAAAATAAAATAAGAAAGAGGTAAGAGATGTGAATGAAATCTTAGAAAAATTAGAGTTAATAGATATATGGAGAAAAATAAATAGGGACAAAAAGGAATATACCTATTCAGCAGCACATGGTACACTCACAAAGATTGACCATGCACTAGGGCATAAAAACACGTCAAACAAATGCAGAAAAAGCAGAAATAATAAATGCAACCCTTTCATATTATAATGCAATAAAAACAATAATCAATAAGAGTACATGGAGAACCAAATAAAAAATTAATTGGAAATTAAACAATATGATTCTCCAGAATCAGTTAGTTAGAGAACAAATCATAGAAACAATTAATAATTTCATTGAAGAAAATGACAATGATGAGACATCTTTTCAAAATCTATGAGATGCAGCCAAAGCAGTACTCAGGGGAAAATTTATATCCTTGAGTTCATATGTTAACAAATTAGGGAGGGCAGAGGTCAATGAACTGGACATACAAATCAAAAAACTTGAAAGCAAACAAATTAAAAATCCCCAGATGAAAACTAAATTAGAGAGCCTAAAAATTAAGGAAGAAATTAATAAAATCAAAAGTGAAAGAACCATTGAACTAATGAATAAGACTAGAAGCTGGTATTTTGAAAAAACAAACAAAATAGACAAAGTACTGGTCAATCTAATTAAAAAAAGGAAAGAACAAAACCAAATTACCAGTATCATAAGTGAAAAGGGAGACCTCACCTCCAATGAAGAGGAAATTAAGACGATCATTAAAAACTAATTTGGCCAATTATATGACAACTGCGTGACATGGATGAATATTTACAAAAATATAAATTGCCTAGATTAACAGAAGAAGAAATAGACTTCTTCAATAATCCCATATCTGAAAAAGAAATTGAACAAGCCATCAAAGAACACCCTAAGAAAAAATCCCAAGGGCCTGATTGATTCACAAGTGAACTCTATCAAACATTCAAAGAATAACTAATCCCAATAAAATACAAACTATTTGACATAATAAGCAAAGAGGGAGTTCTACCAAATTCCTTTTATGACACAAATATGGTACTGATTCCAAAGCCAGGCAGGTCAAAAACAGAAAAAGAACATAGATGCAAAAATCTTAAATAGAATACTAGCAAAAAAAACTCCAGCAAGTCATCACGAGGTTTATTCATTACGATCAGGTGGGATTTATATCAGGAATGCAAGGATAGTTCAATATTAGGAAAACCATCCACATAATTGACCATATCAACAAGCAAACCAACTAAAATCACATGATTATCTCAATAGATGCAGAAAAAGTCTTTGACAAAATACAACACTCATTCCTATTGAAAACACTAGGAAGTATAGGAATAGAAGGGCCTTTCCTAAAAATAATAAACAGTATCTAGCTAAAACCATCAGCAAACATCATTTGCAATGGGGATAAACTAGAAGCATTTCCAATAAGATGAGGAGTCAAACAAGGATGCCCATTATCACCTCTATTATTTAACATTGTAATAGAAACACTAGCAGTAGCAATTAAAGAAACAAAAGAAATTGAAGGTATTAAAATTGGCAATGAGGAGACCAAGCTATCACTCTTTGCGGATGATATGATGGTCTACTTAAAGAATTCTAGAGAATCAACTAAAAAGTTAGTGGAAATAATCAACAACTTTAACAAAGTTGCAGGATACAAAATAAACCCACATAAGTAATCAGCATTTCTGTATATCTCTAACACATCTAACACATCTCAGCAGCAAGAATTGGAAAGAGAAATTCCATTTAAAATCCATTTAAAATCACCCTAGACAATATAAAATATTTAGGAATCTATCTGCTGAGACAAACACAGGAACTATATGAATACAACTACAAAACACTTTCCACACAATTAAAACTAGATCTAAACAATTGGAAAAACATTAACTGCTCATGGGTAGGATGAGCTAACATAATAAAAATGACCATCCTACCCAAACTTATTTAGTGCCATACCCATCAAACTACCAAAAAACTTTTATCCTGAATTTAAAAAAAACCATACCAAAGTTCATTTCGAAGAACAAAAGATCAAGGATATCCTGGGAGATAATGAAAAAAAAATGCGAAGGAAGATGGCCCTGCAATAACAGATCTGAAACTATACTATAAAGCAGTGTTCATCAAAACAATATGGTACTGGCTAAGAGACAGAAAGGAGGATCAGTGAAATAGACTTGGGGTAAGTGACCTCAGCAAGACAGTCTATGATAAGCCCAAAGATCCCAGCTTTTGGGACAAAAATCCACTATTTGATAAAAACTGCTGGGAAAATTGGAAGGCAGTATGGGAGAGATTAGGTTCAGATTAACATCTCACACCCTACACCAAGATAAACTCAGAATGGGTGAATGGCTTGAACATAAAGAAGGAAACTATAAATAAATTAGGTGAACACAGAATAGTATACTGTCAGATCTTTGGGAAAGGAAAGATTTAAAAACCAAGCAAGAGTTAGAAAAAAATCACAAACTGTAAAATAAATAATTTTTATTACATTAAATTAAAAAGTTTTTCTACAAAAAAAAACCCAATGCAACCAATATTAGAAGGGAAGTAACAAATGGGGAAACAATCTTCATTACAAAAACCTCTGATAAAGGTCTAATTACTCAAATTTATGAAGAGCTAAATCAATTGTACAAAAAATCAAGCCATTCTCCAATTGATAAATGGGTAAGGGACACAAATAGACAATTTTCACTTAAGGAAATCAAAACTATTCACATGAATAGCACATGAAAAAGTGTTCTAAATCTCTTATAATCAGAGAGATGCAAATCAAAAGCAGATTGGCTAACATAAGAGCAACGGAAAATAATGGATGGTAGAGTGGATGTGGCAAAGTTGAGACATTAATGCATTGTTGGTGGAGTTGTGAACTGATCCAACGAATCTCGAGAGTAATTTGGAACTATGCCCAAAGGGTGCTAAAAGGCTGTTTGCCCTTTGATCCGGACATAGTACTGATGGGTTTGTACCTCCAAGTGATAATAAGGAAAAAGACATGTACAAGAATATTCATAGCTGTGTTCTTTGTGGTGGCAAAAAATTAGAAAATGAGAGGATGTCCTTCAATTGGGGAATTCCTGAACAAATTGTGGTATATGTTGGTGATGGAATACTATTGTGCTCAAAGAAATAATGAACTAGAGGAATTCCATGTGAATTGGAATGACCTCCAGAAATTGATACAGAGTGAAAGGAGCAGAACCAGGAGAACATTGTTCACAGATACTGATACACTGTGGTACAATTGAATGTAATAGACTTCTCCATTAGTGGCAATGTAGTGATCCTGAAAACCCGAAGGGATATATGAGAAAGAACACTATCTACATTCAGAAGAAAAACTGTGGGAGCAGAAACACCGAAGAAAAACAACTCCTTGATTACATGGGTTGAGGGGGATATGATTGGGGATGTAGATTCTGAACATCCTAGTGCAAACATCAACATAGAAATAGTTCTGATCAAAGACACATGTAATACCCAGTGGAATTACGAGTTGGCTATGGGAAAGGTGGGGTAAGGGGAGGGAGGGATAGAATATGATTCTTGTAACCAAGGAATAATATTCTAAATTGACTAAATAAAATAAAAAAAAACACCCCACATTTGTATCATTAAAGGAATTTGGCAGGAGTCCTCCTTAACCTATTCTTTCCAATAGTTTACATAATATAGGATTAACTTTCTTAAATTTGGATAAATTCACTTGTGAAGCCATCTGATCCTGTGGATTTCTTCTCAGGGAACTCATTGCTTTCTTTTTCAATTTCTTTGTCTAAGATAGGGTTATTCAAGTGTTAAACTAGGCAGAGTATATTTTTGTAAATATTTATGCTTTTTAATTAGATTGTCAGTTTTCCTGGCATATAATTGGGGAAAATAATTCCTAATAAGTGTTTTAATTTCATCTTTATTAGTGGTACATTCAACCTTTTCATTTTTGATACTAATCATTTGGTGTTCTTCTTTTTAAAAAGAAAATTAACTGAATGTTTATCTATTTTATTGTCCCCCCAGTAAAACTAGGTCCTAGCTTTATTTATTAGTTCATTTTTAGACTTTTAATTTTATTATTCTCAGGATTTTGATATTAGTGTTTAATTGAGGATCTTTAATTTGTTCTTTTTCTAGTTTTAGTTGTATGTTCAATTCATTGATCTGATCTTTCTTTTTTTTTTTAATTGGTATAGTGGCTGCATTCTACAAATTTTGGAATGTTGTCTCATTGTTGTCATTCTCTTTAATAAAATTGCTGATTGTTTCTGATTTGTTCTTTTACCCTCTTATACTTTAAAATTACATTATTTAGTTTCCACTTAGCTTTTAATATATGATTCCACAGCCCTTCATTCATGGTAATTTTTATTGAATTATGGTATTAAGACTGTTTTTAATATTTCTGCTTTTCTGCATTTGGTTGTGAGGTTTTTATGCCCCGACAGATGGCCGGTTTTTGTGAAGGTGACAAGTACGTTAGAGAAAAACAGTAGGTTTCCTTCTAGTCCCATTCAGTTTTTTTTTTTCCAGAAGTCTTATCATATCTAAATTTTCTAAGATCTAATTCATCTTGACTTCTTCCTGATTTATTTATGTATGGATTTATCTAGCTCTGAGAGGGGTAAGTTGAGGTTCCTCACTATTATGATTTTGCTTTCTATTTCCTCCTGTACTTCAGATAATTTTCCCTTTAAAAATACTATACTATGCCCACTTAGTGTATATATATATATATATATATATATATATATATATATATATATATGTTTAGTACAGATATGACTTCATTTTCTATGATACTTTTAGGCAAGATGTCTTTTCCCTGCTTATGCTTTTTAATTAGGTTTATTTTTGATTTTGTTTGTCTGAGATCATGATTGCTACTACTGTCTTTTTTGCTTCAGCTAAAGCATAATAGATTCTACTCTAGACCTTTATTTTAATTCTGTATATTTCTTTCTGTTTCAAACGTAAACAATATACAGGGGCACCATGATTTGAGACATGAGCAGTCACGATCAGAATTTTTTGCCTTAAGTCACAGAAGGATATTTGATTCAAGAGTTTCTGCCACCCTCTATTAGATAGCGTGCCAAATGTTTGGTTTCACAAGTTACATGAGGCTGTCTCATTTAGTTCAGTGTTTATCTGGTCATGTGAGCATCTGTATTTAATTGCTTTTGCTTCCTTCTTTATTTTTGTCTTCATTATAAGTCTTTGGGGCACATTTCTTACCTTTTAACCATCGTCCCAACAACAGAGAAATTGAAGGAGATAGAGCAGCAGCATATGGAGGTTTTGCAGGAAATTAGTGGAGAAGAGCCCGAGGTGGATGATGTAATCAGTACAAATGCGATTAAGGAAATGTTGAGGATTTGGTAAAAAATTACAGTTTATTGAAAAGACACATCCAATAAAAGCTGCAACAGGTTGTACGTTGGAGCTGTACAATGACACTTGTTTCACACTTTATTGAAATGTTCTGAAAGGGAGGAAGAAACAAACTACCATGGAAAGGTTTTTGTTGAAAGCCTCTAATGAAATAGAGGAAAGTGTGGCAAAACAGCCAAAATTCAATGAAGAAAATGATGATAATTAAGTAAAGTAAAAAAATAGCAATTAAGTTTGGTAATAAAGTTACATAAGTAATGTGTAAGGTCAATTTTGCATTTAAATGTAGCATTACGTATGTAGAGAGTAAATTATGTTAAGTGATAGTGCACAAAATGAAAACCTCTTCCAGCATCTTCACCTGACCTTGATAAATAACATTTCATAAGCAAGTTTATTTCTTTACATTCTTCTTATTATCTATAAATATATTTCTGTATTGGAATCAATAGTGTATATTGTATTCATTCCAAGGCAGAAGAGTGGTAAGATCTGGGCAATTGGGGTTAAGTGACTTGCCCAGGGTCACACAGCTAGGACGTGTCTGAGGCCAGATTTGAACTAAGGACCTTCCATCTCTAGGTCTATCTTTTAGTACACTGAGCTACCCAGATGCCCACTAGGCTCTTTTTTAGTCATAACTTTGAGATAGTCCAATAATTCTTAAATTATTTTCCCTTAATCAATTTTCCAGGTCAGTTGTTTCTCCATTGAGATAGTTCATATTTTCTGTTATTTTTTATTCTTTTGATTTTGTTTCATTGTTTCTTAATGTCTCATGGAGTCATTAGCTTTCACTTGTTCAATGGTAATTTTTAAAGAATTGTTTTTCACTGAGATTTCATATCTCTTTTTCCATATGTCCAATTCTTTGGGTGTTTTTAGGCTGTTACTTTCTTCACGGATTTTGGTACCTTTTTACCAAGTTGTTAATTATCTTTTCATAATTTTCTTCCTTTGACTGAAATTATTTAACTAATTTTTCCTCTATATTTTATATTTGACTTTGAAAATAATTTTTTAACTCTCCAAGGAATTTTTGTTGGATTTACGTACACATTCCATTTATTTTTCTTTGAGGCTTTGCTTGTAAAGGTTTTGACTTCATTGTCTTCTTCTGAGTCCATGTCTTCCTTGTCACCATAACAATTTTTTGGTTGAATTCTTTTTTTTGATGTTTGCTCATTTTTCTAGCCTATTTCTTGGTTTAGAAGTTATGTTTATGTTTGGCTCTGTTCCTGGCATGGGGTTGTGGTAAGGATGGGGGTGTTATTTCAAGCTCCAGAATTTTTTGCACTGTTGTTTTCAAAGATAGGTCTGGTGGTCTAGTGATTTGAAAGTTTTCAGTGCCCAAGGTGGTATAATCTGAGGATAGGTATAGTCACTGCTCTCTTGGTCTAAACTGCAGTTCTTATCTAGGAAGGGACCCTGATTCCTTGGGATTTTAGCTGATACTGTTCCTTAGGGACCCTCTTCCTCTGGGACCAGAAATAATACTGTTTTTGAGGATCCTTGTTCTTTTGAGGCCAGAAGTGATACTGCCTCTCAGGACTTTCTCTCCCTTTTCAATCCAAAATGCTCCTCTCCACCCTTGAATTCTTGCAAATGGGTATCTAGGCAATGGAGTTGCCAAAGAGTTTCCTCTCAACGCTTCTGCTGCATCTTGACAGAAGGTTCTTTCTGGCCTTGAACTATGCTCCAGAAGTGAATATATGCAATGGAGCTGCTAAACAACAAATTTGCCTTCATCCAATGCTAGCATTGGAGATGCAATGATGCCTCTAAAAAGGCAGAAAAAGAATACAAACGAATGTTGTCCTATGGTTTCCAGGCCACGTAGATGTTCACAATGGTCTCATGGAAACTTGTTGGGGGCTGCTTTCAGGGTTGGCATGTGCTTATATCAAGCTTCCTTTGGGACTTCTGGGTCTAGGCTTCAGATCAATGTAAGGAACCTTGGGGTCAGGGCATCTCCAGCATCAAGGGAACTCATTTGTCCTATAGGAAGTAGCAAAGTCCTACTCACAGGTGGGTCTGATTGGTTTCCTATTCCTAAGGTCAAAGGCAAGAAGACACCACTCATCTGGGAAATGGAAGTTTCTAGACTAGAAAAGAAGATTCTAGATATGAGGAGTGACACGGAAATAGGTAGAAAGGAGGGATTGTGTTTTGGACTGCAGAAGGATTATTCTTGAATAGAAGTTATTCTGGACTACAACACATGACTAATGATGCTATGATCTTTGATGCTATGATCTTAATAGAAAAATGAATAATGGCATTTTGCTACAATATTATTCACTAAAGCCTGGAACACAGTTTAATTTGGACTTAAGCAAAGGAGGTACAGAAACCCAAAGGCACTCACCTATTGTAGGATAAACCCTGAAATGGCATATTAAAATGATAATATTATAAATCTAGAACTTTAAGAAACCTTCAAGGTCCCCTAGTCTAACTCTCTTCATTTTACAAATGAGGAGAGTGATGATTATAGAAACTAAGGGACATGCCCATGGTCACATAGTCCTTGAAACAGTTGGCTTTGGTGAGAGTATTAAAATGGCATCCAATTGAATTTTCCATAATGAAGTTTTATCTGTAACCCTGCTGTCTAAATTTAGTTGTGGACTCTGCTTCTTCCCATTTGAGAGGATGCTTTCAATGATCTCATTTCCTAATTCTTGTTATAGTCTGTTAACAAAGTGGTGACTCTTTGGGTAAAGGCATAAAAAGACACTTTGTGAATGCCACTTTAAGATGTAAAGTGAATTTCCCTGGTGGCCTTCATTGATGAGACCTATATCTAAACTCTTTAATTACCTTTGAACATATTTAATATATTGTATATAAAGTCTTTCAAACTGGGAGGCTTAGTCTAATCCTTTGATTTAGGAATCATCAAATATCTAGGTACCAGAAGCATTCATTATGTTCTTTGAGCAGAAGAAATTTCTGCCTTTTGCATGCTGAGTCACATTCTTACCTTGCTGTTAAAGATGATGGATCTGAAAAGAGTCATTTAAGTAGCTTCAATAAGGGCTAAAAAGTCCTAAAAAAATTGTACTCTTCACTCAAAACTCATGTTTTAAAATATTGATTAGTTTGCATAAGTATAATGGATTAGCTTACATATGACCTCCTGAAAAGATGTTATCACTGGGTTAAAGAATATTATCCTTGGGTAGTCTAGTTCTATAAAAAGTTACTTTTTTGAAGTATCAGGATAGAAGAACTTACAAGTTATAGTCTTCTATAATTATGATATATATTTTTCAACAATATTAGTCGAAAAGGGGGCAACTTTTCTAAATTTAGACTGTTTTACCATTATTTTGACTTGAATTTAAAATGACTGATGTTTTTCCTTTTGTGACCCAGAAAGTTGTTGAAAAACATGATGGCTTTTCATGGCATTTCATTACAATTACATCTCAGTGTTGTTAAGAGTACTGTTTTTTGCAAAGGAATTTTTAAATGACAATTCTAACATTATTAATAGGAAATGGGTACAACTTTTCACATGAAAATTTCAGCATGAAAATCAATGAATACATTACATATTGCCCTATGATGTTGTAAACTTCCAATTGTGCAGAATATAATTATGATAATAATTATAATGATGATGATTATGATAGCTACGATTTGTATAGCATTTATTATGTGCTAAGCAATGGGCTAAGTGCTTTACAATTATTAATTCATTTGATCCTCAAAACAACTGTGGGAGGTATATGCTATTATTATCTTCATTTTACAGATGAGGTATGGAGGGCTTGTCGTGCCCTCCTAGGGCAGCTCTCCAGCCTCTGACCCTCACCTGACACCCAGCTCTCACTTGTGGCTCCTAGTAGCTGCTAGCATGAGGCAGCGGCCACACCCCAGGCAACGGCTTCGACAGGCCGGCTAAACCTTGTGAGGGTAGCCATGGGGTCGTCGTCGACCCCTGGTGAACTAGGGCTTTGCTCACCCAGCATGTGAAGACTGTTTCGGCGGAACAGGTGGAAGAAACCATCAAGAAGGTTCAACGGCTGAGATGGCGATACAGCAAGGCACTGTGGAGTGCTTAGGGTGTGTTGGAGCACCAAGGACAACACGGCCATCCAATGCAGCTGAGGAAGTCTCCAGGTGTAACGACTTTTCATACCACTGGACCCAGGCTTCCAACGCCAAGAGAGAGGGACTGTCTTTGTGCATCGACTTTTCCACTTAAATCTTCATGCACAAGTGTCTTTGTGCACAAAAACGCACAAAGACAATTGTCATCCTCGGTTACCAAGAGACTATTACTACTACTACTACTAACAGATGAGGAACCTGAGGCAAACAGAGGGTAAGTGACTTGCCCAGGTCAGCTAGTAAGTTTCTGAGACTAGGTCTCTGTGACTCCAGGCCCATTGTTTTATCCACTGTATTACCTATCTGCCTCTAACTAATAAAACTCACTATGAAGTTTAAATAATTTTAACTACTCTGCATTAAAAAAAACACACTTTTTACCTTCTGTCTTGAAACCAATATTCCAAGGCAAAAGAGTGGTATGGGGTAGGTAGTTTGAATTAAGTAATTTTCCCAGGGTCACACAACTAGGAAGTACTACTCTGCATTAATAAGAAAGGGACAATGATAATTAGTGTAGCAGTCCACCCCTAGCTATGGGCAAGGGGAACGGCTAGTATGTGCAGATTGCCTTAGAAGAGAGCATGCTCAGTCTTGAGCATGCTCAGTATTGCTCATGGCTGGGAAGGCCTCTGACCCTTGACCCCAGCTTCCCCCAGGTTAGGCGGAAAAACAAGTTTCTTTGTTCTCACCTGGTCAAGAGAAACCACACCTATGCCTTGTCATTAACCAATGAGGATCATCCCTATGTACTGTGTAGCAAAGTGTATAAGTAGCCCAGCAAGCTCTGCCTTCTCTCTCTCTCCTTCTCTTTCAGGCTAGCTGATGGCTGTCCTTGCAGGAGCTTGGCCTCTGGCCAAGCTCCATCTTTAATCTTTCTCTATTCATCTCTCTGACCTGTGTGGTATTAAATATGGATCTCTGGACTGGTAAAAGCCTTCGGAATGGTCCTTTGATCAGAGCTTGGCTGTGGCTCATTGATAATTAATAAAGACTCATTCTGACCACCTCATATCTCTAATTTGACTCCGTCATCCCCCTCGTGGTATCTAAAATTTCTATCCTGTCTCTATCTTCCTACCTTGAGGCTTCTCTCCCCCTTGAGAGAGCTACAATTAGTGAGGGCTACATTTTTTTTTTCTGCAATCCATTACTGTAAATTCAGTTCAATTTAACTTAAGCATTTATTAAGTTTCAAGTATGTGCAAAGCAGAGTGGTAGGTATTGGGGATATAAAAGCAAATCTTTCTCTTCAAGGATTCTACTAGATGTTATGGCATGGAAAAAAATGGTTGCAGACAAGATAATCTAGCTAAGGAGAGAGAGAACATTAACAACCAACCAGAGTATAAGGCTTCTCAAAGCAAGTGGCACATGATCTCAGTTGAGCCTTAAAGGAAGTTAAGAACTGTATAAGGCAGAAGGGAGCAAATAGTATAATAAAGTGGATTAATCTAAAGCAGAGGCTATTTCTGCATCAGAACAATATTAGAGGTAGGAGTTATGCTCCTGACCAAGGATTTGGCATTGAATAAATCATGGATACTATCAACAATGTTAAAAAAAAAGAAAAAAATTACTTGGCCTGAAGTCATTAAAGATAATGAAAATATATTCCATTTCCAAAATGAGCATAGATATATTGTGCATGTAGATTATTCCAGGGAGTTCTAGTTAGCCAGCCAGTGAATCACCTGAGATTCTCCTTATTCTTCAGTATAGCCCAATCACAAGGTGGGCAAAGAGGGCATTCTGATCCAGCCTTGGTAGCTTTGCCAACTTTTGTGCCATAGACCTGACTCAAGTCTGGTGGGATCAGTCTTGGGGTTAAAACAACAGAAAAAGCATTTATAGGCCACACAATATTTTATCAAAGGAAATTTACTTAACAAGGGCATGGCAAAGATATAACACTGGGACAGGATGAAAGAGCTACCCTTGGCTTCACAACTGCCCAGTCAGATGTGTAGGAGTTAAATTAATGTCCCATACTTCCAGCATTATTTTTATAAAGTTTATTAACTGACAAAGTAGAACCACATGACTAAATATTTTCTACCTGTTCAAAAAAGTCCACTCCACCAATGCCACTACAGGAAGGAAAAAGAGTCCGGAGAGATGAAACTCCACCAAATTTATCTCCTGTCTTAGTCAGCAAGAAGAAAAGGAAGAGAGTAGGGTGCTGGAAATTGTAGTTTTGCTGGGGTCATATTTTTTAGGGTAACACATTCAAATTACACAGATAGGCACAGTGACTTGCAAAGCAGCACAGAGTACAGCTGAGTCTTAGGAGAGCTGACTATATCATCATCATCATCATCATCATCATCATCATCATCATCATCACCACCACCACCACCAACATTTATACAGCACTTACCATGCACCAGGGACTGTGCAAAGCACTTTATAATCATTATCTCATTTGATCCTTACAACCACCCTGAGAGGTAGGTGCTGCTTTTATCCCCATTTTACAGATGAGGACACTGAGACAGAAAGAAGTTAAGTGACTTGCTATGGTCACATAGCTGGTAAGTGTCTGAGTCCAGTTTTGAACTTAAGCTTTCCTGATCCGACCCCTGTCAATTAGGAAGTTAAATCAATGGAGCCTTGGTTCTCTAGGCCAATGAAGTTGCAAGGATGGTTTCGTTGATTTTTTTTAACCCTTATCTTCTGTCTTAGAATCAGTTCTGAGTATTGGTTCCAAAGCAGAAGAGTGGAAAGGTCTAGGCAATTGGAATTAAGTGATTTGTCCAGGGTCACATACTAGAAAGTGTCTGAGATCCTATTTGAACCCAGGACCTCCCATCTCCATGGCTGGAGCTTTATCCACTGAGCCAACTGATTGCCCATGGTTTCATTGATTTGTAAGGGGAAAACTAGCCTAAGCTATATGACATGGCCTTCTGAAATCTTAGGAGAATGTTCTGATCAGTAAATGATACATATTTTAAAAAAAGCAGATTTCAAGATAATTGTATAAGTATAGCCTCAACTCAATATCCTGTACCTGTTATCCTCCAGCATTATCTCTTAAAACTACTAATTATTATGACCAAGAGATACTGAAAGATCTTAAAGTGTCTTCTGAACACTCAAGAATGATTAAATTCCCATTCCATAATAGTGTAACTGCAATGTGTATTTGAATAAATCCCAGTTCTTTGATATTTGGTAATCTATGTATGGTATAGCCAGTAACTCTCAAGTCACCAGAAATATATTAATTTGTACCTTCTATTGCCTGGTCATTATGAGAAATAAGACTTTACTTTTAAAGTAAGTCTTTTAGAGTTGAAACATTTATAAATGCTAATATCAGCAAAAAAGGTCTACTAATACTTATTTTCAAATGAGAGCTTCAAACCCATAAGTTCTTAATTTCCTACTTCACAAAAAAGCAGTTTTTTATATGTTGAAAGATTTTTCGATTTGCATTAGATTAGGTATAGCATTATGCTAGATTTCTGAAGCCTAACAAAAATGGGAGAGGGGCATAAGATTGGGCTAATTTTGTAGTTATAAATTGCATAAATGAAACTGAGGCATTTGAGCATTGTATCATCTGTGATGTCCAACAGAGCAATTGGGAATGAATTACAGAAATTATTTATTAAGAATTCACAAATTGCTAGTAATATAATATATTGTCTCTGGCACTGAGTATACCAAATGGGAATGAATAATGCCCAAATTATGTTTTCACTGGGGTCCTACAAATAAAAAGCCCCAAATCCAAATGAATAAAACATAAAAATATTTCAACAATTGCTGGGTTATAAGAGATTTGTCTGCTTATGTGACTTGAAGATAGAAGATGGAGACAATAGGAAGTCCTTTGTGTCAGCATGAGTCTATGTCAGTCAATTAAGCTTTCAGCATTTAACAAATCTGAGTATCTTCTAAAAGAATGTAAATAGAACTTTATAACCTAGAAGAATAAAAGGAAAAAATATTTCAAGTGGCCAAAATTCAAAGTATACTAACTTTGTTTTTAAGTTTAAAAGAGGCAATGTCACTTAGTCTACTAATCCAAGTTCATACATTTTGCTCCATCTATTATAGACCAGTCATTCTCAGTGGATATCATTATTGCTTCTTGGATGGCAGTTCTGATCAGAAGGCCAAAAACTTATTGGGGAATGGAAAGTCAACCTTCTTTCTTCATGGTAGAATCAAGAAAGGCTAATTGACAAGGGAATATGGGGAAAGCTTTCACTCCCAGTTATCTAGATCTTAGTGATCTTGTGTTTAAAAATAAGTGTTTGCCTTTTTGCAAAGCTGAAACAGAAGAAAGAAGGCAGCAGAATCAGTGAATCCAGAAAAGAGGTAAAAGGAAGGACAAGTAGAGTAAAGGTCTTGAATCCAAGGAACCCTGCTATAAGATTCTGCAAGGATGGATGGATGTTTCCCCTCTACAAATACAACTACTGACTCTTACCTGGAAGCTGGCAAAGGTTGTAATTATCTAACTAAAATTGACGCTAAAAGTCCTTTTCCTGGTTGTAAAGGCAGAGCCCAAACTAACTATGACTATGTCTGAGGCAATTTCAATAGGGAAAAAGGTGTTTGAGAACTTGGAAAGCAATGCAAAAGAGATGTAAAGGCTGGTCTGGAAGTACAGGGCATATAGTTCCTGGGAAAGAGCAATGTCGATGGCCAGAGTACCCACTGTGTGAGTAGGTGAAGAATGAAACTTTCCCTTTTATTATATCTCTGACATGCTTATCCAGCTTCTGCTTTTTTTAACCTGGTTTAGTGGAAAGACTATGAAACTTCAACTCAAAAGACTTAAATTGGAATCCAAACTCTGCAACTTGTTAGCTATTTGATTTCTCTCCCCACCCCCCTTTCCCTCCCTCCCTTTCCCTACACATGCAAAATGAACAGAACTAGTAGAACATCATATGTAACAAAAGCAATACTACAATGATAATCAACTCAATCCAATGATCCATGTCAATGCCAAAGGATTCATGATGAAAAATGTCATTCACTTCCAGAGAGAGAATTGATGAACTCTAAATTCAGATTGAAGAATCTTTTTATTAGAAACATGACTAATATAAAAAAATGTTTTGCATGACTTCACATGTATAATGGGTATCATATTGCTTGCCTTCTCAATGGGTGGGGGAGTGGCTGGAGGGAGGAAGAGCACTTGGAACTCAGAATTAAAAAATTAATGTTAAAAAAAGCCAAATTAATGAATGCAAAAAAAGAAAAAATAAATAAAATATTATGAAGACCTGAGGTAGTGAGGGCTGACCCAATGCTCTTTCTGCCCAATGTTCTTTTTTCCCTTCACTGAAAATTAGGACGTCTACCAATTTCCAGAAATAGCATGATTTTAAAGAAGCAGAAGACAGTAAAAGTAAGGAAATCTGTGTTTCAATTCCAGCTCTGATATTTTCTAATTGTGTGACCATGGGTGAACCACTTAACTTATCTGGGACTCAGTTTCTTTATCTGTTTTCATTCTTCTGGCATCTTTCTCAGTGTCCATTTTGCCCCCTTCTTTTTAAAACCCTTACTTTCTGTCTTAGAATTAATACTGTTTATTGGTTCCAAAGCAGAAGAATAATAAAGGCTAGGCAATGTAGGTTAAATAACCTGCCCAAGGTCATACAGCTAAGATGTGTCTGAGGCCAGATTTGAACCAAAGACCTTCCATCCTTAGGCCTGGCTCTCAGTTCACTAAGCCACCTATCTGCCCCTAATTCAGGATTTATTAAAGATTACCACCAGTGGCTCTGAGTTGACATTTGAAAATTCTTCTGCTATAGACTGAGATATAATTCATCAGGGCCTGGAAACTTGATCTTATTTTGGGTGCCTTCTTCCTATTGTCTTACCTATCTTGGGCCCTGATTTCCTCAACTGTTTTAACTTTCAGGTTGGAAGAAAGATTTGTTCATTTGATCATTAAAATTTATTAAGTGAGATAATTAGCTGTGTTTTCTCTGTGATTTATTATCAACCAGTGTTATATTTATTGGGAAAGGAAATGGAGGATTGAAAAATGGGGAATAATGTATGGAGTATGGAGGAGTTGAGGGGAGAGAGGGAATATTGCTTGGTGAAGCAAAGGAGAGAGATGCCCCCTGCTGAGAGGAAGCAGCCGGGGTCCAATAAGGACTGTTTGTCCTAGAATGACTGAACTGAAGTTCAGCTCCCTCTATGACCAGAAAAGATAGTCCACTTATCTGACGGTGAATTCAAATAATATAAAGTTTAATAACCAGTTGGGATTGGAGCTTTATCCTCAGCTTCAGAGTTGAGGCCAGGCCCAGAGGCTGGCAGAGGGTTTCTCCCACTCCCATTTACTCTATATCAGTCCTTGCTTTATCTAATTCAGAATCTTAGCAGTAGACAGAAAGCAAACAAGAACAGGTCTGACCCTCAGAAGTGATTGGGCCTGAATCTTTGGGCTGAACCAAGAAGAGCCACACCACACCAGACTGGGCTGAACAAGCTCCTCTCTCCTCCCACATCAGGAAGGAAGTATACCCCGGCTGGAAGGAAGTGCTAGTCACAAGACCCAACTGCCACTCCCAGTTGCCCCTTCCCCCACCAACTGTTAGTGTAGTTTCCTTTCCACACCAGTTAATCCACAAATATTTATTACGAACTTGCTATATGCCAGGAATTGTGGTAGGGATTAGGGATATAACCTAAATGGGGGACAGGCCCACCTTTTCAAAGAGATAACATCATTCTGGAAGTGTGGCACTCAGAATAGGAGGCACATAGGCTATTTCCCCTAAACAATAAGTCTAATTATTCTTTCTTCTTCTTCTTTTATTTTTTTGCTTTAACATAGCTTAAAAAGCTCTTTTTTGTTGTCTTGAGCAATTTTTTAAGCCTCAGTTCACTCTAGGCTTTAGCTTTCCTAACTGTATTTTTATGGTTATCTCTATTCTTTTGTATGTGTCATTAATTATATTTCTGTTCTCCCTTTTACAAATGTTATTCTAAAAATTGAACTCATGAATATATATTTTAAACCTTTGCCTTCCATCTTGGAATCAATACTGTGTATTGGTTCCAAGGCAGAAGAGTGGTAAAGGCTAGGCAATGGGTGTCAAGTGACTTGCCCAGGGTCACACAGCTGGGAAGTATCTGAGGCCAGATTTGAACCTAGGACCTCCCATCTCTAGCCCTGGTTCATGAATATATTTTTAACTTTCAACAAATAAATGAAATTTTACATAGAAATATGTAAATGGATTTGATTACATTAGAGGAAAAAAGTTCTGAACAATAAAATTGATGCCATCATAAAAAAAATATCAGTTTGGGGAAAGCATTTGTAGTAAGTGTAACAGAAAAAATAAAGCATAGATAATTTCTAAGGGATTGATATAAATATTTATGGGTAACATCTAGTCAACACTAGATAACTGTCTAAGGTTACAAACAAGTAATGTATAAAAATAAACAATCATGCAACTCAGTTGTTAACCTCACTAATAATGAAATACAAATATTAAAAAAACTGGTAGTATTTCACACCCACAAAATTGGCAAAAATAACTAAAAGTGAGAATGCAGTGTTGGTATGATATTAAAAAATAGTATATTATACACTATTGGTAAATTGAAAATATGAACTAAAAGTGTTGTAATGCAAAAAAATCTTTTTGAAAATATATAACAGGATTATTTATCATTACAAATGATTAAAAGCAACCTAAATTTTTAACAGCTGGTTAATTATGGTGGAATAAATTGGGTTGTTATCGATGTAGATACACATTGGCTATAGGAACCTGGGGAAACTCTTTAACTTTTATGAGACTTAAGAAACTTCTAAGGAAGCTACTAATCTTTTTTTCCAACTCCCCTCTGGGTTTTCTCCCCCCTGACTAGCAGCCCTCTCACCTTAGAAAGATGCTTCTTTTCTTATAGTCTCCCTCCACTGACTAATGAGCCTGGAAGTGCTCAGGCCATTCATGCTCACTTCTCACCAGATTTCACTTCTGATTCTCCAGACTTTTCCATTTGGCCTCTTCCTCCCAAACCTTCCTCTTCCCTTTTGGGTATTATCTTCTCCCACTAGACTATAAGCTCCATGAGAGTAGGGATGATCTTTTTTGCTTTTGTACAGGCATCCCTTCCACATTGTGGCAGTTAGGGGTATAGCATGCCCACAATCTGGAAATTTCACATAAAACTCCCCCTACCCCTACCAGAGAAGTCTGATTTCTTTCTTTTTCTTTTATGGGATGTTTACATGATGAAGTTTGCATTTAGCTGCTTCTGTAATCAGAGCCTTCCTACTAAGAATAGCTGTGTCCCCTCAAGTTAATGAAAGATAGCAAGACTGTAAATTCTACTGATTTTTTCTGTCTTCTCTCTCTGTCACTCTATCTCTGTCTCTGTCTGTCTGTCTGTCTGTCTGTCTCCCTTCCTCTCTCATCCATCTATATTGGTTGAGAGAATTTTCATACTTGGGAGACCCACAATCTAAAGAAAAGTCCTTAGTATGTTTGTGTATATCCATAAAATGTAATACTACAATATAATTTTAAATAATGAAGATGAAGACTATAAAGACATTTGCAAAGAAATGTATAGTAATGTGGAGAAAAAAGAACTAGAAGAAGAGCTTAAACATTACAGTGATAGGCTGGATAAAATTCAGATTTCTCTGGCCTGATCTTTTTCTGCTCAAAAAAACTGTCTGTCTTAGCATGTTCTTTCTTCTTCCTGATAGCCTTTCATTTCTGCTCCATCTCTTCTCCTGAATTCCCCATTTGGAAGCTTCCATATTTGGAACACTCCAGGTCAGAAACTTAAGTTTTCTAGATATCTGGTAATTCCATGACCTCAGGAATGAAAAACCAATATGAAACTCCTGTGAGAGGGATCTTTCCCATTTCTATATGATCCCTGAGCAGTCCTGACCCCACAGTTGCCATCACCCCAAATTGCCTGAGCGACCATAACACTTAAACTTAGGCAGCTGCCATGAAATATGAACTAAGTAGTCTGTCTTTAAGTGTGGGCCCAGGATTTGGAGCAGCATGGCAAACAGTGACTAGAACCTTGAATTTGGGTCAAGAAAACTTTAAGTTTAAAGATCATTCTAGACGAACTGTGTAATCCTCAGCAAATTCCTCAACTGTTCTGTGTCTTAGATCTGCCATCTACAAAATAAAGAGAATGTACTACCTATCTCTTTTCTCTCTCTCTAAATCTATGACTTGATGAATCACAGGTTACCATAGACATCCTCTTTCTGTCACAGCCTGAAGACATCCCTGATAGTATTCCTCTAGACCTCTTCCACACCCAGGCCCTAGGTTAACCTAGTTTTGTAGTATAGGTCTTGGTCCTAACTAGCATGATGCACATATTGGGCTGCTTTAATAACCTTTCTTTGTTGTCTAATCTCTCATTCTCTTTTGCTTCTTTAGGTAAGCCACCATAGCATTTCATATTGGTCCTTCCCATGTACACAACAAATAAATGGGTCTACAGTGTCTCACACTCTAATTGTTCTTCAAAGCCCCATTTATTCTCAGCAGGGAAATCTGACATATGAAAGGAAAAGTGTACACAAAGATGAAAGAATAAACTAAATGGAGGAACATAAGAGGAAAGAACAAGCTATCTGAGACAAATTGTACACAGAAATTATTTGAAAAGTATCAATGTTTGTAAATGTAAATTTGACTTTGTTATTATTACTTAAAAGTGCCTAACAAATTAATTAAAAAATAAAATAAAATTTGTGCTTATAAAATGTTACCTATTTAGCTACTCAGGTTTCTTTATGAAGTTACCTCCTTTTCTTTTTCTGCAAGACTAACTGAAATATTTATAATAATTTTGCTTTTTGTGGCAACTAGAATAGTAAATAGAGAGTTAAGCCTACAGTTGGAAGACCAGAATTCAAAACTGGCCTCTGATACTTTCTAGCTCTGTAACCTCTGAATGCCTGTTTCCTCAAATATAATATAGAGATAACAATAGCACTTGCATCACATTGTTGTTGTTAGGATCAAATAATATTTATAAAGAGCTTACACAGTGACCAGCACATAGTAGGTGCTTAATAAAACCTTATTTCCTTCCTTTTTCTCCTCTTGAGTCATTTCTTTAAGCCTGTGGATCATTTCCCAATGTTTTGAAATTTGCTTCTTAATATCTAGGGTACAGATCTAACTATACAGCAATCGTTTCCTCAAATGTCATGAAACTCAAGATGATATATATGGTCACTTATCCTTCAATATCATGAACTCCAAAATGGTATGATTATTTATCTTAAATTTTCTGTCCTTTCTACTTCACCACCTGTTTTTTTTTTCCTTTTAAGTGAGAATTAGGTTCAGAATAGCAGCTTCCCTTGGCACACCAATCTTCTCAGAGACAAAACTGTTGGAAGGACAAGTCGAGAATTTGCCAGATGCTCTGTTTCTGGCAGAACAAGACCTGTAGCAGGCATCCAGAAATTTTCCTACTGTGATTGTATCTTTCCTCTACTTTAGGTGTATGATAAGTATTTATCAGGAGAGCATCATCTTCAATTTGGAAATCTGTAGGGTCCTCCTGCATTTATATTACTTTTCCTTTTCCTTCTTTTATCTTCATTTAAATGCTCTCAACTATGTTGTCACCCTCACATTTGTGGATGTACCCACTGGTGTAATGCTCTGTTATTTTTCTGTCCCTTTTATCAGATGGCACCTCTTTCCACTGACATAGTCCAACGCAAGTTCATACCACCAAGTTTTGGTGATACATGTGAGATGATATTTACCACCTAGTATTCAAATGCCAACTCCATTCTGTTTCTTACTCATTACTCTTAAGCCCTAGCATAAAGACATCTGAAGCCACAAGTGATATTCTAATCATCTTTCCAGTTTTTTCTCACCTTTCTATGTAATATTTGACTGTCTTTTCTAGTATGAAATTTTATAATTTATTTAGGTACTTTTCCACATTGCTCTTCCTGGTCAGTTTAAAAATGACTTGATCAGACTTAACAGCAATCTTGATAGAAAGAGTCTTCTGAGATACCCTTTATCATCAATCTGTTATATTAAGCTATTGCTTAGAAGAGTAGGCTCCAAAATGGAGACTGTGGCATGACCCCAAGGGGTTTGTTACCAAACAATTGGAGGCTGGGAAGACATTATCAGTCTGCTCCCTCTGTGATAATCAATCATGGCACCTGTTTTCAACACTCTCACACTTATCCTTACCTCCTAGCACTCCTCTGCTATGCCTTCCTGCACTGTTATGAAAGCTTCCTCTTTCTTAAGAGAAAAACATTTGGGGGGTATACAATAAGAAACAATTATACAAGTTTGTCATCTGCATCTACCAATGGCTCACAACTTCTCAGAGAACAAAGAGACAATATACAAGGGATATGTGGAACAATAAACTAAAAGTTTGCGTTAATAATGAAGCAAGGTTAGGTCAACATACAAAAGCTAAGTAAGATGGCCACTTAACTGTAAAACCCTATAGTGGGGAGGCAAGTAGGAAAGTTCAGTGATTTGACAGCCAGGCCTAGAGATGAGAGGTCCTGGGTTCAAATCTGACCTCAGACACTGCCTAGCTGTGTGACCCTGTCACTCTACTCATTGCCTAGCTTTTATTTCTCTTCTTCCTTGGCACCAATACACAGTATTGATGCAGTACAGAAGATCACATGGTCAATGAAAGACCATGTTGGGCTAACTTCAAATAAATCTATTAGTCAATCAGAAATCAACAAGCAATTATTAACTATTATTTACATAGTGTTTCACTTTTAAAGTATCTTTTTGAGAGCACAAAGAGGTTTCTAAGTAATGGATATTATTAAATAATGATATTTATTAAATAATAAAGTCCATATTTTATTTGGGCCAGAATTAATACCAGAATGCTGCTGTTCTTTATAGCCTTTTAAACCATGAACTCCTGTGGTATGGCTTCATGAACTGGTTTTTGGCCAGGAAAAAGTGCACCGATTCACAACAGGCCTAGGATCATGATGTTTGGACAGCACATCATGAAGTTAACAATAATCCTGCTTTGCATTTGTCTAGAAGCACTCTTTGAACGATCTCAGAAGAGTTCTTATATTCTTCCATATGTTCTTTGGAGGAAGTGAGGTGGCTATGATTATTGGCTCTAATTATGGGACACAAATCATAGCATAAAATCTCTTGTTTCATGTCATTCAGCTGGTTGAAGGGAGAACCAGATTAAAACCACAGTGTCTTGGCTCTTTAGTCTACAGGAAATGGGGAGGAAGAATTCATTTTGACTGTGTTCATATCCCTTATGGAATACACTAATAACTAGTAGCCTCTTGGACATATAACAATCAGTTCATGGGCACAAATATTTACTTATTGCTAAAATGTATACCTTGAGATGTTTTGGCATGAAATTCTGACATTAAAACATTGATTACTGGTTAAGGCATGAATTTTGCGAGAGCTAATTAGGCATTTTCTCATTATGTTACTGAATTTTTGTTATTTATCAAAAATGAGTTTTCCCTTGTTCTGAGAGGTAATAGGAGAGGACAAAGGCAAATCATCTGATCAAAATTCAGCTTCCCAAATTGGTTGTCATGAGAATAAAATAAGATACATGGGGAGAGTCTTCTAAAAGTAGAAAGAAAAAATAATTCAATATGAATGCAAAGTATCATATTATTGCAGTTTTTGTTGTGGAAGCTTTGTTTCTAGTCCAAGTTCTGCCAATAACTAACTGTGTGCCCTTGGGCAAGTTACTTAACTTTTCTGGGCCCTACTTTCATTGATGATTTCAAAATTTTCTTCCAGCTCTCCAATTTCATTTGTCTCCAGATTTACAATACTTTCCTATTTCATCTTTTTTTTTTTTTCTTAATTCTTACCTTCCATCTTAGAATCAATACTGTTATTAGTTCCAAGGCAGAAGAGTGGTAAGAGCTAGGCATTGGGGTTAAGTGACTTGCCCAGGGTTATACAGCTAGGAAGTGTGTGAATCCTCTTATCTCTAGGGTTGGCTCTCAATCCCCTGAGCTATCTAGCTCCGACTTCATCTTAATATAGAGCCTTCTAACTGGCCATTCTACCTCCACATTTGATTTAATTCAGCAAACATTTGTGAAGCCTTTAATTTGTTCATTATACTATCATGTATCAGTCTAGCAAAGCACATACCATATGCCAGGCACTGTCCTAAGTGCTTATGATACAAAACAAAATAAAACAAAACAAAACAAAACAAAACAAAACAAAAAGCCAAAGAGAATCCTTTCTCTCAAGTCAAATGGGGGAGACCATGTGCAAAAAAACTATGTACTAGCAAGATATATAAAGCATAAATTGGAGATAACTAAGTGGTGCAGAGTGCATAAATGGAGATTTTAAGCCTTTGGACTTCTTCCCCCAGAAGTCCCTTAGAATTTCCCAAAATTCTCTTTTCCTGTATTTAAGTGGTGGTAACTCCTCCCTCTTCCTTCTGCAAAACTCTTCATTTTAATTTACTTCCACCAGAACAATCTAGATTTCTTGATGATATTCTAGACCCAAATTAAGTTTTCCTTTGTTTAAAAATATGTTTGCCAAGGTTGAAAGATTTGCCACATCTGTAAAAATTGTGACAAATATCCATCAGTTCATGTTTTTTTTTTTATGTCATACAGCAAATTATATAAAAGATGATAGTGGGTTTGTTTGCTATTGTACTTAACTGGACTATTGTGAATTTTGAGGACTTTGGTACTTCTTTGAATGTTCATTATCTACCGTGTTACTGTTTTATTCTGAAAAATCATTTTGTACATTTTGGATGACACAGTGTGTCACTGATTTTAAGCTATATATTTTTAATCTTTAAAAGTTTTTTTTAAACTGATTTTTTATTGCATGTGCAATATAGTATCTGATTTTATTTTTTCTCTCCTTTTTGTATTTGAAGCATGTCAACAGTATTGAGAAGATTTTTCTTTAATTTTTTATTTTGCAGTAATATAAGTTTTAAATACATTTGTTCTAATATTAATGCATACCCAAAAAGCTTCAGACTATAAAAATGTCATTGATTGTTTAAAAGAATTATGGGACTTTGCTTCATGATTCTGTCTGATTACAGAAGAAGGGAATATACAAAAGAACCACTGTACAGTGCTAAAGAAGCACAGATAACCTGCATAATGCCTATGGAGCACAAGGTCAAAGAGACCAGATTCCAGTGGGATTGATATAATTTTGAGCCAAGACAAGAGGATTTGAACTTGTTTGGGGTTTGAGGTTACGGCTGTTTTGACATATGTCAGAGGATGGACTTCCTCTGAGCCAAATTCTATCAAGCACCTACTTTTCGCTGCCATCCTGGCCTCCATTTGCTGCTGAAATTTAGTCCCTTTTCTGTCTTTCATGGTGTGGCAAACTTTCTGTAGTCCTGGCTACTGATTGGGTAAATGCATAATTGCTTAAATCATTTTAATTGGGCCCTGATTCAAGGACCTGTTATAGATTTGTTTTTCCTTTAATTAGATTTTTTTAGACATAAGACTTTTACATTTTGTATTTCATCCACAAGTTATTTTCTCTTTTATTTGGATTTTTTCATATTTTTGATTTTCTTTTGCAAATTGATTAATAAACCTCTTAACTTAGTCATGCATCCCTGAGTGATCCCTGTGTTTGTTATTATTCACCTCAGGGGGCCAAGTTATTGTTATGAACTTTGATTTAAATTTGAGCAATTTTAGGATAAGAAACTAGCTACATCCCAGAATCCAGAATGCCCCATATAGATAGATGCCTGTAGAGACCACATGCTGCACCAGAAGATCCAGAGTGAACTTTGGGATGTGAATTGAACTATGGGGGGTTGAAATGCTTTTGTTTTGAATGTATACTCTCATACCAAAGTTGGCTTTTTGTAAACCTAGTAATCATTGGTTTTGTTCTCTTTTCTTTTTATCTACAAATTATTGCAATCTTTTTTTTAAAATATATTTTATTTGATCATTTCCAAGCATTATTCGTTAAAGACATAGATCATTTTCTTTTCCTCCCCCCCACCCCCCATAGCCGACGCGTAAGTCCACTGGGCATTAGATGTTTTCTTGATTTGAACCCATTGCTTTGTTGATAGTATTTGCATTAGAGTGTTCATTTAGAGTCTCTCCTCTGTCATGTCCCCTCAACCTCTGTATTCAGGCAGTTGCTTTTTCTCGGTGTTTCCACTCCCATAGTTTATCCTTTGCTTATGAATGGTGTTTTTTTCTCCTGGATCCCTGCAAGTTGTTCAGGGACATTACACCTCCACTAATGGAGAAGTCCATTACATTCGATTATACCACAGTGTATTAGTCTCTGTATACAATGTTCTCCTGGTTCTGCTCCTCTCGCTCTGCATCACTTCCTGGAGGTTGTTCCAGTCTCCATGGAACTCCTCCACTTTGTTATTCCTTTTAGCACAATAGTATTCCATCACCAACATATACCACAGTTTGTTCAGCCATTCCCCAATTGATGGGCATCCCCTCGTTTTCCAGTTTTGGGCCACCACAAAGAGCGCAGCTATGAATATTTTTGTACAAGTCTTTGTGTCCATTATCTCTTTGGGGTACAGACCCAGCAGTGCTATGGCTGGGTCAAAGGGTAGATATTCTTTTGTCGCCCTTTGGGCATAGTTCCAAATTGCCCTCCAGAATGGTTGGATCAGTTCACAGTTCCACCAGCAATGAATTAATGTCCCTGCTTTGCCACATCCCCTCCAGCATTCATTACTTTCCTTTGCTGTTATGTTAGCCAATCTGCTAGGTGTGAGGTGATACCTCAGAGTTGTTTTGATTTGCATCTCTCCGATTATAAGAGATGTAGAACACTTCTTCATGTGCTTGTTAATAGTTTTGATTTCTTTATCTGAGAACTGCCTATCCATTTCCCTTGCCCATTTATCAATTGGAGAATGGCTTGATTTTTTGTACAATTGATTTAGCTCATTATAAATATGAGTAATTAAACCTTTGTCAGAGGTTTCTATGAAGATTTTTTCCCAATTTGTTGTTTCCCTTCTGATTTTAGTTATATTGGTTTTGTTTGTACAAAAGCTTTTTAGTTTGATGTAGTCAAAATTATTTATTTTACATTTTGTGATTCTTTCTATATCTTGCTTGGTTTTAAAGCCTTTCCCCTCCCAAAGGTCTGACATGTATACTATTCTGTGTTTACCCAATTTACTTATGGTTTCCTTCTTTATGTTTAAGTCACTCACCCATTTTGAATTTATATTGGTGTAGGGTGTGAGGTGTTGATCTATTCCTAGTCTCTCCCACACTGTCTTCCAATTTTCCCAGCAGTTTTTATCGAATAGTGGATTTTTGTCCCCAAAGTTGGGATCTTTGGGTTTATCGTATTCTGTCTTGCTGAGGTTGCTTTCCCCCAGTCTATTCCACTGATCTTCCTTTCTGTTTCTTAGCCAGTACCAAATTGTTTTGATGACTGCTGCTTTGTAATATAGTTTTAGGTCAGGGACTGCAAGGCCCCCATCATATGTGTTTTTTTTCATTATTTCCCTGGATATCCTTGATCTTTTGTTCTTCCAAATGAACTTTGTTATGGTTTTTTCTAAATCAGTGAAGAAGTATTTTGGTAGTTCAATGGGTATGGCACAAAATAGATAAATAAGTTTGGGTAGGATGGTCATTTTTATTATATTGGCTCGTCCTACCCATGAGCAGTTAATGTTTTTCCATTTGTTCAAGTCTAGTTTTAGTTGTGTGGCGAGTGTTTTGTAGTTGTGTTCATATAGTTCCTGTGTTTGTCTTGGGAGGTAGATTCCTAGGTATTTTATTTTGTCTAAGGTGATTTTGAATGGGATTTCTCTTTCTAGTTCTTGCTGCTGAGCTGTGTTGGAGATATATAGAAAAGCTGATGATTTATGTGGGTTTATTTTGTATCCTGCAACTTTGCTAAAGTTGTTGATTATTTCAATTAGCTTTTTGGTTGAATCTCTAGGATTCTTTAAGTAGACCATCATGTCATCCGCAAAGAGTGATAACTTGGTCTCCTCCTTGCCTATTTTGATGCCTTCAATTCCTTTATCTTCTCTAATTGCTACTGCTAGTGTTTCTAGTACAATGTCAAATAGTAGAGGTGATAATGGGCATCCTTGTTTCACTCCTGATCTTATTGGGAATGCATCTAGTTTATCCCCATTGCAGATAATATTAGCTGTTGGTTTTAGATATATACTGTTTATTATTTTTAGGAATGACCCTTCTATTCCTATGCTTTCTAGTGTTTTTAAAAGGAATGGGTGTTTTCTGCATCTATTGAGATAATCATGTGGTTCTTGCTAGTTTGCTTGTTGATGTGGTCAATTATGTGGATGGTTTTCCTAATGTTGAACCAGCCCTGCATCCCTGGTATGAATCCTACTTGATCATGGTGAATGATCCTTCTGATCACTTGTTGGAGTCTTTTTGCTAGTATCCTATTTAAGATTTTTGCATCTATATTCATTAGGGAGATTGGTCTATAGTTTTCTTTCTCTGTTTTTGACCTGCCTGGTTTTGGAATCAGTACCATGTTTGTGTCGTAAAAGGAGTTTGGTAGAACTCCCTCTTTGCTTATTATGTCAAATAGTTTGTATAGTATTGGGATTAACTGTTCTCTGAATGTCTGATAGAATTCACAGGTGAATCCATCAGGCCCTGGGGATTTTTTCTTAGGAAGTTCTTTGATGGCTTGATGGATTTCAATTTCTGATACGGGATTATTTAAGAATTCTATTTCCTCTTCTGTTAGTCTAGGCAGTTTGTATTTTTGTATATATTCATCCATTTCTCCTAAATTGGTGTATTTATTGCCATATAATTGGGCAAAGTAATTTCTAATGATTGCCTTAATTTCCTCCTCATTGGAGGTGCTGTCCCCCTTTTCATCTTTAATGCTGTGAATTTGCTTTTCTTCCTTCCTTTTTTTAATTAGATTGACCAGTACTTTGTCTATTTTGTTTGTTTTTTCAAAGTACCAGCTTCTTGTCTTATTTATTAAATCAATAGTTCTATCACTTTTGATTTTATTAATTTCTCCCTCAATTTTTAGGATTTCTAATTTGGTTTTCTGCTGGGGGTTTTTAATTTGATCGCTTTCGAGTTTTTTCAATTGCATTTCCAATTGATTGATCTCTGCTCTCCCTTGTTTGTTAATATAAGCATTCAGGGATATGAATTTACCTCTGATTACCGCTTTGGCTGCATCCCAAAAGGTTTGAAAGGATGTTTCGCCATTGTCATTTTCCTCGATGAAATTATTAATTGTTTCTATGATTTCTTCTTTAACTAAACGGTTTTGGAGTATCATATTGTTTAATTTCCAATTGGTTTTACATTTGGTTTTCCATGTACCATTACTAATCATTATTTTTATTGCCTTGTGATCTGAGAAGGCTGCATTCATTATTTCTGCTTTTTTGCATTTGTGTGCTATGTTTCTGTGACCTAATGTATGGTCAATTTTTGTGAATGTGCCATGTGGTGCTGAGAAGAAGGTGTATTCCTTTTTATCCCTATTTATTTTTCTCCATATGTCTATTAATTCTAATTTTTCTAAGATTTCATTCACTTCTTTTACCTCTTTCTTATTTATTTTTTGATTTGATTTATCTAAATTTGATAATGGTTGGTTTAAGTCTCCCACTAGTATGGTTTTATTGTCTATTTCTTCCTTCAATTCTCCTAGTTTCTCCATTAGAAATTTGGGTGCTATATTATTTGGTGCATACATGTTGATTAATGATATTTCCTCATTGTCTAGAGTCCCTTTTAACAAAATATAATTACCTTCCCTATCCCTTTTGATCAGGTCTATTTTTGCATTGGCTTTATCAGATATCATGATTACCACTCCTGCCTTCTTTCTATCAGTTGAGGCCCAGAAGGTCTTACTCCATCCTTTAATTCTGACCTTGTGGGTGTCAACCCGCCTCATGTGTGTTTCTTGAAGACAACATATGGTAGGGTTTTGGATTCTAATCCATTCTGCTATTCGTCTACGTTTTATGGGTGAGTTCATCCCATTCACGTTCAAAGTTATGATTGTCATTTGTGGACTCCCTGGCATTTTGATTGCCTTCCCTAATTCTAACCTTTTCTTCTTCGGCTCTACCTTTTAGTCCAGTGATTTACTTTGAATCAGTGCCCCTTGTCCCCTCCCTTGATGTTTCCCTTTTTAGTCCCTCCCTTTTCCTTCCCTCCCCCTCCCCCCTCTCTTTCCCTCCCTTTTTGTTCTCCCTCTCCCCCTCCCCCCCCTTGGTTTTCCCTTCTCCTTACCCTTGTTGGGTAAGATAGAATTCAAGATCCCAATGGATCTGGATGTTTTTCCCTCTCAGAGTTGATTTCCCTGAGATTGAGGTTTAAGTAAACCCCCCCCCTCTTCCTCTCCTTCTTATAGGAGTTTTCTTCCCCTCCCCTTCCCATGTGAATCTTTGTGTGAGAACCATTATTCTATTTGGTCTTTCTTTACCCCCTATTTATACATTACATTTTCCCCACATGTTAGTATACATAGATTGATATAAATGTAGTCCTTATAGAAGAGTTTGAGTAAAAGAAGAAGATAACATTTTTCCCCTTTCCTTAATATTTACCTTTTCAGGTATTCCTTGCTCTTTGATTTTCGGTATCAAACTTTCCACAGAGCTCTGGTCTTTTCTTTGCAAAGAGTTGGAAGTCTTCTATTTTGTTGAATGCCCATACTTTCCCTTGGAAGTATATAGTCAGTTTTGCTGGGTAGCTGATTCTTGGTTGGAGACCCAGCTCTCTTGACTTTCTGAAGATCATGTTCCATGCCTTACAATCATTCAGAGTAGAACTTGCAAGGTCTTGTGTGACCCTGATTGGCATTCCTTTATATCTAAATTGTCTTTTTCTGGCTTCCTGTAGGATTTTTTCTTTTGTTTGATAGCTTTGGAATTTGGCAATTACATTCCTGGGAGTTGTCTTTTGGGGGTTTAGTGTAGAAGGTGTCCTGTGAGCTCTGTCAGTGGCTGTATTGCCCCCTTGTTCTAGAATCTCTGGGCAATTTTCTTTGATTATATCTTGTATCACCATGTCCAGTTTGGTGTTTATTTCTGGCTTTTCTGGGAGTCCAATTATTCTTAAATTCTCTCTTCTCCCTCTATTTTCCAGATCTATCACCTTGTCGGTGAGATATTTTATGTTCTCTTCTAATTTCTTGGTGTTTTGGCTTTGCTTTATTAGTTCTTGCTTTAAAGCCTGGTTTTCTTTTACAGTTTGGTCAAACTGGTTTTGTAGATGCGTGAATTTCTTTTGCATTATTTCCCACTTTTCTTCCCAGAGGGCTTCCATCTTTTTGGTCATTTCTGATTCAAATTCTTCATGGGTTTGTGGAGAGTTTCTATTTCCTTTGGAAGATTTTGGAGCATTTTCTTGTATATCTTCTTCTATCTGCTCTGTATTTTGTATTTTGCCTCCATAGAATGTGTCCAAAGTCGCCCCTTTCTTCTTATTTTTCTTGGTATTTTGGGGCTTCTGTGCTTCTGTGGAGTTTGCCATCTCTGAATGTGGAGGATTAGCTTTTCTTATCTCTGTCTGGTGTTCAGAGGTTTTAGTCCTGGGCAGATTGTCGGTTCTATGAGCTTTCCCTGGGTTAAACTGAATATGCCTCACTGGAACTGGAATGGAAGGGTCGGACCACGAGGCCACACTCCCCCCCCCCCCCCTCGCTTTCCGGAAGTTGCCTTCAGAATCGCTGGCCGTGAGGCTGTTTCGTCAGCCTGCGGGGGGATGGGCTGCAGCTTCCCCAAACTCTGAGGGCAGGGACTTTCACTGAGACTTGGATAGCAGGATCCAGCTGGTGAGGCTGTCTTGCCCGCCCTGAGGGTTGCTGTTGTTTCGACCAGCTCTCTGCAGCGGGAGCCCCAGGCAGTAACTCTCACTGGGACTCGGGTAGAAGGCCCTGAGGGTTGTTGTTCCGAGGACCCTGCTCTCTGAGCCGGCGGGGCTGCGGCTTCCCGGAGCCTTGGACTCTGTGCTCCTACCCCTGAGGTCCGAGTGATCTCAGGTTCTGGCTTTTGAGGGGAGCCATACCTTTTGAACCGGGTCCAGGTCCAGGAGGAGGGTTCCCAGGGTCTGTGCTGTTGATCGTTTTGAATTTCGGCACCTTAGGAGCTTATAGTTTGAGATCGGTCGGGAAGGGTTTTCCGGAGATCTGAACTTTAGCTTTCTCTAAGCCGCCATCTTAACCGGAAGTCAAATTATTGCAATCTTTAAGTTGATTATGTTTCCATGATCTTTTTGGGGAAACTGGTTTCCCAATAGGATCTCAGGGAGATATGTATAAATGGAGATTTTGAGCCTTTGGACTTCATCCCCCAGAAGTTCCTTAGAATTTCCAAAAATACCCTTTTCCTGTGTCCCCGCGTTTTGCATGATTGTATTTAAGTGGTGGTAACTCCTCCCTCTTCCTCTCTTGGACCTGTGACCAGACTGAGGTCAGGCAGTTCTTTTGTTTTAGTTATTATTAATAAAACTTCATTAAATGTAATAGTTATTGATTATTAATTTTTAAAACCCACAAGAGGATAGGGTGCTGGGTCCAGAGTCAAGATTCATCTTCCTGAGTTCAAATCTGGCCTCAGACACTTACTAGCTGTGTGATCCTTGGTAAGTCACTTAACCCTGCTTGCCTCATTTTCTACATCTGTCAAATGAGCTGGAAAAGGAATGGCAAACCACTCCAGTATCGCTGCCAAGAAAACCTTAATTGTGGTCATGAAGATCTGGATACTACTAAAAAACAAATGAAAAATGACTAGCAGCAAGAAGAAGAACCACAGAGGGAGATGAGAAAAGGCTTCTAATTGAAGGTGGGTTTTAGCTGGGGCTTGAAGATAAATGTGAAATTTAAATTACTCCACCCTACTTAGATCTTACTTTATGGTGAAGATAAAGCTGTAATCTCCCGATTGAACAATGAAGGTACTTAGTTCTTACTTTATAGTGAAGCTAGAACTTTAAGTTGTCTATTTTTAGATCTTAATACAAAAAGGTGTTAAGTAACTATAAAGGTTAAATTAATCTCAAAAAGGTTAAGTAATTAACAAAAGGTGAACTTAACAAAGAAGTGTTAAGTAACTCAAAAGATATAATCTAATCAAAGAAGATGAGAACTGCAGAATGGGCAGTCCTGGAAAAAAGCCTCTGATGTGATTGGTAGATGTGAAAATTTAGAGGAGGGGACACAAGAGTAAAAGGTCTATATATTTGGCTCACTTCCTCTCTCCAGTGCCCTTTGGTGGTGGAGAATTGGCTGGTGGCAGCGTGCTGGGCCTTTCGGCATCTTGGTGTGGCTACAAGCTATTGTCCAGTTCAGTGGTGAGTTTCTGGCTGAGTTTTCCCTCCTTTACTTTCCAAACTTTATCCTCTTTGAAGCCTCTGATCTCCTTCAAAGACCCAGCTGTGGAGAGATCTTGAACTCCCCCTGGTACAGTGCAGGCAGGAGAAATCCTATATCTTTCCTCTTTCTCCTTAAATCTTCCCTCTGTATTAATTAAAATTACCATAAATTTTCAAACTGACTTGGGTATATTATTTGGGATTTTTCCCTGGTGACCAATTAATTTAGATTTTAAGTCACAACCCTAAAATTATCTTTACAGAAGCCAGAGAAGCCAGGAGATGGAGAGGAAGAAGAATAGAAAGATGGTAAAAAACAGTTTCTACTTGTCCTTACTGATTTTACATTTTACTAGGGATACAAGATATAAATAGATAATACAAGGCCATTTGGAGCAAGAGAACACTAACTGGGAGGATAAGGGAAAATTTCCTGAAGGAGATAGGGGCCTAAGCTAGAACTGGAAGGAAATGAAGATTATGTTCCAGAACTTCAGGTTCTAGGGTTACAAAAGCAAATTTCAGTCTTGTAGGACTTCCCAAATATAACTTCTTGGCTTGTGCAATGACTGAGGGTTTTCTCTGGAAACTGAAGACTTTGGATTGTTTTAAGCCTATCGAGGGTGTTCCCTGAGTCCCATTCATGTCTAACTCTCTATAGAAAAATTAAAAGGACTTCGGCTGGCTTTCATATAATTACTTTGGCTAACCTTACATATTAAATATAGAACAGGCTCTAATTTATCCAAGAGAAATGGAAAAATATAAAGAACTGATGCTAGAGGGTACAAGCAGCCAAGACAACTTTCCTTCCTTTTCTGATAAGTCCTCCCTCCTTCTGTCCCACTCAATCCTTCAGACATCCCACAAAGGGGAAAGGACTGGAGATTTCAGGAAATTAGATTCTTTATAACTCATAGCACTAGTAGAGAGCAAAATTATAGTTTACTTCTTTACACTATGTCTCTGCCCCTTACTACTTTCTGATGATGGCTTCTGTTTGGTCTTGGAAATCCTTTGTTAGGAGTTGTCCAAAAATTTCATCTCTTTTCTTCAGGGCACTTAGCCCAAGGATTTAGTATTTTCTAGAAATATCTCCTTCCCCCTTCACCCCCCACCCCAAGACTGGGTTCAGTGGCTCCTTAGCTCAGTGGTTCAGCCTCCATCTTACTGAGCTCTAAGCTGTATGACATAGCATTTCTTGTTTAATCTCCCCAAAACTATAGTTCTAATCATGTCAGACCCTTGTTTGAAAACATTTAATGACTCCCTTTTACCTTTACCTAACAAAACTAGATTTAGTGGCTTGAAATTCAAGGTTCTACATGATTTGGACCCAACCTACCCTTTCATTCTTATCTCTAACAACTCTCATGAAATCTGTTCTTTGGACAAAAAGCCCTACCCTGAACATATCCTTTGATTTATTACCTCTATATATTTTGCTCATACTGACCCCTTCATGTGTAAGGCCCTTCTCTCCAGTTCTGTAGTCCATTTTCTACTTCTACTTTAAAGCTTAGTTCAGATAACTTTATTCTCCATTAAGTTTTCCCTTAATTCTTACCAACTGGATATAATCTTTCCCTTCACTAAGCTCACTTTTCCTGCATGCACTTTAGGATTCATGCTGGCCAGCTTGCTACATTTCTTGTCTCTGGGGCTTCTACTTTAGAATGCTGCCCTTTCTCACCTCTACTTCAGAGTTTGCTTCACTTCCTTCAAGATTCTTTTTTTCCTTTGCAGGAGGCCTTTCCCAGGCCCTCTAGCTATCTTATTCTGTTCTAAGGTCTGCCATTGTTGTTCACTCATTTTTCAGCTGTGTCCAACTCTTTGTGACTCCATGTGGGCAAAGATACTAAAGTGGTTTGCCATTTCCTTCTCCAGCTCATTTTATAGATGAGGAAGGGAGGCAAAAAGGATTAAGTGATTGGTTCAGGGTCACACTGCTGGTAAATGTCTGAGGTCAGATTTGAACTCAGGAAGATGAGTCTTCTTGACTGCAGGCATGACCCCCATCTACTGTACCACCTTTACTTTCCATTTACCCTGTACTTGTCAGCATATAAATAATTACCTATTTATTTACAGGTTGCCTCACTCAATAGAATTTAAGTTCTTTGAGGGCAGAAAGTTTTTGTCTCTCTCTTTTTTAGAAACTGGCAAATAGCATGATCTTAATAAATGCTTACAAACTGACCCAGCATTAAGTTCCTATTTTATTGCTCTTTCACATTCTACCTTAGATCATAAGGAACCTCATCATTTTCTACCCAGCGACTTTTCTGGAATTCATGTTCTCTAGAAACTTAATCATTCCATAAGATGAAATAAAATCTGAAACACTTTCTCAGATGATTTCACACCTTGGCTTATGCCCTCTCTTCTTCCCTTTTCAGCTTCTTTTTTATGTGTTGTCTTCTCCCTTTAGATTGGGAGCTATTGGAGGGCAAAGATTGCCTTTTGTCTTTCTTTGTATACCCAGCACATAGCACAATGCTTGGCACAAAGTAGGCACACTTAATATTGTATTGATTCTGACTCTTATTACTTGTTTATGTTCTAATCTCCTACACCATATTATCATTCCATGAAGACCAATATTTTATTATTCTATGTATCCCCTATAGAATTGAGCACAGAGACTTATATGTAGTACACACTCAATAAATATTTATTGAAGGAATGAAACTCATTATACCAGGAAAGTCCCTTGTGGTGCTAAACACTCTACAATGATCTGTTGTTAGGATAGATAGTTCTGTTGATATGGCAAGCTCAAGTTATGGCACTTTCACTATTTTGGCTAATATATTATAATTTTAGTGGTTTAAAAAAAACCCACGATGGTCATTTATACTGACCAGTTTATGTAAATTGCAATTAGATTTGCTAGAGAAACAAGCCCTAAATCTTGTCCTCTGGCAGGAACATAAATTGTTAATTATCCCTTTTTCTGGTACAATGATTTTTTCAATGAAATTTCTCAAGAGGCATATACAGTGTGTTGTCATTAACATTTTGATATTCCAGGGAATGGCTTACAGGTTTGTTCTGAGACCTATTTATAATACCAGATAAATATGGCTAAGATGGTAGAATATATATTTTAATGCTATTGCTTTTAATGAAATGAATTTTCAATATTTCAACACATTCAGAGGGCAACTATTCCCTTGATTCCGGTAGAATAGATTCAGTGGGTGCAGTAATTAAATTTTGGATAAAAGAATTTCAAACCCTTGAGGGGAAATACTTTTTCCTGGCATCATTTACATAATGCTTCAATACTCTGAGGAGAAAAAAGATACCCTTTAGCTCTGCTATTATTACAAATAGCATCCATCTGTGAAAGACATCAGAGTTTGAAAGCAGCAGCATTCTCCTATTCCTTTAATGCTTTGCAAAGCATTTCTTGCATTTTCTGTCTTTTACATTTAAGACTTTCTCCTGATATTCTGCTCACCATTTTAGTAATAGGGTATATGAAGGTCTTACTTGATTAAAAACCTAGATGTCATGTCTCTTGTGGTCTCTCTGACAACTATATTCTTGTCTTAAAAAAGAGATTAAGTTTCGCTTGGTTGGTCATGCTTCTAAACCTTATGGCTGCTGTAAGTGCATGTGATTAAACTATATTCCAGCTGTAACACTTTTCCTGGGAATATTTACATTTTGGAAACATATACTATGTGGAGGCTTGGGGAGTTATTGATACCAGATATTTAGGTGAATACCTGTTAAAAACTAAAAGATGGGGCATTTCATTCCCTCCTTGGAGACATCCTCTCCTCCCTGGGTTTTCATGACAATGCTCTTTCTTGATCATCCTTCTATCTGTTTGGCAGCTCTTTCATCTCCTTTGCAGAACTATCATCCAAAGCCCCATATGTGTGAATTCAATAGGGCTCTAGTCTAAGCTGTTACCCTTTCTTCTCTCTACACACACTTCCTCTAGGCAAGCTTACAAACTCCCATGGGTTCAATGAGTATTTCTATTCAGGCAGCTTCAAGATCTATATATTCAGCCACAAATGTTTTCCTTAAACTTTACTCTTACCTTTCAGTTCAATGTCTAATAAATATCTTGAACCTGTCATTGCCACTCCCAACTTTTAGATTTCTGTTGAGGGCATGACCATCCTTTCAGATGACTGTTAAGGGTAAATTTTAGGGTTGACACTGAATATATTTTTTAGTTGGTCACCAGGAATTTAAATTCTAAATCCCAACTCAAGTCAGAACGGAATTTTATGGTGGTTTATTTACAATAGAAGGAAGAAATTAAGAATGAGGGAGAGAGAGGGAAAGGGGAAGATCTGCTCCAGTCTGGTCTGAGCCAGGGGGAGTTCAGCGGCCTCAGCCAAAGGACCTTCCCAGAAGATTAAATCTAGCTTGGCTTCCAGCCATGAGGTCTCCTCCAAGATGAGGGGCCTCCTTAGAGGCTGGTGCCTTCAAAAAGGCCAAGGGAAAAGGGAGTCAGCCTTATCACTCACCACCTGACAGTCTAAGAGAAGCCATCTCAGGTCTCATGCTGGACCTCCTCCAAGTCAAGTTCCACCATGTTAAATTTATTTGTGGTTGAGAATGAAATATATTAATTAGGTGGTTGCCAGGGATTTAATTTCTAAATCCCAAAATGAATTACTAAAATAAATGGAATTTATGGTAGTTTATTTACAATGGAGAGAAGATATTAAGGAATGAGAGAGAGAGAGAGAGAGAGGAAACTCTGGCTTCCTCTGAGCCAGATAGAAATACTAAGGCCCTAATCAGGGAAAAGAGTCTCAAGATGGTGGGCCTTTCTTGGAGGTTTCATACCTCCGAGAAAGGCATAGTTCCTAAGTCAGCTGTTCATTCACCAACGGTGACTGTCTAAATGGAAAGAAGTCTGGGTGTCTGTCTTCCGGTCACTCCTCCAGTGTCTATCTTCCAGTCTCTCCTCTGAGTCAGAGAGCTCTTCCATCCAACTCAAATCTCAAATCAAATGAAATTGAATATATCTTCTTCCCTCTGCTCCTCTTTTTAAAGATCTTTTTCTTTTGTGTCACCTCCCCTAAATTTCACATCTACCAATCACAGCAGACACTTTTCTCTAGGACTGCCCACTCTTTAGTTCACACCGTCTTTGGTTAGAGTATACCTTTTTGAGTTACTTAACACACTTTTTGGTTAGCTCACCTTTTGTAGTTACTTAACACGTTTTTGTAGTTAAAATGGGTAGATTTACTTAAAATACTGAGTTATCACATTTTGGGGATTAAAATCTAAAAATAGACTGGATTACAATTCAATCTTTCCAATAAAGGAAGAACTAAGTACCTCCATTGTTATAATCTGGGGTTTACAATTTAATCTTCACAATAAAGGGAGAACTAAGTATCTTCATTGTTACAATCAGGAGATAGCTAAATCCAATCTTCACAACTGCCAAAGGAAAAAAGTCCCTCTCATAGGAAATGCTACAAAATATAAAGGTAGTTCTTTACATTACTTCCTGTATCTCACATGTACCAATGGTGGCTTAAACTTGGCTTTGGACAGCCCAGGGGGTTCAGTCAGTTGTTTCTGATTTGTCACTTGCTAGCACATATGGGTCATAGACCATCCTCTCCCATAGTTAATCCTTAAGTGGGGGCATATACAGTCCTGGTTGCTAAAATTCTAAAGACTAAGCAGGGTGGGAGTAAATCTAAAATTCATAGTCTCCCCCTGATGATGATTGGGAGACTAGTCTCCCCAATTGATCACTAAATATAATCACTTTGTACCTCTAAAATCTTCTAAGTACAGGTGAACACAAAATTTCACCTTCTAAGAGGAAACTACAATAGTTAGAGCTAAGAGAGAGACAGCAAAAACAATGTTTTTCTGGGTGCATTGACAAAACCCAATTAGGGGGCAGTCCCCTTTTGGCATAAGAGTATACATTCAAAATAAATGTTCAATCAACCTTCAGTTCACCCAAAGTTCATTCTGGATCTTCTTGATGAAGTGCAGGTTTTTCAGGAATCTTTGTCTGCAAACAGTTCATTCTCTGGATTTTAGAAGTTAGCAAGCCTCTTTCCTTGAAGATCTTTCTTGAACAAAAATTTTAAATCTTGGATTTTTATGAAAATACATTACCAGGTTCACAAACTTGAGCCATCCCTAATTCTTCTTCTCTCCCTCACATCCAATCAATGCCATTCTGTTTGTTGATTCTAAATATACGGTATTTCTTACAGATGATGTAATTCAATCTGATGATGCTTCATCATGGCATGTGTATGGTGGTAGCCAGATTAAGAATGTGACCCATGACTCCACAGAGAATGTAAACTATCTTGAATAGATTTAAATAGCAAAAGTAACTTCAACTATCCCATGAGGGGGGGGGGGGAACAACTTGCATGGGACCTAGGGCCATGTTGGCACTATGCTTTCTTTGTTATATTTCTATATGATATCTGGTTTGACCTGGGTTTGGTGTGGGGATCCACCATATCCCTCTGTCCTGCTGCTGTCCAGGACTGGCCTTTTTTGTATAAGCCTCCCCCATAAGCCAAATTAACATAATTGACCCCAATGAACTCAATAAAATTTATTAATAACCAAGCTGATATAGGTTCCTCTTTCTTTGGTATCTCAGTATTCTTGCAGAGGGTTTTAGTCCTTATATATTGGCATAATCAATACAGAACAGATCTACCCCACCTCTTCTAATTGGCATAATCAGTGTAGAACAAGTCTTGTATCCTTACAATTGATGTAGACAGGATTCCTGGCCCTCCTAGAAATCTTGTGTCTTAATAGCATGGTGGGGAACCTGGGTTCTTGAAGGCTATACCTTAATAAGATCACAAGATTTGGCTGTTTCTACCTTTTTGGAAAAGCTTTTGATGTGGGTCTTCTCCTATCCTCTATATTATTTTCTTTCTCAATAACCTCATTGGCTTCCATTGCTTTACTTATCATCTCAATACATATAACTCCCAGATATATTAAAAAAAACCAACCTCAGTCTCTTCTCTGAGTTTTAGTCCTGCATTATCAATTGCCTATTAGACATCTCATAATAAATGTCCCAGAGACAGCTTACATTTGACATATCTAAAACTGAACTCATTATCTTTCTGTCCCAACCACACTTCTCCCAAACTTCTGTTTTTTGTCAAAGGTACTTATATATCCTTCTAGGATCTTAAGTTCATAATTTCAATGGCTTCCTTATGCTTCTTCATTCCATATGTCTATCCACTCAGTTGCCAAATCTTACTGTTTCTGACATCTTAACATGCATTGTGTGTGACTCCTTCTCTCAACTTTCATAGCTACCACCTTAATTTGGGCCCTCATCACCCTTCGGCTAGACTATTGCAATCTCCTCTTCATTGGTTATCCTGCCTTATGTCTCTCACCAACCTAGTCCATCCTACTTAATGTTGCCAAAGTAATCTTTTTTACATGTAGATATGACCCTGTAACTCCCCAACTCATTTAACACTGGTTGCTTCCTACAGCATCTGATATAAAATATAAAGTGAGTTTACTCTTTCAAGTCTTATGGGGGGGAGGGGAGCAGCGAGGTAGGGATAGAGTTTCCAGGTCTTTAGTCAGGGAAGACTTGGGTTCAAATGTGGCTTAAGACACTTGTGAACTATGTGACCTGTGACAAGTCTCTTAATCCCAGTTGCCTAGCTCTTACTGTTCTTCTGCCTTAGAATTGAAACTAGATTAGAAGATAAGGGTTTAAACAATTTTTTTTAAAAAGTCCTATACTATCTGTCCTTAACCTACCTTTCCAGTTTCATTGAACATTAATTCCCATCTTGCACTATTCAATCTAGCAAAATTAACTTCTTTTGATGCACATGCACACACACACACACACACACACACTCCTCCTCCTCCTCCATTTCTCTTCATGCTTTTGCATTGGTTATCCCACATACTTAGAAAACATACCCTTCTTTCTCCTATCTTGGGGTCCAACTTCAAGATGCGTCTCAAGGACCATTTTCTGTATGAAATCCTTACTGATCTTTCCACCCCAAATATTAGTTCCCCCATCCCAAACTACTTTGTATATCTATTTATGCACTTTATACTTATGCTATATACTTGTTATTACATACATGTATGAATTCTATGTTATTACACATGCACAAATATATCATCAGATGTATAGCAAATATATCTATGAAACTACATTATAGAATGTTATTTATATACAAGTTTATATATATGGGAATATGCATACATTTGTGTGGATATATTTGTTGTATTTTTCACTGGAATATATTCTAATATATTCTAGATCTTGGGAATAAAGGTTATTTCCTTTTTTTTCTTTTTGTATTTGTATCCCGTGCTTAGCACAATGCTTGTCACATAGTAGGTCCTTGAGAAATACTATTTCAACAAACATGTATAAATCACCTATCACAGCCCCAGGCTCTAGGGATATAAATCTAAGACTTTTTTTTTCTAGAAATAAGTCAAGGATGAATATGATACATTTTCTTAATGAAATATTAGTGAGGTACCTTGCAGAGAACTAGTTTCAATTCACAAATATTTACAGTAGGATAAGATGTTTCCATTAGTTTTTCTTTGAATGATAAATCCTAGGACATTTTCATGATGGTGATTATGTGACCTCGAAAAAATAGGTCACTAGAGAACATGTTGGCCTTACATAAATAAGGGCAATTATTTCTCTTAAATGACATGGGAAGAGGTGTATGATAAGCCACTTCCTGACATGTTATATACCTGTCCCAATACTAGCACAAAGAACAGGTAGGTCATTGATATGTTTCTGAGGGGAGAATCAAGGTCACTTTGCCTAGTCTTAATACTGTGGCTCACTTCTTTTTCCTGAACAGGAATTTTCTTGTTGATTAGTTAAGAAAAAAAAAAAGATAGGTAGAGACTGATAGGCAGCTGGTAGAAGCAGGAGCTATTCATGTTTATAAAGAGAGGAGAAAGAACAAAATTTCAAGCCTGAGATCTCTTGTGTGAAGAAGATTTTAGAAATTAAGAAAAGATAAAGAATCATCCCACTAAAGAACTTGAAGTGTCAGGACTAAATGTTCCCATTTTCCTCCTACCTAGGTATCTGAGTGACCTGTGATTATCTCTAAAACACAAGAGCATACAATACAAAAATAAATATAAAGTATATCATTTCGTGTCTCAGGCCATTTTAATGGTTGCTTCTTGATCTTTCTGGTGAGAGACAAGTGATCAGATGGTTATTACTAAGTAGGGCTGGGGCTGGTTTTATTTAGAACATGTTTCCAAGAGGGTGTAGTATATGAAGACCACTGTACTGGAAATCAGAGAACCTGGGTTTGAATCCTGGCTCTCCCACTTACTAAACTTTGTGAATTACAGCAAATTATATGTCATCTCTGAGCCTCTGTTTCCTCCTTTGTAAAATAAAGGGTTTAAACTAGATGACTTCTATGAACTTTTCTGGATCCAAACCTAAACTCACAGGATTGCTTCTATGAGTATGACTTTGCATAAGTAAAAGGAATGAATGTTATCTAAAGGCACAAAGCAAAGAATTTGACACAAATACAGGAAAGACATGATTTGTGATTTTGTGAGCATCAGGAATTCTGTATTTGGGAACTGACTTCACCAAGAGAGTATGGCTATTGATTACTTAGCAGATGAGTCTTAGAGAGTTTCTTGAGCCAGGAAGAGGTTAAATGATTTCCAAGATCACAAAGCTAGCAAATGTCAAAAGTAGAATTTGAATTCAAGTCTTTAGTACCATGTTCTATATGTAGGTACATGAAACTCATATTTTGTTTTGTTTTTTGAATTTTGGTGCTACTTCTGTCCCAATGCACAGGCACAATAGGTGCCTACATGATAGGAAGTGAGAAATATTACTGTCCATACCACCCAATTTATCTTCTATGGCTCTGTTCCTATTATATAGAGAGATATGGCTTTCAAGGCCTCTTAGCTGGGACAGGAAGGAGTGAGGAGACTGGCATAGGGAAAAGAAGTTATAGCCTAGGATTGCTCTGGGTGTCACAGCAGATTATGAGGGAATATTAATCAAGTCCTAGTCTCCAAGAAGCTTATATTCTACGTGGGGAGACAAAGCAAACAATAAAATGTTAAAAATATAAGAAGAATAATAGATTATTAAGGCCCAGGGAAAAATTTTTAGAAGAGGTAGTATCTGAACTAAGCCTTTGAAGAAAGATAAGGCTTCTGAAGGGGCAGTGATGAGGAGGGAATGCTTACCTAGTATGGGGCATGCAAATATATGGTAATGGGAGATGTAGTACTGAGTTTAGGAAATGGCTAATAGATAGGTTTTGGTTAGAATGAGTGATGAAGAATGGGGTAAAATTGGGCTAGAAAGGCAGGTTGTAGTCAGATTGTATTGTTTAGTTGTTTTTAGTTGTGACTGACTCTTTTATAACCAATTTTAGGTTTTCCTTGGCAAAGATACTGCAGTGGTTGTCATTTCCATATCTGGCTCATTTTACAGATGAAGAAACTGAGGCAAATAGGGTCAACTAACTTGCCTAGAGTCAGCCAGCTATTAACTGTGTGAGAGTAGATTTGAACTCACAAAGAGAGAATTTGTATTTCAAGATTGAGCTCAAATCTCATCTTTTCCAGGAAGTTATTTCTAGTCCCTGAGAGTTTCCATCTCAACTAGTCTGTATTTATCTTGTATGTACCTGGTTGTCTCTTGTTAGAATGTAAGTGAGGGCAGGGTCTATTTCTGTCTTCCTTTGTATTACCAGCACTTAGCACAGTGCCTGGCTCATACTAAACATTTAACACATCCTTTTAAGTCCCCTAAAGATTTTTAAGTAAGGGAGTGACATGGTCTGACTTATGCCTTAGGAATAAATTTATAGTTGTCTGGAAGCTGGAATGGAGAAGAAGAGACCAGTCTGGAGTCTAATAATGAGAGGTCCAAGTAACAAATGTAGCCTTGCTCTAGGCAGTGGCACTATGAGTAGGTAGAAGGGGATGAATGTCAGAACTGTTTAGAGGTAAAATGATCAAACTTGGCAATTCATTAGAGAGAGGTAGAGGCAGAATCAGAGATAATTAAAAGGGAATTTGGAAAAAAAAATAGTTTCTAGAAACCTATTATTGATTCAGATGTGGGAAGCCAGATTATCCTTGAGATAATTGATCAACAAAGTAATTTTCTGATTATTATTTTTGTTTTTTTAGTAGAGCCACTTAGCTAATTATGAACAACAAATATTTGTTGGATGATGAATAAGAACTGGGGAGGGAGTGCTTCATTCTTCTCCCTTAATGGGGCTCTTAGAATACTGGAGGAGACAAATAGCAAATGGCTTTGAGACCTACCAGTAGATAGTAGGTTCATAGATTTAGATCCAGAAGGAACCCTAGAAGCAAATTGTTACCATTACCTCATGTTATAGATAAGGAACCTGAGGTTCAGAGAGAAGATGGCTATTTAACCAAGATTATCAGATAATAAAGAGAGCTGGGCCTAATTTACTAATAAATGGCTCCTATTTCTGAGAAGTAAAATGCATTAGACTCAGAGAACTCAGAGCCTTTGATTCAAATGTTTGTTTCTTCACTTTTTCTTCTTTCTTTCTTTCTTTCTTCCTTTCTTCCTTTCTTTCTTTCTTTCTTTCTTTCTTTCTTTCTTTCTTTCTTTCTTTCTTTCTTTCTTTCTTTCTTTCTTTCTTTCTTTCTTTCTTTCTTTCTTTCTTTCTTTCTCTTTCTTTCTTTCTTTCTTTCTTTCCTTCTTTCTTTCTTCCTTCCTTCCTTCCTTCCTTCCTTCCTTTCTCTCTCTCTCTCTTCCTTCCTTCTTTCCTTCCTTCTGTTTTTTTTTTTAAACCTTTACCTTCTGTCTTAGTATTAATTCTAAGACAGAAGTGCAAAGGCTAGGCAAATGAATTTAAGTGACTTGCCGAAGTTCACACAGCTATGAAATGTTTTGGTCCAGATTGGAACCCAAGTCCTCCCAACACCAGGGCCGACAGTAACCATTGTACTATCCAGCTGCTTCATGGGTTCAAATATTTTTTGGCTAGATGATCACAGGCAAGTGACTTCACCTCTCAACTTCTTCATTTATAAAATATAGATGATATCTATAGTAATTATTTCATAAGTAGTTTATATATCAAATGAGATATTAAGCCCCTTTATAAACCTCAAAGTTCTCTGTAAGGGCCAATCTTATGATCACTGATAAAGGTATGAAAAATTTGATATGAAACCCCAGCTAGCTAACCAAGACCTCATTTAAACTCTTAAATCACCCACTAAAATGCAACCCAGAAAGATCTAGAATCTGAGGGGGTCAGGAAGGAATGGGAATGATTTGTTAATGATACCTCCCCTGATTGGTTTCATTTGCTAATTAAAATTACTTCAGGCAGGCTGGATGTTAAGCCTTATAAGTTTTATTCTCAAGGTCTTTCAGATGAAAAACTGTGATGTCTAGCAACATGTTAATTTTAATAAAATTCCATTACAATAAAATAATTCAGACTTTCTCTGAAGATTTTACAAGTAGATGTCACTGTAGGCTTGGCACTCAATAAATACCTCTGGAGCCCTCAATAAATGCTTATTGGGTTGAATTGTGTTCATTTTTATTTGGATTTTACAGATTTATTTCATGTGACTTGTCTGAGTGTTAGTTTCCCAGGAGCTGCTCTAAGATTCTGAACCTATAAGACTTGGTAGAAAAGAATGACACAAAACAGATGCCAAACATTCAAGTTTGAATAGCTTTTTGTTTACTTGTTTGGGGCTTTTTTTTTTTGACTGAATCAATCAGCTGTTTTGTTATCATATAAATACAGTCTGTCTTAATAGATTTTTGGCATCCTTCTGTGGAGTAAACAGAGTGATCATTTTGCAAAATGTAACCTGTTAATTGTTTTGTGCTATGATTTAGGTAAGATCAGAGAGGTGAACTGTCTTAATCCCTAGGCCAGCTCTATGTAATACATTGTGTACATTATCATCAAACATACATGGAAAGACCCATACTAGCATTTCTAGGAAAAAAATGTTTCTTAATTTCAATGACTTTGCAGGCTCATTGACGTGAATATTCCTTCTGTGGAGACAGATTACAATTCACCCAGGCTTGTATCTGGTCATATCCTCCTCTAAATGATCTCTTGATCCATTAATCAACTAACAGTTATTTTTTAAAAATGGCTACTGTGTGCCATTAGAGATACAGGGACAGAGAATGAAATAATTCCTCCTGCAATGATTGTATATTCAAATGAGGGTATAATAAATTCAAACTAAAAAAATATATATAGCGTTAATAAACACATACAAATATACAAACATGCAAGGTGGGAAAATACAAGTAGTTTAGGAGAGTACTAGCAGTTGAGAGAGTTTGGAGTGAGAATTAGAAAAGGTTTCACCTAGAAAGTGGTGCTCTAGCTGTATGCTCAAGAAAAAGAGACTCTGAAGCCAAGGTCAGGAGGGAATGCCATCCAGGTATGGGGACCAGGCAGTGCAAAGGCATGGAAATGAGATAGTGAGTGAGAAACTGAGTGAGAAACCCAGAAAGACAGTTTGGCTAGATCAAAGACAGAGTAGGGTTAAAGCAAAGTGCTGGGTAGTTTCCTTTATGGCAACAAAGAATTTTAGAGTTGGAGGGAACATCCAACTAGTTGACATCAAGTCCAATTTATTCCCAAAAGGAAACTACATAATAACATTAACATTGGGTGGCTACCAATTCAATTTGAGAACGATCTACTGGTTATTTCTTACTCTTGCCATGTAATGAAGCCACCTCCATTTTTTTTTCTTCCTGGTATTCAATTTTTCTCTGCAATTCATGCCTAGTGTCCAGACTAGGACACAGTTGGATAAGCAACTCAAAAAAAGCCATTCCATCAGTATAATAGTTATGAAAAACACTATGAAGAGACAATGAGCTAGGCCCCAAGTTGAACAAGAGGAGAACAGTGAGCTAGATTGTTCTTGGGAAACTTGAGAGTTTTTTTTTTTTCTGGTCTGGCACAGGCTAAACCTAATAAATGTTTGTGGATTGGCTCATTGTTTTTAATGATCTTAAAACAAAGGCCCCATCTTTGTAACATCCACGTTTTTCTAGTGATATGCATATCTTTGAGTAATGGAATATCATGTTCTATGAAGAATTTAAGTTGAGGCTAGCCCAAAGAGCATTGGAGAAGTGCATGGTGTGAGCAGACCACAACATACCAAGAGTATATTACCAGCAACAGTGAAAAATATTGATAAAAATGCATTATTTAGTTTCAGACTGATCCAAAGTGGTACCAAATTCCTCAGTAGTAATGTTATGTATAACTTAAGAAGATGTTACCCTTGTTTCCTACTTACCTATATGGGGGCAAGTGTTTTCTGTGATGAATTTAAACTCAGAACCAATAAGGAGACGAAAAAGTCTACATTAAGATCTGCCTTACATATTTTTAATTTTATTTTTGCTTCAAATAATAGCTTTGGAAATTATTTAATAATCTGTCACCACAGAGGAAAGGAATGAGTTTTCAGTGAATAAGAAATAATCAGGGATATTAGATACACTTCTCCATTTCTGTGGGTGGTCAAATATTCCATTATTGAGGGTGGTCAAGCAGAGTCTGAAGGCCCACCTGACAGGAATGCTGAAAAAGGGATTTTTGTGTTCTTTGCATTACTGACCTAGATGACTTCTAATTCTATATCCTTTGTGTGATTCTACATTCTATGCAGAGTCTGCTTTTAAGCAGGAGGAACAGAAATGTCTTTTTATTTCTTCCAGACCAGGAAAAGTAATTCTTTATTTCTCCGTTGTACAATTGGAATCACCAAATAATATGTACATAATCAAGTAGATAATGGAGGCAATTATCCAGATAATTTAAGTTTCACAAAAATCCTTTGAAATAACTCAATAAGCATGGCCATAGTGATGAGGAGATGGAGAAGACTGAGCCAGAACTTGGATAATTGCCTCCATTATCCAAGTTGTATGTAGATAAAGATGATGGAAAGACAGTAAAACAGAAACACCACTGGAGTTAGAATCAGAAGAAACACATTCAAATTCCAGCTTCACCATGTAAGTGACCATGGGCAAAACACAGTCTCTCGGCCTCTTTAGCAAACAGAGAAGATAATATTTACAACCTTCTACCTTTAACAAATTTAACTTGAGTCAACATAATTAATAATGTACAGTATGAAGAACAATGGACGACACTAAAGGAAACAAAGATTAACTAAGATAGTCCTTAGATGATGATGGGAGTGGTGGCAGCAGGAATCTTATAGGCAGAGATATAATATCAGGGTTAGGTGATTGGAACTTTGACTTGGGTCACCGTCACAGGGGGTAAGAGAAGTACTTTTTTTCTAGAATGACCATTTCAAGGGGCCTTCATGATTTTCCACTGGCTCATGAACCTGTTCAACAGATGTCTGGGCTGCCATCACCCAAATTTTGCTAAAGCATCTTTATCTCTTGATACTGGCCTTTCCCTAGAGGGGTTAGGGCTAGATTCTTTGGGGAATGGGCCACTAGAATAACCATAATTGTGGTTGGACTGCCTGTAGCAATACTATTAGTCTATATGCTATATTCTCCATCAACCCCAAATTTACTCCACAGGTTTAGATTCTTAGTTACAAATCAATTCGAAGAGATACAAAGATACTCAAGTAATTTCCAAATATATGTAATAAGTGTAGGGGAGAAGTACAAAGTGCTATTTGTGCTCCAAAGGGGAAAAATCACCATGAATGATAGGATTCAGGGAAGGTTTCATAGGATAGGTGGTAGCACTAAATTAGAATATTAAAAGAAGAGTAGGGGGCAGCTGGGTGGCACAGTGGATTGAGAGCCAGGACTAGAGAAGATAGGTCCTGGGTTCAAATCTAGCCTATGATACTTTCTAGTTGTTGTTCTAGTGTTGTTCTAGTGTTGATCCTGGGCAAGTCACTTAATCCCCATTGCCTAGCCCTTATCGCTCTTCTGCTTTGGAACCAATACACAGTATTGATTCTAAGAAGGAAGATCAGGTTTGTTTTTTTTTTTTAAAGTAGAATGCCAATAGGCAAAGATGGGGATAGTGATATGGAGTGGGAAGTTATTCTGAACTTGGTAAATGGTTTGAACCTCAGGCTGAAGGTAGAAAACACAAGGCAAGTACTATAGATTGAGTAGTTCAGTTAGGCCAAAGTACTGGATGATGAAATCCCTGAATGCCAGGCTAAGGAATATGGATTCGGGGTTACTGAGAAGATGAAAAGATAATGAATGCCAAGCAATTTATAACCATAAAATGCTACATATATATAAATGCCAACCTTGATAATAATATGATTAAAAATAAATTTTTATAATTAAAAAACAAATTAATTTCTATGATCTAAAATTGGGCTAAACCTCTATGGTAATACTCTTCAGGTTTTTGTCAACTCTCATTCTCTGGAATGGTGTTCACCAAAGTGGAGGCCGTGGTGTCATCCTATGGAGGGTCTATTGCCTGACCCCAAAGGGTGTGTGATCAAACATCTAAAGGGTAGAAGGACAGGTTGCAACCCATTCTTTCTTTAAAAGCTGTTGTGGAGTCTGACTTGAATAAAACCCTGGCAATAGTTATGCCACCATAAGTACCTTTTCAATTCTCTTTGTTGTGTGACCTCACAAACACTTTTCTTCTGAGAAGAGTTTGGTCTCTAGCTAACAACAGCTGTTTGGTGACAAAGTACAGTAAATAAGACAATCTGACTCTTCTTCCTTGCCTTTTATTAGTTAGGACAGAGTGGTCATATGGAATGAGTAGACATGGAAAGCTTGGGACTGGGATCATGGAATCATTAAATTATACTTCCACCCCCAAACTCATTCATCTTCCAAACTTGTCATTGTGGTTAGGGCCTCCAACATCCTTCTAGTCACCTAGGACTCTTCAATCTCAGAATCAATCACCCCACATTACACATAACTAATCCTTGGACAGATCCTGATAGTTTTAACTCCACAATATCTTATATTCTCTACTCACACTGCTACCATGCCGAATCAGGCCCTTACCACTTCTCACTGAGACTACTGGAATCATCTCCTAACTGGTCCCTCTACCTCAAGTCTCTACTGTCTTAAGCCCATTTTCTACACAGCTGCAAAGGAAAACACAAACATAAGTCTGTCCATTGTAAAATGGAGATTTGAACTCCAGACTTCAATTCCTAGAAGTCCTTGGTAGTTCCCAGAATTCCCTAAAATCTCACCAGAGTCCTCACCTGGGCCAAGAACAAAATAGGTATTTAAACTGACTGTACCACCTACTAGCTCTCACCCTCTCCCTGCTTCCACTTCTAAGCACACGCAACTCTCTACCTAGCCAGGCAAGATGTAGAGTAAGTGGTTGTAAATGGGCTCTGTAGAGTAAGTGGTTGTGAATGGGCTCTGGGCCTAACCACGTGCTTTTCTTATTTTGTATCCTTGGTTGAAATCTGGCCTCAGACACTTCCCAGCTGTTTGGCCCTGGGCGGGCTGCTTAAACCCCATTGCCTACCCCTTACCACTTTTCTGCCTTCTAACAATAGGCATCTAAATGGATAAAAACCCAAGGAATTTATTACATTTGCTGATTGTTTTGTTTAAGGTTTAACTTTGTGATTTTAAGTTCATATATTACTGCATTCAATACTATTCTGTTACACTGAATCAGTTTAATGTACTGGGTTTTAAATACTGTTATATTCTGTTGCTTTTCCCCTATAACTACACTGAACAAACATTATTGAGTAGGCCCATGTAAAAACAGCTTTTATATTTTTGACTTTGTAAATTGTCACATAGAGGATAGATGAACTCTCCATCAGAAAATTGCTATAACAACCTTTGGACAATTTAAGGAGCTAAATATCTCAAATTGATTTTAGGGGTTCTTTAGACATAATTTTTAGAATTTTTTTTCTTAACAATCTCTGGTCATTTTGCCTGCCCCTAACAGGAGGTAAGGCCCATTTTAGTAGCTGAAGTGAAATACAATTATAAACCCCAACTCCCACGTTTATAAAAATGTGAATGGAAGTTGGAAAGTTAATCTCAGGGCATTGTACCCCTAGAAGCCTCCAAAAAGAAAAAAAGAGCATCTCTCATTTATAACATTTCAGCTCACTTTACTTCCACCAGAATGATATCTAGATTTCTTGATGATGTTCTAGACCCAAAATAAGTTTTACTTTGTTTAAAAACATGTTTACCAAGGTTGAAAGATTTGCTACATTTGTAAAAATTGTGACAAATATGCATCAGTTCACAGGCTTTTAAAAATGCCATACAGCAACTTATGTAAAAATGATAGTGTGTTTGTTTGCTATTGCAATTAATTGGACTATTGAGAATTTTGGGGATATTGATACCCACATATTTGTAATATTGTTCTTTATAAAAAAAACAACAACAAACTGTTATCATGTAAAATTCATTTGCTTGTACTCACAGTGGATCATGGCCAGATATGAAGAGGAAATGGATCTCATTTTTGGTGAGAAAACCTTGTATTCTATATTTTCTTAGCTGACAAAGTGTGTCAATGATTATAAGCTACATTTTATTTTAAAAACTCTTTTATTATATTTCTTCTTGCATGTGCAATATACTATTTCAGTTTTTTTTTATTTTTCTCTCCTTTTTATATTTGAAGCACATCACCAGTATTAAGAATTTTCTTTAACTTTTTTGATTTTGTAGTAATATAAGTTTAAAATACATTTGCTAATGCATGCCCCAAAAGCTTGAGACTGTAAAAATGATGCCACTAATTATTTTAAAAAATTATGGGACTTTGATTAATGATCCTGTCTGATTCCAGGACAAGATATACAAAAGAGCCATTGCATAGGGCCAAAGAAACCAATCCAGGAAGGATTGATGCACTTCTAAGCCAATACAAAGGACTTGAACCTAGTGTGAAGACTCAAGGTTGCGACACTAAACATATGTTAAGACGTAGGCCTTCCTTGTATCCACACTCACTCTGAAAATACTTACAGACAAGTATCCCTAACTTGGCTCCTACTTGGCTTCTATAATCTAGTCCCTTTTCTGTCTTTCATAGTGTGGCAAACTTCCTGTAGTTCTGGCTACTGACTGGGTAAATGAATCATTTCTTAGATCATTTTAATTGGGCCTTGATTCAAGGACCTGTTATAGATTTACTTTTCCTTTATTTAGAATTTTTACACATAAGACTTTGGTAGTCTATATTTTCACCCAGAAATTATCTTTTTTTATTTGGATTATTCTGATGTCTTTTTAATTTCTCTTGCCAATTGATTCATATACCTCATAACTTAGCCATGCGTCCCTAAATGATCCTGTGTTTTTCAATCACCCTCTTCAAGGGGGGGACCATGAAGGGACCAGGAAGATGCATCCAGACTACAAGCTGTATGAGAAGATCAAGAATGAACTTTGGGTGTGGTTGATTGAACATTTATTTGTATGTATACTTTCATGCCAAAGGGGACTGCCCCCTAAATGGCTTTTTGTCAATGAGTCTAGCAATTATGGTTTTGTTTTGTTTTTCCTCTTATCCTCAAATTATTGAGAATATTCAAAATTTAAGCGCTCCTACTACTAAGAAACAGTTGAGAGCAATTTTAGGAGCAACAGGGTTTTGCAGACAATGGATTCCTTGCTATGGGGAAATTACTAAACCCCTTAGAGCATTAACAAAGGATTCGGTTCCTGAACCCCTCAAATTAGAGCCTGAACACTTGTCAGCTCTATCAGATCTAAAAAAGGCTATCATGTCTGCCCCTGCTCTAGGCATCCCAGATTACAATAAGCCATTTACTTTATATGCGCATGAGCAAAGAGGAGTAGCTTCTGTCATGTTAACTCAGACTTTGGGACCTTCTCAGCACCCAATTGCTTATTATTCTGCTAAATTGGACCCAGTAGCAGCAGGAGCACCACCATATCTTAGAGGAGTAGCTGCTACAGCCTTACTAGTAAAAAAACTGTTGATTTAGTATTGGGATGTCCATTAACAATAATGTGCCCACATTAGGTAGAAGCATTATTGATAAAACATAGAACACAGGCATTCTCAGATCAAAGAATTACAAGATATGAAATAACCTTATTAAATAGTGAAAACATTACTTTAAAACATTGTACTACTCTTAACCCTGCCACCTTGCTTCCAGATTTACCAACTTTAGGAGAACCATTACACAATTGTGAAACATTAGTGTCCATGGCAGAAAAGCCTTGAGATAATCTCTTGGACACTCCCTTAGACAATGCAGATCTGATTTTATTTACCAATGGTTCCTCTTTTATGAGGGATGGCATACGTTACACTGGAGCTGCTGTAGTCTCAGAATTTGCCACTGAATGGTTAGCTTCACCACCTTCTAACATTAGCGCTCAAGGAGCAGAAATCATAGCTCTGAAGCAAGCTTGTATAATTGCTGAGGATAAAAAGGCAACAATTTATACAGATTCTAGATATACTTTTGGCATTTGTCACTCAGTTGGAATGTTATGGCTCCAGAGAGGATTCTTAACCTCAGCTGAAAAATCTATAGCTAATGCAGAAATTATTAATGAAGTTCTTTCTGCTCTCCAGCTTCCTGAAGCCCTAGCTGTAGTTCATTGTTCTGCCCATACAGGTGGCACTGACCCTGTCTCTAGAGGAAATGATCGAGCAGATGCCGCTGCAAAGCTAACAGCCATAGAAGGGCCTGAATTAATTTTAACATTAACAACTACTAATGATTTAAATTTACCACTTTCCTATAATGAAAAGGAAGTGGAAAAATGGAAACAAAAATTCAAAGCAAAACAGATTAATGGAGTGTGGGTGTCATCTGAAGGAAAACCCCTGCTCCCTAGGAGTTTCTATAACCAAATTTGCCAATCTATTCATAAAAATGGTCATTTTGGCACCCAGGTCATTGTGGACTCTATTAAGAGAGTATTGTAAACCTCAAAATTTCTCAGACTTATGAATGTTAGGGGTTTCCCCCATTGGGGAATCTTCTACTTAAAAAAATTCCCTAGCAGATGGTGAGAACTCTACTTGAGTGTGGGAGCTCCTAGCTATGGGAGTGTCCCTGCTCCACCCTACTTAAGACTACTTTGGCTTGCTAAATAATGAAAGTGCTTTGATCCATGCTTATGGAAAGGACAGGAAGTTCTTTGAGTCATGACTGTTTTAGAATTGATACAATGGGATACTAAGTACCTATAAAGGTGGGGCAACTTGTAAACTACTTAAACCTAAAAGGGTGATAACTTATTCAGAGGTTTTTTCTTAAAGAAATTTGTTGACACAGCAGCATTTTTTTCTGAATTACTAAAGAGATTAAAACTATTCATCTGTGAATTCAAAATGGGCGGTCCTTTAGAAACCTCTACAGTGATTGGTAGATGTAAGGACTTAGGGGAGGTGACAGAGGAAATTTTGCCCTTAAAAATAAGAGCTTGGATCTCATTCAGGATCTGGATTTCTGATTCTCATTCTGGAGGATCTCATTCTGAAGGAGAGCTCCTTGAGGAGCTCCTCTGAGGGGCTCTGTCCCTCTGGGGTAGGAGCTCTGGAGGCTTTTGAGAGAGGCCCTTTGAAACAATCTCTGGCTGGAAGACTCTTTGAGGAAGGACGCTGACCTGGTGTTACTAGAATCCTTGTTTAGTCAGACCTTGTGGTGAGTGTTAAAAACTGATTTCTCTTTTAAGACTCAGGTTTAGGCCATATTGGCTTGAGGCCCTTCATACTTATTCCTTTCTTACTCTCTCTCTCTTTCTTTGATTACTCATTGTATTGTTAATTAAAATCTCTATAAAACCCAATTGACTTGGGTATTTGAATAATTGGGAATATTTCCCTGGTGACCACCTTATATTTGATTTAAAAACCCAAGACACTGTAGTGAAATATATTTCTGCGGTCAAATTTACTCACCCTCTCTTATATCTATCACAATTTATATCTTCCACTATTTTAATCACTACAGTTTAAGACCTCAACCATTTTAAATCTCACACTTGGCAGAGACTGGTTTGCCATTTCTTTCTCCAGCTCAGTTTACAGATGAGGAAACTGAGGCAAACAGGGTGAAGTGACTTGTTAGAAGTGTCTGAGGCTCAATATGAACTCAAGAAGATGAAACTTTCTGACTCCAGGCCCAGTACTCTATCTATTATACCAAGGTGTTTCATAAGGAAACTACTTATACCAATATAGCTTAATACCTCCTTTGCAACTTATAGTCTTAGAGAGTTATATAGGGCAATGAGAGATTTCAGCAACTTACCTATGGTCACACGGCCAGTACTTTATCAGATACAGGAAGAAAAATACAGGTCAACCTATCTCCAAGGCTGTCCCTCTCCCCACCATGTTCATGACTAAATTATACATATTTATATAGATAGATAGATAGATAGATATAGACATTTTTAACTATTAGTTTTAGGGTTAAAGTTATATTAAGAGTTAGGGTTGATAACATCATGATCTGACTTAAGTATACATTTAATTAATTTTTGAAACAATTTTTTGGAGTGTTACATTCCTCTTGGTTAATATTTTTTATTATTCATATTACTTCAGCTTGAGTGAGAGATTTGTCTCATTTTGAGTAGCTGCCAAATATAGAGGATCTTATGGTAACAGCCCAGGACTAGCCCCTGAGAATTTCATTCACTCAACAAGTTTCTTTTGGCAACTAAAACACTATGCTTTTTAGATGGACTTATAGAAAGAGCAGAAGTTCAGACCTCTAAAAACCCTTCCTTACTGATCACAAACTAAATGCTCCTAGGGGATTGAAAATCAAACCCAACAAAAAGATAGAGTCAAGGAACCCTCCTGCTGGACTTAACTCAAAAGGTACACCTCCCCCACAAAGCTGGAATCTGAGAACACTTGGGTTTAAGGGGAATACAGAAGGAAGGTTCCAGGACCCCTCCCCCCCTCCCCTAGAGTGCTGGGCCTCCAGCTCCAGTGGGAACCTCATGGGGGGGGGGGTGTAAAGGCACTGGTCTGAAGGGTGTACCTTGCGAGCAGGGCAGTGCCAAGCTCCAAACATCGAGCACAGACAGTGGGGAAGGAGCTGGAGAGGGAGCTGGCAGCCTGGTCAGAGCCATGGAGATCTTCCATACTGCTCCAGCCTTCCAGGTTTTTGGTCTCAGACCATACCTAGCCAGACCCAGCTGAACTTAATCCTACCAAAAGTCTTCAGAACTCAGGGAAGCCTAGGCTGCAACACTGACTGCTGGACATTAATCCAATCAAAAGCCTCCAGAAAACAGGGAAGGGCAAACTCCAACAATCCTCCCCCAGGGACTGCACCTAGAGATCTGACAAAACTCAAAGAGGGGAGACTGACAGAAAGCCCCCAAAACAAAAAAAAATGAGAGGAGCAAGAGCACAGACAAATACAGGGAGCAAAGAAGGGATAAATATGAGCAAACAACAAAAAAAGGAGAAAGAAATTACAATTGACAGCTTCTGTTGAGGCAACGAACCAAGAACCAACAATACACAGGAGGATGAAAGTAATAAAACAGGAATCCCAGCGAATTGGACACAGGTTTTGGAAGAACTCAAAATGCAATTCAAAACACAACCAAGAGAGGCTGAAGACAACTGGGACAAAAATTTAAAAATTAAGATAAGTTATCTGGAAACAGAAAAGTATTTTGAAAGCCAAAATCAACCAACTTGAAAATGAGGCAAAGAAGCTGAAATATGAGGCAAAGAAGATAAAAGATGAGGCAAAGGAGAAGAGAGATGAGGTAAAGAGAATGAAAGATGAACTCTAAAGGAAATCAGACCAGAAGGAGAAGGATGACCAACAAGCCAGGGATGAAATCCAGTCTTTAAGAACCAGAATACAACAACTAGAATCAAATGACCTCACAAGGCATCAGGACACTATAAAACAAAACTAAAAGAATGAAAAAATTGAGGGAAATATGAAGCATCTCATTCACAAAACAGAGGATTTAGAAAATCGTTCCAGGAGAGACAATTTAAGAATCATTGGTTTACCAGAAGACCACGACAAAAGAAAAAGCCTGGACATAATACTACAGGAAATTATTCAGGAAAACTGCCCCTATACTCTGGAACAAGAAGGAAAAGTAGAGTTTGAAAGATTCCACAAATCACCTCCTATTCTTAATCCCCAACTGACAACACCCAGAAATGTTATAGCCAAACTCAAGAACTATCAGACCAAAGAAACGATATCACAAGCTGCCAAGAAAAAGTCATTCAGATACCATGGAACCACAGTGAGCATAAAATAGGATCTGGCTGCATCCACACTGAAAGACTGAAAGGCATGGAATATGATATTCCGGAAAGCAAGGGAACTAGATCTACAACCAAGAATCAACTACCCAGCAAAACTGACTATATTCTTACAGGGGAAAGTATAGTCATTCAAGAAAATAGAAGAATTCCAAGAATTTGTAAAGAAAAGACCAGACCTGAACAGAAAATTCGATGCCCAAGCACTGAACTCAAGAGAATCATCAAAAGGTAATTTTAAAAAATGGGAAAAACAAAAACAAAACAAAAAAACCACTTTTTTTTAAAAGAGACTCAATAAGTTAAAATGTTATGTATCCCTATAAGAAAAGAGGTCATTGCTAACTCTTAAAAACTGTTATCACCTGGGCAGCTAGAAGGAATACACTTAGAGGGAACAGTGACAAACTGTATAGGATGAAAGGACAACACAGAAATAGGTATATAGCTATATGCATATATATATATATATATACATATATATATATATATATATATATAGCTCTAGTTGTACATATATATGTGTACAACTAGAGCTAAAAAAAAGAGGTTAATACTAAAAGAAATGGGAAAAGAAACAAATGGGGGTGAATTTATTTGTCACAAAGAAGCTCATGGCAGGAGGGGGGGAGAACATCAATACACTAGAAGGGTAAAGAGGTTGGAGATAAGAAATACTCAACTCATACATGCATTGAAATTGGCCCAAAGAGGGAAGAACAATCCAATCCATTGGTTTAGAGAATATATTTGCGCCTTATAGGGGAGTAGAAGGGAAACAAATGACTGGTGGGGAGAGAAGCAGTACAGGGCAGGGAGACGGTGGTGGGGGGGGTAATTTTAGAAAGACTACAGGGAAAATAAGGGGGGGGGATAAGAAGTAAGGGAGGTAGAAAGGGCAGTAAAAAAAGGGTGGGAACTAGGGGGACTGATTAAAAACAAACATTGGTATAGAAGGAAATAGTGAAAGAAGAAAAGGCAGGACCAGGAGTAGAAATCAAAATGCTGGGAAATACACAGCTAGTAATCATAACTCTGAATGTGAATGGAATTAACTCACCCATAAAAAGCAAGCGAATAGCAGAGTGGATTAGAATTCAAAACCCTACCATATGCTGTCTGCAAGAAACACACATGAGGAAGGTAGATACAAAGAGTGAAAGTAAGAGGATGGAGCCAAATCTATTGGGCATCAACTGATAAAAAGAAGGCAGGAGTCACAATCATGATAAAGCCAAAGTAAAAGTATATCTAGTTGAAAGAGATAGGGAAAGTAATTACATCCTGATGAAAGGCAGTATAGACAATGAGGAAATATCCGTATTCAACATGTATGTACCAAATGGCATAGCAACCAAATTTCTAAAGGAGAAACTAGAGGACCTTGAGGACGAAAAACTATACTAGTGGGAGACCTGAACCTTCCTCTATCAGAACTAGATAAATCAAACCAAAAAATAAACAAAAAAGAGGTAAGAGAAGTAAATGAAATCTTAGAAAAATTAGAGTTAGTAGACATGGGGAGAAAAATAAATAGGGACAAAAAGGAATACACCTTCCTTTCAGCAGCACATGGTACATTCATCAAAATTGGCAATTTTTTAGGGCATTAAAACATTGGAAATAAGTACAAAAGAGGAGAAATAATAAATGCAACCTTTTCAGATCACAATGAAATGAAAATAATAATTAGTAAGGGTACATGGAGAGGAAAATCAAAAATTAATTGGAACTTAATAAGATTCTCAAAAACCAATTAAAGAACAAATCATAGAAACAATTAACTTAATTGAAGAAAATGACAATGATGAGACATCCTTTCAAAACCTATGGGATGCAGCAAAAGCAGTACTCAGGGGAAAATTTATATCCTTGAGTTCATATATTAACAAATTAAGAAGGGCAGAGGTCAATGAATTGGTCATGCAAATTAAAAAATTAGAAAGTGAACAAATTAAAAATTCTTAGAAGAAGACTAAATTAGAGATCCTAAAAATTAAAGGACAAATTAATAAAATTGAAAGTCAAAGAACTGCTGATTTAATAAATAAGTCTAGAAGCTGGTACTTTGAAAAAAAAAACAAATAAAATAGACAAAGTACTGGTCAGTCTAATTAAAAAAAGGAAAGAAGAAAATCAAATTGACAGTATCCAAGATGAAAAGGGAGACCTCACCTCAAATGAAGAGGAAATTAAGGCAATCATTAAAAACTATTATGCCCAATTATATGGCAACAAATATAGCAATATAAGCTATATGGATGAATACTTACAAAAATATAAACTGCCTAGACTGACAGAGGAAGAAATAAATTACCTAAACAACCCCATAGAAGAAAAAGAAGTTGAATAAGCCATCAAAGAACTCCCTAAGAAAAAATCCCCAAGGGGGCAGCTGGATAGCTCAGTGGATTGAGAGCTAGCCCTAGAGACGGGAGGTCCTAGGTTCAAATCTGGCCTCAGACACTTCCCAGCTGTGTGACCCTGGGCAAGTCACTTGACCCCCTTTGCCTACCCTTACCACTCTTCTGCCTTGGAGCCAATACACAGTATTGACTCCAAGATGGAAGGTAAGGGTTAAAAAAAAAAGAAAAAAAATCCCCAAGTCCAGATGGATTCACAAATGAATTCTATCAAACATTCAAAGAACTACTAATCCCAATATTATACAAACTATTTGACAGAATAAGCAAAGAAGGAGTCCTACCACATTCATTTTATGCACAAACATGGTACTGATCCCAAAACCAGGCAGGTCAAAAACAGAGAAAGAAAACTATAAACCAATCTCCCTAATGAATATAGATGCAAAAATATTAGATAGATACTAGCAAAAAGACTCCAGCAAGTCATCACAAGGGTTATTCACTATGACCAGGTAGGATTCACACCAGGAATGCAAGGATGTTTCAATATTAGGAAAACCATCCGCATAATTGACCAAATTAATAAGCAAAACAATAAAATCAAATGATTATCTCAATAGATGCAGAAAAAGCCTTTGATAAAATACAACACCCATTCCTACTGAAAACACTAGAAAGTATATGAATAGAAGGGCCTTTCCTAAAAATAATAAACAGTATATATCTAAAACCATCAGTAAACATCATCTACAATGGGGATAAACTAAATGCATTCCCAATAAGATCAGGAGTGAAACAAGGATGCCCATTATCACCTCTATTATTCAACATTGTACTAGAAACACTAGCAGTAGCAATTAGAGAAGAAAAAGAAATTCAAGGTATTAAAATTGGCAATGAGGAGACTAAGCTATCTCTTTTTGCGGATATGATGGTTTACTTAAAGAATCCTAGTGAATCAACCAAATAACTAGTTGAAATAATCAACAACTTTAGGAAAGTTGCAGGATACAAAATAAACCCACATAAGTCATCAGCATTTCTATATATCTCCAACACATCTCAGAAGCAGGGATTAGAAAGGGAAATTACATTCAAAATCACCTTAGAGAAAATAAAATACCTAGGAATATATCTCCCGAGACAAACACAGGAACTATATGAACATAATTACAAAACACTTTCCACACAACTATAACTAGATCTGAGCAATTGGAAAAACATTAACTGCTCATGGGTAGGACGAGCTAACATAATAAAAATGACCATCTTACCCAAATCAATTTACTTATTTAGTGCCATACCCATTGAACTTCCAAAAAACTTCTGTACTGAATTAGAAAAAACCATAACAAAGTTAATTTGGAAAAACAAAAGATCAAGGATATCCAGAGAAATCATGGGGAAAAAAATGCAAAGGAAGGAGGGCTTGCAGTCCCAGATTTCAAACTGTACTATAAAGCAGTGGTTATCAAAACAATTTGGTAGTGGCTAAGAGACAGAAAGAAGGATCAGTGGAATAGACTTGGGGTAAAAGACCTTAGGCAAGACAGTTTATGATAAGCCCAATGTTCCCAGTTTTTGGGACCAAAACCCACTATTTGATAAAAACTGCTGGGAAAATTGGAAGACGGTATGAGAGAGATTAGGTTTAGATCAACATCTCACATCCTACACCAAGATAAACTCAGAGTGGGTGAATAACCTGAATATAAAGAAGGAAACTATAAGCAAATTAGGCGAACACAGAATAGTATCTTTATAGCATAGTACAGTATAGTACAGTATAGTATAGTACAGTACATTATAGTATAGTATACTATAGTATAGTATAGTGTAGTATAGTATAGAATATTATCAGATCTTTGGGAAAAGAAAGACTTTAAAACCAAGCAAGAGCTAGAAAAAAACCACAAAATGTAAAATCAATAATTTTGATTACATCAAATTAAAAAGTTTTTGTACAAACAGAACTAATGCATCCAAAATTAGAAAGGAAGCAACAAATTGGTAAACAATCTTCATAACAAAAACCTCTGATAATGGTCTAATTACTCAAATTTATAAAGAACTAAACCAATTGTACAAAAAATCAAGCCATTCTCCAATTGATAAATGGGCAAGGGACATGAACAAGCAATTTTCAGTTAAAGAAATCAAAACTATTAATAAGCACATGAAAAAGTGTTCTAAGTTCTCTTATAATCAGAGAAATGCAAATTGAAACAACTCTGAGGTATCACCTCACACCTAGCAGATTGGCTAACATGACAGCAAAGGAAAGTAATGAATGCTGGAAGGGATGTGGCAAAGTTGGGACATTAATTCATTGCTGGTGGAGTTATGAATTGATCCAACTATTCTGGAAGGCAATTTGGAACTAAGCCCAAAGGGTGATAAAAGACTGTCTGCCCTTTGATCCAGCCATAGCACTGCTGGGTTTGTACCCCAAAGAGATAATAAGAAAAAAGACATGTACAAAAATAATTATAGCTGCGTTCTTTGTGGTGGCAAAAAATTGGAAAATGAGGGGATGCCCTTTAATTGGGGAATGGCTGAACAAATTGTGGTATATGTTGGTGATAAAATACTATTGTGCTCAAAGGAATAATAAAGTGGAGGAATTCCATGGGGACTGGAACAACCTCCAGGAAGTGATGTAGAGTGAGAGGAGAAGAACCAGGAAAACACTGTACACAGCGACTGATACACTGTGGTACAATCGAATGTAATGGACTTCTCCATTAGTGACAATGCAATGACCCCGAACAACCTGGAGGAATCTATGATAAAAACCACTATCCACATCCAGAGGACAAACTGTGGGAATGAAAACACCGAAGAAAAACAACTGCTTGAATACATGGGTTGAGGTGATATGGTTGAGGATGTAGACTCTAAATGATCATCCTAGTGCAAACAACAACATGGAAATAAGTTCTGATCAAGGACACAAGTAATACCCAGTGAAATTGTAGGTTGGCTGTGGGAATGGTGGGTGGAGGGGAGGGAGGGAAACAATGTGATTATTGTAACCAAGGAATAATGTTCTAAATTGGCAAAATAAACTAATTCAAATTGAAAAATAAAAGAATTAGGGTTTAGCATTATTTTATGTGGGAATACATGCTCAAAAATATTTTTCTGTTAAGGTTGTGCAATCAGAAGTCTGGAGATATTGCTCTAGAGCACAGCTATGAAATTGAATTATTATTATTTTTATTCTCACAAACTCAAAAGTAGATAGAGGTGGTTTACCTGAATTATCAAAGTCACAAGATCTCTACTATAAAGTTACTTAAGGCTCGATGCAATGATATGAGTACCATCATATCCATTTCTAATGACAAGAGGGCTGTAAATACCATAAAAGAAAGACAAAAATAAATATATGATTTTATAACAATCAGGACTAAAATGAAGACAGATGAAAATAAATTCTGCTTTTCTTCAAAAAGGAGAATACATTTTGCTGAATGTTAAATATTTTTTTTGAATAGTCATTTTCAGTAGTCCTGGAGGCTAATGTTAATCACTGTTAGCTAATAATATTGCTAAGTTAATTAACTAATGGTTGAGTCTTTTGGGACATGTCAATGCAGCTGTGGCCTATGCCCTAAAAAAAACTTTATTTATAAAAATCTGAATGCAGAAGCCAGACAAGTCATTTTCATTATTCTTGGGAAAAAAAATCTCCAGTTTGCTGGGTGATAGTTATAAAGTGAGAAGTTTGTGAATAAAATGTCTCATTATGTGAAATAGCAATGGAAATAATGGTATCAAGATCATACATTTTATTCCTGGGACTCTTAAAAAATAGTTGCATTGACTCTTATTTAACATACCATTCTGCCAAACTTGGTTATCTTACTTCCCAAGTGATAGAAGATTAAAGCAGAAAAGGAGGATGAAAAATATTCCTTAATCTCCAATGTTAGAAAAATGGGAAGTTTACTATATTTGAATTCTTTTCTTTTGCCTCAGAATGACAATGAGGATTTATTAAGGAAGGAAAATGTTCCCATGCAAAGATAGGAATACCACCATATCTATTCTTAGTGACAAAAGGTGATATAAATATTACACAATAAAGATTCTAGTTTTAAACAAAAATACAGATGAAATTTTGCAATAATCATAACTATAATAAAGTAATAAAGACCAGCGGAATTAAAAAAAAACATAATGTGGCTAGAGTTACTGGGTGATTTCTTTGATAATGTGCAGGGATTATGTTGGGAAAACTTCAAGTTGGCCATGGACAAAAAAGGTGCCCATGGTTCCGTGGAGTTGAAAGGCTATATCTATCTACCAATCAATCAATCAATCAATCAATCAATCAAGCTTTATGATTCCAGATAAATCATACATGACTTCAGTAGGCAAACCTTAACATTGTTTTACTCTGCCTTGGGAGCTTATGTGAATTTTTAAGGATCAAAACTCAGAATGTTCATGCAAATAAATGATGGCCTTTTGAATACCAACTCATAATTTTGGCAGGACAGGACAGATCGTAATTTTTGTTCCTCATTCCTTCTCCAAAGCTTTAACAGATGGTATCATGATTTACAGAAGCAAATTTTTTTTTAAAGAGTTTCCTGGGACAGCTAGGTGGCTCAGTGGATAGAGAGCCAGGCCTGGAATTGGGAAAACCAGAGTTCAAATATGACCTCAGACACTTCCTCACTATTGACCTTGAGCAATTCACTTAAATCCGTTTGTCTAGCCCTTATCCTTATGTCTGGGAGTTGATACTAAGATGGAATGCAAGGGTTGTTTGTTTTTTTTTAAGTGTCCTTTGGTGACCAACCTTCTAGTGATGATCTTCTCTGAACTTAGCTAGGTTGGAACTCTGACAAGACCCCTTTGGTTTTTACAGCTTGTTAGATCCTGCAAAAATCTGTGCTCTATTGAGACATTATTTGAGAAGGCAAGATCACTTTTCTGCTATAATGAAGCAGAAAAGGTCTTTAAAGAAGAATTGACAAAAGCAGCATTTTATTAATTATTCAAGTCATAAAAAATAACATGAAACAACCTGCTCCCAGGCTTCTCATGTCAAAATTATTATCTAATCACCTACTAAATCATTTTTAAAAGAATCACCCCTGTAGCCCTAGGATGAGGGGTTCTTAACCTAGAGTCTGTGAATTTTTTTTTCTTTCAAGCTAGCTTGCATGCTTCTTTCCTTCCTCCCTCCTCCTCTTCCTTTTCCTCTCCTCTCCCCCCTCCCACTCCTTTTCTTTCTTTCTGTCCGTTTCTGTCTCCTCTTTCTCTCTCTCTCTCTGTCTCTCTTACCTTCATACCAATACTATGTATTGGTTCCCAAGACAGAAGAGTGGTAAGGGCTAGGCAATAGAATTAAACAACTTGCCCAGGGCAACACAGCTAGGAAATATCTGAATCCATATTTGAATCCAGAACTTTCCATCCCTAGGTCTGGGCTTCAGTCCACTGAGCCACCTATTTGCCCCATCAGTCTGTGAATTTCGAAATTTTTTCTTATGTTTTGACAATTGCATTTCAGTCTAATTGGTTTCCTTTGTAATCCTATATTTTTTATTTTATGCACCTTTGCCAAGATATCACCCCATGATGTAAGTGGTCCTCTCCGAAATAAAGGATGAACAATTCTACACATGTAAGAAAGACTCTGAGCAAGGATCCCTAGAGTTGGACCCCAAGATGTAACAAAAGTCATGTTTTCATGAAGTCATGAAAAACAGCCTGGCAGAGTCAGGAATACTGGGCTTTAAATGCCACATAAGGTCCATAACTTCTTAGGATCTGAGTTTCCTTATCTATACCATGAGGGTATTAAGGTTAATGTTCTCTAATGTCTCATTCAGTTCTAAATCTATGATCCTACAACTATCCAATCTCTTGGCTTGATGAATAATGTGATGGTGATTACAGCAGCTCCCTTCCATGTTTGGACTTCCTCTAGTGCAGTGATGGCAAACCTTTTAGAGACCTATTGCCCAAACTGCAACCCTCATTGCTCATGTGAACCCCAACCTTACCCTGGACAGGAAAGGGAGGAAGTGCTCCCATTGGGCTGCTGGGCAGAGGGGCAGGTGATGGAAGAAATGTCCTCAGGCACACATGGAGAGGGGGAAGGGAGCAGCCTCCTCTGGTACATGTGTCATAGGTTTACCAGTGCAGCTCTAGTAATTGGGCACTTTTTTTCTCATATCAAGCTAGATACTACCTCTCTGAACTTATACTCTTTGGCCATCTTTATAGAAGTATCTTATGCTGGAAAGACTTACCTGACAAAATGAAAGTCATTTGAATAAGGGGGACATTTTTTACTGATTTATCATCTGAATCATCGAACAAGTCAAAATGAAGAAAAATAAATGCAAATAACTTACAGTCCACATCCATAAGTGCACGAACAGATTTAGCAAGCTCCCTGGATTCCTGGACCAAGGTTGCTGTGACATTGCGTCCATTCCTTCCGAGTTGTGGGAACAGGGTTTGGGAACCTAACATGGATCTTCGGTCACTAAGATGATTAGGGAGGGGGAGGGATAGAAAATAAAGTAGAATTATTATTTTTTAAATCATGAGAAGTGATAAGCCTTTTATTAAAAAGGAAAGTGATTAGGATGTCTTAAAAATTAGGACTCTTGGAGTAGTAAGGTGGCTTAGTGTATAGTGAGCCATGCCTAGAGTCTGGGTTCAAATCTGACCTCACCCACTTAATCCCAATTGTCTAGCTCTTACTGCTCTTCTGCCCTTGCACCAATACATAGTGATTCTAAGATGGAATATAAGGATTAAAAAAAACACTCTTTGTAGGTGAGAAGTTTATGCAAAAGAAAAAAAACCCCATCATTCCTGCCATCACATTGAAAGATCCTACTGGAGTATCATTTGTGAGAGAGTAATATTGAAGAAAAACCTGCAAACAGAGGTAATGGATTATGAATTTTAGATTTTCTCCTCAACCCAAAATTTACCCTTACAGGATGGAAGTTTGAAGAGCTGTCCATCAAGGAGCATCCCAGAGGAGAATGTGACCGGAAGATCTCCTTGGGATATTCCTTGATGGACAGCTCTTCAAATTTCCATCCATTGTCTCTGTTTGCAAGTTTTTCTTCAATATTACTCTCTCACATATCACTTGTAATTTTTAACCAGATCTGTGATTTCACTGGCTTAGGAAACTCCTAGTGAAAAAACACAATCTTAATAATCCAAATAATTAATAATAATAAAAATAATAAGTACATACATATCACTTACTATGTGCCTGGCATTGTGCTGATTTTTCACAATTATTAACTCATTTGATCTTCACAACAACTCTGGGAGACAGGTGCTATTATTATCCCCATTTCATAGTATAGAAAACTGAGGCTCATAGTGCTTAAATGAATTGCCCAGGGTCACACAGTTGGCACATATCAGAGATAGGACTAGACTTTCTGTCTTTGAGACAGGCTCTTTCTCTCATATGATTTTTTTGTTAAGTTTTTAAAAAGCATTTTGTTGCTAGATGTTTTCTATCATGTTTGACTTTTCAGGAGCCCATTTGGGGTTTTCTAAGCCAAGATACTGGAATGGTTTGCCATTTCCTTCACCAGGTCATTTTATAGATGAGGCAACTGAGGCAAACAGGGTTAAGTGATTTGCCTAGGTTCATGTAGCCAGTAAATGCCTGAAACTGGATTTGAACTCAGGTCTTCCTGACTCTAGGCCCAGTGTTCTATCCACTGGGCCACCTAGCTGTCCATAATTAATAGCATAATTAATCATAAAAGCCATTGATTTATGTAGTGCTTTAAGGTTTAGAGATATATTCTGCTTATAGTTACATAAAGCATTTGTTATGAAACATTATGAAAAATATTTAGGATACTTTTACTAATAATAATGGCAATAAATAGGAAGTGAGAAAAGGATATCATGAATGTAGGCTGATTCACTTGACTACAGTTTTAACTGGGAAAAAAAGTTATGCTAAAATGTAAAAAAGGACACAATTTTACTTGATGATAAAACTAAGCCTCTTTATGTATATCCCATCTTCATATGCATAAAATTGATGCTAAAGTAGATAGCATTTAAATCATTCATTGATTTTTATTTTTAACCAGTCTTGGAAGTTCACTGGAAACTACAGGATAGGATACTCCCAGGAAGAAAACTCCTTCTACCAATGTAGATAGGCTACGGCTTTGTAATTTAAGAGTTTCCTGGAAGAGAGTGCCAGACCTGGAGTTGGGAGGACTTTGGTTCAAAACTTATCTCAGACACTTCCTAACTATGTGACCCTAGGTAAGTCACTTAAATCTCTCTACCTAGCCCATATCACTCTTCTGTCTTTGAATTGATACTTAGCACCAATTTTAAGACAGGAGGGTAAGAGTGGAAAAAAACAAACAAACAAACAAACAAAAACTAGTGGTTTCCTGGAGCACTCAGAGGTCTTAACATTCCTAGGATGACAAAGCCAGGAAGAGAGAGACGCATAATCTGAGTGTCTTCCTGGCTCTAGGCATGGAAGTCTATCCAGTAAATGATCCTGTTTCTTAAGTCATTCATTTTGTTAGTCTGATGAAATTTTAAATTATACTAACATTATTTTCTATTAGGGTAACCTTGGGCAAAATACTTCACCTTTCTGTCTTATTTTCCTTATCTATAAATGAGGAAGCTGGATTACATGGACTCTAAGATCCCTTCAAGCTCTAGATTTAGGAACAAATTATGACTTTCTTCCTCCTTCCCTTTCTTCATTTCCTCCCTTCTTTCTTTACTCCTTCCTTCTTTCTTTCCATGTTTCCCTACTTCTTTCCTTCCTTCCTTCCTCCCTTCCTCCCTTGCTTCCTTCCTTCCTTCCTAAACCGTTACCTTCCATTGATTCCATTAGAATCAATATTGTGTATTAGTTCTAAGGCAGATGGTAAAAGCTAGGTAATGGGTGTTAAGTGACTTGCCCAGGATCACATAGCTAGGAAGTGTCTGAGGCCAGATTTGGACCCAGGACCTCCCATCTCCAAGCTTGATCTCAAACCTCATAGTCACCTAGTTGCCTCTTACTTTATTTGTAAAAACTCAGATTTTCTTTGTATAGGTATTATATAGACAGTGCCAGGAAGTCTGATGAATTATGTGCATTTTGTTCAGTCTCTGAAAGAGTACAAATTGTCAACCAAATTTAAAACACTTAAAATACTTAAAACATTTTTGTTTCTTTTTTAAAAATTAAGTTCTATGCAACTTGAATGTAACTTGATACACTTAAGAAAGGACAAATTCTTACTGAGAAAAAAAAAAAGTTAAACAAAATACCTAGAAAGGGACATAACTTTAAATTGTGCATAAAATGGTGATTATTTATATATGTATTATCTAGATATGCATGAAGTGGTTATCAGAGTAGATAGAAGTGGATGCAGTGGAACAAATGGGGAACCAGATATCAGAAGCTCAGGGGATCTGGAGTCCCACTCCTGCCACTGATATATGAGCAGCTAGTAAGCGTCTGAGGCCAGATTTGACCTCAGGAGGATGAATCTTCTTAACTGTAGGCTTAGCACTATATCTCTACTGTGCCACTTCGTCTGAGTTCAAATTCTGTTGTGGGCACTAGGTAACTTTGGGTAAGTCAAATAGCTTCTTTCAGCCTTGATTTTCTTATATACAAAATAAGGAAGCTAGACAGGATGGCCAGGGTCCTCTCTAGCTCCAAATCTATGATCATTTATGACTTTGACTTGAGCAAAACTGTAAGTATTCAAACTAGTTCACACTAGAAGAATCTGACTAAAACAACTCCAATATAGAGATACAGTTTTGGTTCAGACTTGTGATTTCTTCCATACTAGGAACATCCAAAATGCAGGCTCCATTTACTGGTGCAGATTAGCAATTCATTTTAAATAAGAGGTGCTGAGAAATTGAAAGGTTAATTGATTTTCCCATAGTGACACAGCTAACATGTGTCAGAGGCAGGTCTTGAAACTAGGTTTTCCTGACTCCAAAGCAGGCCCCCTCTGCTGCTTTGGAGACTTTTAATTGATTGGTTTGAATGAGCTAGAGAAATAGGGCTTCATTTACCAGAGAAATAGGACTCTCCAAGGGTAATAAGCTATAATCTCTCATTGAATCTCGGCATCCCAGAGAATACCCCACATAACAGCTTGCATGAATGGCCCTGGAAGTTTGCCAGATTCATTCATCCCAAAGGACAGGGCATTATATTAGAATGTGGACAAAAGTTGACAATTGCAGGTATTTTTCAACATTCAATGAAAGAGTGGGAATGGGGACCCACAAAGAGCACCTTGAATCAGAATGAGTCATCTTCATTCACTGAATAGCTACTGTTGGATAACAAAGGGCCCCAGGGATTATTTTGTGCGTTTTAGCAAAAGCGTCCCAGCTGGAAAGAGATGATGTTCCTGTGAAGAGTGACAAATACTATAAACCCATACCACATCACCTGGAAAATGCACAAAGAGGAATTCCTTCTTTGCAGGAGAAAAAAGATAAAGAGATTTGACAGGTGTATCAAAGTGACCTTAGATAAGGGATGTGGAATAAACAAACATTATTGGTACTCTCATTGATTGTTCTTACTTGGGAACTTAAATTGGGAAGCTTAAAACAGTGGGCCACTGTTGTATCAAGTATGAAACATATTAGTAGGCCAGAGATGACCAAGAAAGGCCTCCAAGAAGATTTTCTTTTAATATCTGTCAGTTGAAGGGAATGACAAAAAGACTATGATTTTTTAAAAAATCAATTGGAACTATTTATTTAAACAATTTAAAGAGAGGTAGTGTGGTATAGTGTATGGTCTTAGAGTCTGGAAGATCTGGTTTCAATCACCATCGTTAATAGATACTGAAATAGCCAGCTGCTATGTTATGTAGTAACAAACGCTGAAAATCCTCTTTAACAATGACAACAAAAAATGTGTTGTGAACCCCCAGGGTCATTTAATTTTCTCACTCACAATAATCTGCAATGATTTACTGCTTATAGTGTCATTAAAGATTTTTTAGCATGAATATCTAGGATTATCATTGCAAAAGGTTTGCAAACTTGAAGCAGGTAGGTGGCTCAGTGGATAAAGAGCCAAACCCAGAGACAAGAGGTTCTAGGTTCAAGCAAATCTGACCTCAGATACTTCCTAACTCTGTGACTCTGGGGGCAAGTCACTTAACCCCCATTGCCTAGCCCTTACCAATACTTAGTATTATTTCTAAGACAGAAAGTAAGGCTTAAAAAAAAAAAAGGTTTGCAAACTGGCATGTGGATAGAATGTTGAACTTGGAATCTGCTCTCAAGGAGCTCACAAACTCATGGGGGAAACAACATATAATTTCATATTAGCTAATCTTAAATTACCTTAAATTTGTCAAGGAAGAAGAGTGATCAGAAAGCACTTCTTGGATTGTCTATAGATAAACAAAACAATGAAAGACACAAGTGAGTTTGAGATCTTATTTTAAAATGTTTTCAATTCAAAGTTCCAGTAATTGCTGATAGTAGACACAAACTAAAACAGACTTGCTCCTGACCTTAAGGTGTTTCCTTTCAAGTGGGGATGCAACATGTATTTAAGGAAACAATCTAGACTCATTTGGGGAGGAAAAAAGCACTGTCATCTGGGATAGGGTGTGAGAAATGAGTACGGCTTTACTTTTTTAGATTTTATTTTCCCAGTTATACGTAATAACATCCAAGATACATTTTCCAAAATTACAAGATCCATATTGTCTCCCTTCCTTTCTTTCTTCCCTCCCTGTACTCCCCTACCCAGGAGATGGTTTTTGGGTTACACATGTCTGATCATGAAAAATATATTTCCATATTGGTCACTGTTGTGAGAGAAAACTCATATAAAAGCCAAACCCCAAATAAAGTTAAAAATAGTATTCTTTGATCAGCATTGAAACTCCAACAGTTCTTTCTCTAGAGATGGATAGCATTTAAAAATTATTTTTATTTTCCCAATTACATGTAATAACAATTTTTAGCATACATTTCCTAAAATTATAAGAAGGGTGAGTCTTTACAAAGAAGAAAACATTTGAACCAAATCTTGAAGGAAGAGAAAGACTGTCTTCTCCATGACCTATTAGCCAGTATTGATTAATATTTTCTAATTCTCCAAGTCTTAGCTAATGACTCTGAATTAAAGATAAGTTTTCACTTTGTTGGGGGATAAAATCACTTCTACCTGCACATACTTCTCAGAAATGCTAAGTGATATAGAAACATCTCTCTCTTTTCACAAGGCACTGGATTCTTGGGTATCATTTTCTCTGAAGGTCTGACAAAAATATACACTAAAAACTAATGTGTTTTTGTCACTTTTTTCCATCAATTTCTCTTCAAATGTCTGGGTCATGATAAGTTTGTTTGTTCCTTACCTGGTTATTTTTAAATCTTTTAGTCCCTTTACCTAAAGTCAGCACTATAAGTTTTGATCAGTGATAGCATTTCACTTAGGCATTATTAACTTAAAATGGCTATTTGGGGACACTTTGTATATATGATACACATATGTTTGTGTGTGTGTGTCTATGTATACAAAACACAGAAAATATATACCATTTACATACACAGAACATATATGTATATGCTGCACATATAAAATATATTATACACACATGTATTTATACACATTTGTTTGTGTGTACATGTGTGTGAATTATATGTATTTATATATGTATTATGTGTGTGTATATATATATATGCTTTTCCTGACCTTATAAAATCTAAGTTCACATTCTCAATTCCCCCCCTACTCAATGAAGGAGTGTCCCCTTCTCTATGGAATGCAAATGTATATATAATAAATCGCAGTCATGCATGGAGTATGTATTGATGGATATGCCCATGTTCTAGCCACACCTATGACACACACTCAGCTATGGAATAATGTGAGTGGGCAAATTTACCTCAACAAAGTTCAACAACTTCTCAGTTGTAAGTTCAAAGGTTTTCCGAGCCGTTTCTGATTTCCGCAATTGACAGTCCAATACTGTGATTCTCTTTCTTAAATCTTGAAAACTTTCCTGGTGAGGAGACCAAGAATGAAGAAATGGCAGGTTTCAGTTATAAGTCAGGCAGGCAATAAACATATATTAAATGCCTAAATGCCTACTATGTGTTAGGCACCACTTTGAAAACGCCAATGATTCTTAAGGTGCAAACAAAGCAGATGGTAATGCCTCTTTTTTCATGTCATTTTCAATGATAAAATCATACTAGTTTTTGGTGTTGAACCCTTGCCAAGCAAGGTTTTTGATGATAAGAACCACTTCTCATAAAAAGAATGAATGCAAATAAAAATTATGTAATTTGTGGAAAGGGAGAGAGAACACTAGCAGTTCAAGTAATCAGGAAAAGTTTCTTGTAGAAACTGGTGTTGGAGCTATGTCTTGTGGTGGAGGTGAAGAGGAAGCACACTTCAGCCATGATATCATGAGCATACAGTGATAATAATAACTGTGCTACTTCCCTTACAAGGTTATAATGTGAGAATCAAATAAAGTAACATATAAAGCATTTTGAAAACCTTAAGATGCTATATAAATTACTATTATTTAGACATTGGAGATAAAAACAAATGGGACAGTTCCCATTTTGGGGGGCAAACTATATCTACTTTCTTTAATCTTGTTTACTCCATTATTAATATTTTGTAGATCATGTCTTAAAATAAATAATGACACCTGAAATTTTGTGTAATAATTTAATCACTTTCAAAAAAGGAGGGAATGGAGGGCAGCTAGGTGGCTCAATGGATTGAGAGCCAGGCCTAGAGATGGGAGGTCCTAGGTTCAAATCTGGCCTCAGACACTTCCCAGCTGTGCGACCCGGGGCAAGTCACTTGACCCCCATTGCCTAGCCCTTACTGCTCTTCTATCTTGGAGCCAATACACAGCATTGACTCCAAGGTGGAAGATAAGGATTAAAAAAAAAAAAGAGGAGGGAATGATTAGATGTACCTTTTCTTTTTATCCTAAAAATGAGTCTGTGGGAATATTACATGGGTCAATTGGAGCTTCTCCCCTTTGGAGAAAAAATCCCCTAATCAAACTACATGAAAAATGTAGCTGAGGGTTTTCTTTGCAAAACTGTCACAATGCACTCATTTACCCTAAACAGAAGTAGATATTTTTTTCTTTTTTAACAAAACACACCAAAAAAAAAAAAAAAGAAAAAAACCCTCCCTTGTGTCTCCTCCCACCTGCAACAAATTGACATCCCTCAGACTTTCCTGACCCCAACACTCACACACACACACACACACACACACACACACACACACACACACACTCCCCCCCAGTGAAGATTCACTTTATTGAATAGAAATGGAAAGGACATTCTGTTAGGATGGGGCAGGCTGTGGGAGCAGGCCCACCATGGGTTATGATGCAAATAAGGTCATTCAAAACTGGCTGCTTACAAGTCTTTTAAGGTGGGTTTCTCCAGAAACAGGGTCAGGACAATTACCTCTATACAACCCTGGCAGGAGACTTTCCCCTGTTGTTGGGTCTGTTTCGAGCAAAATATCAAGCCTAACTGGCATGGGAAGGCAGAACCATCATAACCTGGGAAATATCTTCTTAAAACAACAACAACAAACAAACAAACAAACAAAAAAACCCTTACCTTTTCTCTTAATATCAGTTCAAAGACAAAAGAGTGGTAAAGACTAGGCAATTGAGGTTAAGTGACTGGCCCAGGGTCACCCAGCTAGTACATGTCTGAAGCCAGAGTTGAATCTAGTCCTCCAAACTCCCGTGTGCTCTATCTGCTTACCTACTGAACTGATGATGTTATAATGAAATGTAATGAGAGAATTAATCCGAGGAAGGAAAAAGACTAAGAGACACCTCAAAGACCCCAAACCTTTAAAAAAAGTTCACTGGTTTGAGTAAACTTTCTAATTTATTATTCTTGAAAAGGAGTAAAGGTTCATAAAAACATTTTCATTAAAATAAAGCATAGTTGGGACAAGAAGGTCTCAATGGATAGAGAGCCAGGCCTGGAGACAAGGGAGTCCTGAGTTCAAATCTAGCATCAGACATTCTACTATACCAGTTAAATCACAGATCCAATCCTAGTTTTTCTCCCTTTGCAAGAACTGTCCAAACTGAATCTAGCTGGGCAAATCATTTAACCCCAATTGCCTAGCCCTTATGGCTCTTCTGTTTTGGAACCAATACTTATTATTGATTCTAAGACAGAAGGTAAAGGTTTTTAAAAAATAAAATAAAGCATGGTCACTAGAGAGAGGTGTTGTGGTGTATATTTATCAATATAGAGCTGGCCTTGCAACCAGAAGTTCTGATTCAAGTCCTGCCTCTGACACATGATGCTTATAGGACCCTGGGCAAATTACTTAAGCTAGTGTTCTAGTCTAGGCAACCTTCAAAGGTTATAAAATAAAAAGCAAGAGGAATTGTCGCCTTTAAACAGACCAATGAAATCATAGGTCCAGTTTCTAGACTTATGGCTATAAGGACACAGTAATGTATACTTTCTTTCTAAAAGTACAGATTTCACTAATGAATCCTTTTTGAGAAAAAAAAAGGAAGTTGAAAATAATTTTAGTAGTTTTGCTTAGTAAATTCCAATCATTCTGAAAGTTAAAAAAATTGAATAGATGATTTAAATGACTTATTTCAAGTAGTTTTATGCTATTTCTAGAAGGAAGTTAATATTTACTTGATATCATATTTATTAAATACACACAATTACTGATACTTTAATTACTATAGGTTTCCTTCCATTGCCTTAAGCTATTATCAAAAAGCAGAATGTATTCTTTTAGCACTGTATAAAATAGCCAACTTTGATAGTACTTTTAAGAAAACTAATTATAAAAATGCTGGCTTAAGTTTTTGGGAATCCAGATGGTATATAGCCCCTTCAGATACTTTTTAAATGGACAAAATTTAAAGCAAGTACTTAATAAATAATTAGAATTGATTTGGGCTGTAGGAAATGGATAAAATTAAAATAAGAAAACATTTGCTATGTAAGTAACCAATGCCATTGAATCAAAAATGGTTATTTTCATTAAAATAGCCCCACAACTTTCTGCTCTATAAGAAAGCATAAATATTGATTCCATCTTCAAATTATAGGGAATTGTGTCAGTCTTAGATCATAGATTTAGAGCTGGAGGGAACTTTGGAGTGCAGTTAGTCCAATCCCTTTATTTTTAGGAATGAGGAAACAGGAACCTAAAGATGTTGTGACTTGCCTAAGTTTACACAGGTAGTAAGTAAATAGTAGATTCAAATTTGAACCTGGGTCATAAAATGACAGGATCATAGATTTGGTTATGGAAGGGATCTTAGGAGAGCAATCTGTGCAATACCTTGACTTTCCATATAAGGAAACTAAGGTACAGAGATGACAAAATCATTTGTCCAAGGTCATGCATCTAGTAAGAGCTTGTATTTGAACTCAAGCCCTCTAACTCCAAAGTCATCATAATTTTTACTATACCACACTTTCTACCTGTTACCAAAAAAAATAATTGCTTCAAATTCTGTTTCCTGAGACATATATATACATATGTGTGTATATGTATAGACATATATATATATATGTAGATATATATATATATATATAAAATTTTGTTTTATTGTCGAAAAGAAACTTGGTTAAAACATATTACCCTTTAAATTGGGGATGGTGGTAGTGATTAATTTTAAATTAAACATTATTTAGAGAAAGGAGGATGGTCTTTTCGGTGTGAATCTATTATCCTAAAACATTATCTTCATTTTTTTTAAATAAGAAAAATAAATTAGCATTCTTAGAAACAGAAAAGGCTATCACTGTCTACAATTCAGTATCAATACAGCCTTTCCAGAAGTAAGGTTATAATTTATGCTACATTGACTGATAACCCAAATAAATTTGGGGTTCCTGTTCTTTTCAACCCAAAGATCTCTGGATGAAGGAAGTTTTATGACCTTCTTATTACTCTTTTCATGAAATATCATTCTAGTTATCAGGAAAAAAAAAACAGAAGACAAACATTGACCTACTTTAGAGAGCAGATGAAAAGAAAATGAAAACAGGATATATGACAACAGAAAGGGAACCATGGTAACTATAAGAGAGAGGGAGGGAGAGAGAGGAAGAAATAGAGGAATAGAGAGAAAGAAGGAAAGGCAAAAAAAAAGAGGGAAGAAGGAAGGGAGGGAGAATGAGAGAGAGAAAGAGAAAAAAAAAGGAAAGAAGAAGGTCTGTTTTGCTTACTTTGCTTTGGTCAGAGTGATCAGCAAGCTGAGCCTTTAGCTCCATAATTTCAGCCTCTAATAGGTGAATTACTTCTTCATAGTCCATTTCCATTCCATGGGCCTGTCTCTGGGCTGCTTCGGCGAGATGAAGCCTGCTTCTCAGAGCTCTTGTTTCTTCTATTACAGCTTTAGATTCCTGGAGATGACAAAATAAATCCCATTTTAAAACATCACTCAAAATAATGGTTCAGTGGATCAAGCAACATATTTTCTTCCATGTATTTATTCCAGTATTGGAGGGGGAAATGAGGTTAACCAAAATTTTACTCTTAAGCTTCCAAGCTGAACAAGCAGGATGATTATAATAGAAGACAACTCACTAGAACAGTGATAGTCACCTTGATGAATGATGTTGGATACCATGTGACATTTTTCTTCCTTAGGGAGAATATTGTAAACTTGGAACATATATAGCTTTATATGACAAAGCATATTTCAGAGGCTGGAGAACCTACTGTGGAATCAAGAAGAATGTGAGTAAAGTCCAGCCTCTGACACAGAAGAGTGTTCTGACCTTGGGCAAATTACTAAACTTACTTGTCAGTGCCCAGACAACCTTCTAAGACTATCAGTTATATAGATGAGATGTTAATCTGCAGTGGTAGAGGGTATTTCCATACTAGGAATTCCCTAGTAATTAAATCCCATAGATCTGGAGCATTATGGAACCAATAATAATTTTCTGAAAAAACAAAGAAGAGGAGAGAACAGAAAAAGAAAACATGGGTAACAGTTGGTTTGAGGATGGTAAGAGCAGGTAACAGTAAAAAGAAATGCCAGATGTGGTAAGATCCTGAGGCTTTGTCACGTGATGGAACAATAATCTCCTGGTTGGTCTTCCCATCTTGAGTTTTTTCTAACTTTAATCCATCCTTCTCTCAGTTGTCCAACTGATCTTCTTGAAATACTGGTCTGAACATATCTATCCCCTACTTAATAACTTCTAGTTATGTATCCTATCACTTCCAAGATTTAATATTCAAAACCCTTCATAATTTGGCTTCTTAGTTTTCCAGGCTTTCCCCAACTTATTCACCTTCACCTTCTTTGCAATCTAATGATACTGGTTTGCTTGCTATTCTTCATGTCACATCTCCTAACTTTTGGCATTTTCAGTGACTTCCCCCCATGTCCCAAATTTTTTTCCCTCTTTATCTTTTGCTGGCCTCCCTGGCTTCTCTTAAGACTCAGCTAAAACCTACAAGGATTCTACTAGAAACTTTATTTCAGCCCTCCTTAATTTTAGTGTATTCCTTCTAAGATGATCTCCAAATTATCCTGCCTATGGCTTGTTTGTACACAGTTTGCATACTATTTTCTCCATTAGGACATGAGTACTTTAAGACCTGGACTGGTATTTGCCTTTCTTAACATCTCCAATATGTATTGCCTGGCATGTAGTTAGAGCTTAATTCATGTTTACTGCAAGATAAAGTAAGATAGTGCCTACAGAGCCAGGCCTGGAGTCAGAAGGACCTAGATTCAAATCTGGCCCCAGACAATTCCTAGCTGTGTGACCTTAGGCAGGTCACTTAACTTCAATTGCCTCGCCCTTACAACTCTTCTGCCTTGGAACCAATCCTTAATGTTGATTTTAAGACAAAAGGTAAGTGTTTAATTTTTTTTTAAACAAATACTTGTTGATTTACTGTTTTGGGTCAGGTTTTCACTTAGACCTAGCTGTCTTCTTTTTTTGGGAAGGGGTGAGATTGGGAGGTTTTAATAAAAAAATGTATTTAAATAATAAGATCTGGATATCCTACAGTATGCAAAGCCACAAGAATAAAAAACCTTTTTATGATTACATTAGAGCACAGAGTTTATCATAGATGAATTATAGTATTAAAGAATTTTTTGAGAAATGTTAGGAAAGTCAAATACCACACTTTTACAAATCATCTTTTGGTGCCTCTGTCAAAGAGAATATCCTAGGCTAGAGGGTCTACTTTTCAGATCTAATTTAAAATTCTTCCTATTTTTTCCTCAATTGATGCAAGATCATACTCTCCTCTATAGAAGTGGATTATCAGCCTTTAACTCCATCCACAAAAAATTAAGTATCACTTAAGTTAACATGACAGTTACTGGAGTTATAAAGATGGATATGGAGTTATAAAGACTAAATCAATCAATCAACAAATATTTATTAAACTCCTGCTACATTCCAGGAACTGTGCTACTGTAGAGATACAACTACAAAGAAATAAAATAATCGCTATGATCTATAGCAGCTTACATTCTGTTGGAGGAAACTACATGAGCATATAAATACATGCAGAATAAATACAAAATAAATACAAGGTACTTAAATGCAATGTAACTAGAGGAGAACATGATAGGTTAGGAATATCTGGTTTTCAATTCAATCTGCCATCCACTTTTGTTTTATGGGGGAGTTCATCCCATACACATTCAGAGTTATTATTACTGTGTATTGGTTTCCATCTTATTTATCCCTTTTGATCCTACTCTATTCGCTTTCACTGTTCCTCCCCACCAGTGTTTTGCTTTTTAATCACTCCCCTCCCCCTACATTCCCCTCCCTCCAATTACCTCCCCCCCTTCCCTAGGTTAGGAGGATCAAGAAAGGCTTCATGTATAAGGTAGGGCTTGAGCTCTGTCTTAAAGAAAGTTAGGCATTCTATGAAGCAGAGATTAGAAAAGAGTATATCCTAGACATGGGGAATAGCTAAGAGAAAGGCAAAAAGGGAAGGAATTGTAGTACTATGTGTGAGTCATAGAGATTACAGAAGTGGCATAATGATTAAGATAGCTTAAAAGATAGGACTGAGACAAAATTATGAAGGACTAAATCAAACAAAAGAATTTATATTTTATTTTGGAGGCAAGAAGGGAGCCTCTGGAATTGTGTAGGAAAGTGAAATGGTTGGGGCTCCACTTTTTTTTACACTCGGGTAGTTGTCTGGAGGATGGATTGGACACTTGAAGCAAGGAGACCAATTGGGAAGCCACAGCAATCACTAAGGAAAGGTGATAAAGGCCTGAAATAGGGCCATGACTATGTGAAGAATGAGAAGAGGAGAGGTATGAAATACATTACCACTTTATCTACAGTAAAATTTGGCAACTGATTGATTAGTGAGTGAGGATGAGTGAGAACTAGAGGACAATGCCTAAGCTACAGACTGGAAATGGTGGTACCCTCAACAGAAAGAGGTTAGTCTAGTAGAGGGGAAGGTTTGGGGGTAAAGGTTAGCAAGTTCTTTGTTTTTTATATATTAGATGTGAGATGTCCTGGGATGGTCCAGTTTGAAATGTTCCATTAGTGATAAAAGGACTCAGGAAAAAAATTCTGGATGAAGATATAGATCTGGTAGCAATCTGCATAGACATAATCAAAACCTCATGGGTTGTTGCCATGTTGAGGTCACCAAGAGAGGACATAGGAACAGAAGAACCTTTGAGGACATATTCGTGGTTAGATATGGTATGGATGATGATGATGATGCAGCAAAGAAGACTGAGAAGGAATAGTCAAAGAGAACAGTGTCATAAAAACCCAGAGAAGAGAGTATTGAGACAGTAGAGAACAGTGTCAAATGAAGCAGAAAGGTCATGAAAGAGGATTGAGAAAAGGCCATCCAATCTGGCAAATTTGTTAATAACTTTGGAGAGGGCAATATCAGTAGGGTGATGAGGTCACAAGTCTTATTATATATGGTTGACTAGTAAGAGGACAGGAAGTAGAGGCAATGAATGTTCTTCCTCACACAAGAGAGAGAGGTGATGACTGGGGATTGAGTTGGAGAAGATTGGGTCAGATACACATGAGGGCTGTATATATTTATTTGCATTATGAGCATAGTAGGACCTCATTTTGCATGAACCCAACATATGTAAATTCATTTATATGCATGAATTCAGGTGTATGTGACAGGCAATTAAAAAAAGGAAAAAAATACATAAAGCACACAATTTTAATTACATGCTAAATTAACATTCTGTTTTCCCAAGTGGTATAAAGTTTCTCAGTAATTCATCAAATAATGCTTATTCTAACTCTCAGAAGCATTAATGTGAATTATTACATTGTTTTGTGCTGAACATTAGTCCTAGCATCAGTCTTTGTCCAAGGTGCTTGCTTGGAACTCCATGTCATTGTCAGAACAATGCTTCTCTTTATTTCATTAATGCTATTTAGTTATAAATAATGGCCCCAAAATATAAGAGTTGTGATGCTGGTACCTTTGAAAAGCCAAAGAAAAGATGTAAAGTGCCTAGATATGTCTGTATAAGAAATATTTAGTAAGTAATGGGGTCCCCTATTATGTGTGATTTTTCAACTTATGCAATCTTGGAATATATTGGTTGTGTAAAATGAGGTCCTTCTTATAAGTCTTCTCTACCTACTTTCTTGAGAGTTATCATCATATCATAAGATCCACTGTTAGATGGGACCTTTGGGTTCCTCTCATCCAACCTTTGCTTTACATATGAGGAAAATGAAGACTAGAGAAATAAAATAACTTGTGAAAGGTCATTAAATAGAGCAGCTAGAATTTGAAGCCAAGACTTAAAAGTTCAAAGCTGGTGATTACAACAGGATACCACATTTCTTCTTATGGAACACATGTTCCAATGTAAGCCAAAAGCAACAAGAAGCTTAAGAAGTATTGGTAAATAAATTCTTATGGGTCACCTATCAATAGCATCATAGTACTATCCATGAATATTTGTTGAGTTATGATGATAGCTAGGGAACTATTCTAGATACTACAGACATAAGGAAGTATGACATTATTTCTGTTTTTAAGGGGGTTATCATTAAGCTGGGAAAGAAGGCAGATAAAACTATAAATCAAAAAATGAGGCAGCAAATGTTAAGTGCCAAAGCAGAGAGTACACACAGTAAATATTCTAGGATTCAGGGTAGGGAGGGGTCACTAAGGACTAGGGATCTAAGAAAGATTTCTTGAAAGAGGAAAGAATTTAGATGGTCTTTAAAGAAAGGAGAGGCTTAGATAGATGAAGAGGAGGTCATAGGGAATTCCTGCAGGAGAAACAGTGTTCACAAAGTTAGTGAGGCAGAAAGGTAGACAGATTATATGGGAATGTTTACTAGAGCATTCTAACCAGATTGGGGAGTTCACATATAGGGATGTTGGGAGATAAGGTTGGAGAGGTGGGTGAGCTAAGATAATGAAGAACTCTGAATATCAGATTGACTTATTATGGGCACAAAGAGAATCTTGCACCTATTGCTGGATTTTAGACAGGGGTTTTGGCAACAGTAACAACAGGATGTACTGTAATAGCAAGAAGTAATAGTGTATCATTTCTAATGCAGAATCTAACAAATGTTTGTAAATGATATGTTTTGTTCTGCTCTGCTTATGCTTGTTAGAGTTTAAGACTAAACGATGGAACATAGTCAACATCTTTTCATTGTGTTTTAATCCTGTGCAGCTTCTTCTTTTAGTTTCTATACAACCGGGCTGAAAATATTTATAAAATTTGAAGGGGGGGGGGAAGAATGCTATGGAATACTCTATGATTAAAATGGTCATCATTTTGATAATCTGTTTCCTTCAAAATAATGTCATGTAAGAAATGAACAACTTCAAAAGAAGAAAAGTAAACCAGGAACAACTTTACGAAAAATAACTTTCCAATCACTAATAATAAGAAAAATGCAAATGAAAATAATAATGATGTTTTGCCTCAGACTAACAACAGAGTTACAAAGGTGATAATATATGATAACAGACAGAAATTCAATATTGGAGGGTTTGTGCATGCTGACTGTTCCAATGCTGGTAAAAGTATGAATTGATCCAACACTGCAGAAAATTATTTGGAATTATGTAAGAAAAGTTGCTAAACTTTTTATTTCCAGTGATATTACTACTGGGTATACACCCAACAGATTTCAAAAGGGGTAAGAGAACAAGCATTTACAAGTCTCCTATTTGCTCAGCACAATGTTTTAAAAATACAAGCATCCTTTCTGTATCACAGGTGCAATCTGGAAAAATCTATGTAAAATTTTCTGGCCCTTCCTTCACACCAGAGATGTCTGAATTTTTTTCTTTTATGGAGTGTTTATAATACCTTATTGTAAAATGTGGGTTAAGTATTTGGTCATAGGCTATATAGTTTCTGAACTATTTCTGTATCATTTGTAATTTCCACAAAACTCTGCTCCCCCAATTTCCATTTAATTGCTTATATGGACTTGTGACATATCAAAAATTGTAATGGGGAAATGAAAATGTAATGAAATGAAAATGAAATACAAATGGTCGAAATTAAACCTGTATTATCCCATGATGACATCTGGAAATATTATCAAAGGCAGACATAAAGCTTTATATATTCTTAGTAATATTTTTTTTTGTATATAAAAAAAGAGAAGCAAAGTGGATACTCATCAGTTAAGGAATGGCTAAACAAATTGTGGTACAGGAACATAATGGAATATTAGTGTGCACTAAGAGATGCAAACATGAGAGATTGGAGAGACAAAGGAGGATTTAGTGAACTGATGCACAGTTAAGTAGAACCAGAATAAAAATATGCACAATTACTACAATAATATAAATATAAACAGCACTACAGTGAAGTGAACTCAGCTATGACCCATCCTGCTCTAGAGAATAACAGGTGATGAAAAATACCATCTCTTTTTAGCATATAATTGGGCATATATGAACATAATGCTACTATGCAACAAAATACTTTTTTTAGCCAATTTTGTTTAACTGTTTTTCTCAGTTACAAGGGGTGGGTTGCTGGGGTAGGGGAAGACATCAGCAAATAATTGAGGTATGAAAAAAAGCAATAATAAAATACTAAATGACAAAAACAAAATAATGCTACCTAAATCTCATTTCCTTTTTAAAAACAAAGTTATGTTTGCTTAAAGAATATTAGTCATACATGAAATGTAGCTAGAAGTTTAACACACTGTAAAATGTAGTTGGAGAGAAAAAAAATCTGAGCTTTTCAAGTGGAATATATTGATATGATTTGGTAAATGCATAAATGTCAGCTTGGTAAATGTAACCCCTTAGCAAAGTTCTAGTCCAGTTCCCACCAAATGACTAATTAAAAGACTGCTACATGGAAACAATGATGCTGGGAGAAGACAATGAATAAAAGATGACAGTAGTGTGTTTGATTTTGAAAAGCAATATAATTTAACTCCACTATGCAACCTCCAACAACAGCAACAGAGAGTGTTAAGACTCTTTGCTGGGTTTTTGGGTGCAAAAATCACTAGAGTGGTTTGTCATTTCCTTCTTGAGCTCATTTTACAGATGAGGAACTGAGGAAAACAGGGTTAAGTAACTTACCTAGGGTCACACAGCTAGTAAGTATTTGAGGCCAGATTTGAACTCAGGAAGATGAGTCTTTCTGACTCTCTAGGCCTTTATCCACTCTATCACCTAGGTGACCTAGGTGCCCCTTAATAAATTATTATATATTCTCTTAAAATAAATACATAATAACTTCAGAAGTTCAAAAGTTTACTGGCAACTCCCTGCAAGGCTGAATTATCATCAGAAAACACATATTGTCAGTTCACTACTTTTCCCCCTCCTCTATGCTGAGGTAGATTTATTTGAAAGAAGGAGAATATTAAAATAATAACTAGCATTTATATGGCACTTAAGATTTTGCAAAGTACTTTACAACTATCTCCTTTGACTTTCACAACACTCCTGGGAGGTAGGTGCTAATATGAGTCTCAATTTAAAGTTCCAGAAACTTCAGGAGGCACAAATTAAATGACTATCCCAGAATCAAACAGTTAAGTATCTGAGGTTAAATCTGAATTCAGGTCTTCCTGAATCCAGGACAAACATCTAACCGACTGAACCACCTAGCTACTCTATATGAAAAGGGCTAAAAGAAGGCAAGATAAATCTATGTGAATGATATTTAAAAAACCACACAAAATAGAAAAGTCTTCTGGTTAAAAGTAGCTAATATAATTAGAAATTAAACAATGTGATACTCCAAAATCATTTAGAGAAGAAATCATAGAAACAATTAATAAGTTCATCGAGGAAAATGACAATGGCGAGACATCCTTTCAAACCTTTTGGGATGCAGCCAAAGAGGTAATCAGAGGTAAATTCATATCCCTGAGTGCATATAATAACAAACCAGGGAGAGCAGAGATCAATGAATTGGAAATGCAAATAAAAAAACTCGAAAGCAAACAAATTAAAAACCCCCAGAAAAAAAACAAACTAGAGATCCTAAAAATTAAGGGAGAAATTAATAAAATAGAAAGTGATAGAACTATTGATTTAATAAATAAGGCTAGAAGCTGGTGCTTTGAAAAAACAAACAAAATAGACAAAGTACTGGTCAATCTAATTAAAAAAAGGAAAGAAGAAAAGCAAATTAACAGCATCAAAGATGAAAAGGGGGACATCACCTCCAATGAAGAGGAAATTAAGGCAATCATTAAAAATTATTTTGCCCAATTATATGGCAATAAATACACCAATCTAGGCTATATGGATGAATATATACAAAAATACAAACTGCCTAGACTAACAGAAGAAGAAATAGAATTCTTAAATAATCCCATATCAAAAAATGAAATCCAACAGGCCATCAAAGAACTCCCTAAGAAAAAATCCCCAGGGCCCAAAGGATTCACAAGTGAATTCTACCAAACATTCAGAGAACAGTTAATCCCAATACTATACAAACTATTTGACATAATAAGCAAAGAGGGAGCTCTACCAAACTCCTTTTATGACACAAACATGGTACTGATTCCAAGACACAAACATGGTACTGATTCCAAAACCAGGCAGGTCAAAAACAAAAAAAGAAAATTATAGACCAATCTCCCTAATGAATATAGATGCAAACATCTTAAATAGGATACTAGCAAAAAGACTCCAGCAAGTGATCAGAAGGGTCATCCACCATGATCAAGTAGGATTTATACCAGGGATGCAGGGCTGGTTCAATATTAGGAAAACCATCCACATAATCGACCATATCAACAAGCAAACCAACAAAAATCACATGATTATTTCAATTGATGCAGAAAAAGCCTTTGATAAAATACAACATCCATTCCTATTAAAAACACTAGAAAGCATAGGAATAGAAGGGTCGTTCCTAAAAATAATAAACAGTATATATCTAAAACCATCAGCTAATATCATCTGCAATGGGGATAAACTAGATGCATTTCCAATAAGATCAGGAGTGAAACAAGGATGCCCTTATCACCTCTATTATTTGACATTGTACTAGAAACACTAGCTGTAGCAATTAGAGAAGAAAAAGAAATTGAAGGCATCAAAATAGGCAAGGAGGAGACCAAGTTATCACTCTCTGCAGATGACATGATGATCTACTTAAAGAATCCTAGAGATTCAACCAAAAAGCTAATTGAAATAATCAACAACTTTAGCAAAGTTGCAGGATACAAAATAAATCCGCATAAATCATCAGCATTTCTATATATCTCCAACACAGCTCAGCAGCAAAAACTAGAAAGAGAAATCCCATTCAAAATCACCTTAGACAAAAATACCTAGGAATCTATCTCCCGAGACAAACACAGGAACTACATGAACACAACTACAAAACACTCTCCACACAACAAAAACTAGACTTGAGCAATTGGAAAAACATTAACTGCTCATGGGTAGGACGAGCCAATATAATAAAAAGGAACATCCTACCCAAACTTATTTATCTATTTTGTGCCATACCCTTTGAACTTCCAAAAAATTTCTTTACTGATTTAGAAAAAACCATAACAAAGTTCATTTGGAATAACAAAGGATCAAGGATATCCAGGGGAAAAAATGAAAAAAAAAATACAAAGGAAGGGGGCCTTGCAGTTCCAGATCTCAAACTATATTACAAAGCAGCAATCATCAAAACAATTTGGTACTGGTTAAGAGACAGAAAGGAGGATCAGTGGAATAGACTTGGGCCAAGTGACCTCAGCAAGACAGTATACAATAAAGCCAAAGATCCCAGCTTTTGGGCCAAAAATTCACTATTTGATAAAAACTCCTGGGAAAATTGGAAGACAGTGTGGGAGAGATTAGGTTTGGATAAAGACCTCACACCCTACACCAAGATAATTCAAAATGGGTGAATGACTTGAACATAAAGAAGAAAACTAGAAGTAAATTAGGCAAACACAGAATAGTATACATGTCAGACCTTTGGGAAGGGAAAGACTTTAAAACCAAGCAAGACATAGAACAAGTCACAAAATGTAAAATAAATAATTTTGATTACATCAAATTAAAAAGTTTTTATACCAACAAAACCAATGTAACTAAAATCAGAAGGGAAGCAACATATTGGGAAACAATCTTCATAAAAACCTCTGACAAAGGTTTAATTACTCAAATTTACAAAGAACTAAATCAATTGTACAAAAAATCAAGCCATTCTCCAATTGATAAATGGGCAAGGGACATGAATAGGCAGTTTTCAGATAAAGAAATCAAAACTATTAGTAAGCACATGAAAAAGTGTTCTAAATCTCTTATAATCAGAGAGATGCAAATCAAAACAACTCTGAGGTATCACCTCACACTTAGCAGATTGGCTAACATGACAGCAGAGGAAAGCTGGAGGGGATGTGGCAAAGTCGGGACATTAATTCATTGCTGGTGGAGTTGTGAATTGATCCAACCATTCTGGAGGGCAATTTGGAACTCTGCCCAAAGGTGTCTGCCCTTTGATCCAGCCATAGCACTGCTGAGTTTGTACCCCAAAGAGATAATAAGGAAAAAGACTTGTACAAGAATATTCATAGCTGAGCTCTTTGTGGTGGCCAAAAATTGGAAAATGAGGGGATGCCCATCAATTGGGGAATGGCTGAACACATTGTGGTATATGTTGGTGATGAAATACTATTTTGCAAAAAGGAATAATAAAGTGGAGGAATTCCATGGAGACTGGAACAACCTCCAGGAAGTGATGCAGAGCGAGAGGAGCAGAACCAGGAGAACATTGTACACAGAGACTGATACACTGTGGTACAATCAAACCCAATGGACTTCTCCATTAGTGGCAATGCAATGTCCCTGAACAATCTGCAGGGATCTAGGAGAAAAACACTATCCACAAGCAGAGGACAAACTGGGAGTAAAAACACCGAGGAAAAGCAACTGCTTGACTACAGTGGTTGAGGGGACATGTCTGAGGAGAGACTCTAAATGAACACTCTAATGCAAATACTAACAACATGGAAATGGGTTCGAATCAAGAACACATGTGATACCCGGTGGAATCACACGTCGGCTATGGGAGAGCTGGGTTGGGGGGGAGGAAAAGAAATTGATCTTTGTGTCTAATGAATAATGCATATAAAATATTATTTTAAAAACGAAGTATACTTTCTTCCTCTCTTTCTCTTTATTATTCCCTGGTGTCATAGACTAATCATGCATCAGGTAGAGGAAGAGTGCACCAAAAGCTATCATTAATATGAAGTTAATGAAACTAATCTTGTTTGTGAGTTGATAAGGTAAATTTAATGTTCATTACTAATTCAAAAGTGCTGGTCCTATTTGTCCAGCAATATTAGGATTTGACACCCTATTGTCATTATCTAAAAAATCCTAGCATGAAAACAAGATCTTGCAATTGACTTTGGAGTAATCTTTAAAAAGTTCATGGTTTCACATGACAACTTCATGATGGCAAGGCTTTCTTATAGTAGCCAATATTATTTCAATGACATGAGACTTAACATGTGTCATGTCAAAGGAACATGACAACCCCTTATGTTAACATGAAGAAATGATCAATAACTCTTCATTTTATAAGACTATCTTATTTTATTGAACCTTTCTTGTTTCTATCTCTGACTCACAGCAGGGAGAGTACTTCACAAAGAATGATGTTTCTCTTTTTGTGAAGTACATTATAAGACTAAAATATTTTTGTTATTGTTGTTTAGCCATTTTGTAGTTGTACCCAACTCTTTGCAACCCAATTTGGGATTTTTTTTGGTTAAGTTTTTGAATAGTTTGTCTTTACCTTCTCCAGCTCTTTTTACTGAGATTAAATGACATGTCTAGTGTCGTAGAGTTAGCAGGTTCCTGAGATTATATTTGAACTCAAGTCCTGACTCCAGGCTTGATGCTCTCTACTCATTGTATTACTTAGTTTCTCTTTAAAATATTTTTACTTTTATTTCTTTCTAAAACCTTAACTTATTTATTGCTCATCACTGCTTTATTTTGCACTCAACATTTATGTACCTTCATTATATTAATATGTTTTTGGACTTGAAGATAACATTGGTATATCATTTCATAATATCAACCTTAATTTTCCCAGAAACTAGGGGAATGAGGTGGGATAGAAATTTCTTGAAATTGATAGAATATTAGAACAAGAAGATATTATTTTTAGATATTCTCATTTATAGATGAATAAATTGTGTCTTTTATTGAAATAAAAAAAAGTAGCTAATATTATGGACCTTGAATTTACTATGATATTGCCCATTGGCTGTGAAGCCACAGTAAATCATTCTGTGACTCAGTTTTCTTTTTTTATAAAACGAAGATTGCTACTTGCCTATTTAAAACACAAGATTATAAGAAAGCTGGGTCAAATCCTGTTCAAGAAAAAATTATTCAGGCAAGCAAAAATGTTTTTAGGCTAACAATTTCTCTATGATATGGTATTAGGACACGAAGCAGTGTACATTAGCTATACATTTTTTACATGTGAAAACTTTATGGTATAGTCAAAACTGGCCTGGAACTAGGAGCAAGAAAAACTAGATTCAAATACTGACTTCACTCACTAGCAGAGTTCTTTAGTAGTTTTGGTTGTGTCTGATTCTTCATGACCTCATTTGGAATTTTCTTGTCAAAGATAATGTGGTTTGCCTTTCCTTCCACCATTTTTATAGATGGAGAAATCGAGGTAAACAGAGTTAAGTGACTTGCCCAGGGTATTACAGCTAGTAAATGTCTGAGGGTACATTCAGGCATTCAGGTCTTTCTGACTCTAGCTACCCCAATAGCTGAGTGCTCTTGAGCAAATCATTTAGAGCTCTCTATGTTTCAGTTTTCTCTTATGCTAAAATAGCAGCCTCACATAAAGGAGCCAAAGGTACAGTTCTCAGTATATTACTTTGTTTGAAAATCATCAGAGGCTCCCCATTTCTCTTAGGATAAAACAAAGAGATGTTTTAAAGAGTTGAAAACACTTTTTAAAAAAATTGGCCCTAGTATTTTATTTGTGTAAGGAGATTCTGGTGAGCAATTCCTCTATGGGGCAATTTATCATATTTATAATTTAGTTAGTCAAGCATTTGTTAAGTTCTTAATACGGGCAGCTAGGTGGCATGGCAGATAGAATGCATAGAGCCATGAAGACTCATCTTTGTGAGTTCAAATCTGGCCTCAGACATTTACTAGCTTTGTGACCCTGGAGGAATCACTTAACCCTGTTTTCTTCAGCTTCCTCATCTGTAAAATGAGCTGAAGGAAACGGCAAATCACTTCAATATCTTTGCTAGGAAAACTCAAAATAGGCACAGTTAGATATGACTGAACAGCAAATGTGCAAGATACTGTGCAAATTGATGTGCATACAGAGAAAGGCTAAAAATCATGGTTCTTTCCCGCCAGGAGCTCACATTTTAACTTAGGAACAACATGTAGTCAACTAAGTCCAAACAAGATATAAAACATGGTAGCTGAGAGGTAAGGGAAGGCTCTAGCACAGGAAGGGACTGGTAAAGGTTTTCTGTAGAAGGTAGGATTTGAATTGAGTATTGAAGCACAATAATAGAGAAGACCCAAGGGGAGAAAAGTGGGAGGAGGACATAGAAGATAGTGTCAGATGGGAAGAATATCAAGAAGGCCATTGTCTCTGGGTCATAGGTTATGAGGAAGACTGAAGAATAAGGAAATTGAAAAAGCAAAATGGGGCCTGGTGGTGAAGAACTTTAAAATCCAAAAGGATTTTTTTCTTTTTAGTTTGATCCTGGAGATAATGGGGAATGACTGGAGTTTATTGAGTGGGGAAGTTACCTGGTCATAAGGAAGATCACTTTAAGCAATTGAATGGAAGACAGACTGGAGCAGGAAAATAGTTGAGGCATAGAGATCTAGGAGCAAGCTCTTGTTAAGTCTAATAAAGCATGATAAGACAGAGCCTGCATCAGAGTGGCAGGCATGTTGACTAGAGAGGAGATGCGGCAAAGGTAGAAATGACAGGACTTAGCAAGAGAATGGATACGTAGGAGTGAGAACTGACGACATGAGGATGACACCTAGATTGCAAGCCTGAGTGACTGGGAGGATGATGGTGCTCTTGGCAAAAACAGGAAAGTTCAGAAGAGGAGAGGTTTCAGGGGGAAAGATAATGAGTTTGGTCTTGGACATGTTCAGTTCAAAATGTCTACAATACATCCAATTTGAGATGTCTAATGGGATGCAAGACAAGAGCCAGAGAATTTTTTGTTAGTGGTTTAGGGATTTCAGTCATATCTATATCTGACTCTGTGACCCCATTTAGGGTTTTCTTGGCAAAGATACTAGACTTTTGCCATTCCCTGCTCCAGCTCATTAACAAAACAAAACAAAACACCTTACTTTCTGTCTTGAAATTGTTTCAAAATATTCATTCTATGGCAAAAGAGTGGTAAGGGTCAGGCAATTGGGGTTAAGTGACTTGCCCAGGGTCATATACTAGGAAGTATCAGAGGCCACATTTGAACCCTGGCCTTCCTGACTCCAGACCTGACACTCTATTCACTATGTTACCTTACTGTCCCTTCTCCAGCTCATTTTACAGAAGAGGAAATGGAGGCAAAAAAGGTAAAATGACTTGTTTGGGGTCATACAGGTAGTAGGTGTCCAAAGCTTGATTTGAACTAATTCCAGGCCTAGCACTCTATCCATTACACCACCTAACTATCCAAGAGAAAGGTTAGGGTTGGATAAACAGATATGAAAGAGTAAACTAATATAACCTAGTTTGTTCTAAATAGCACTGGATATAAAGTGTAAGATTTATCATAGGGTTATAGCTTTAGCCAGGAAAGGAACCCAGAAGTTATCTGTTGGAGTCCCCTCATTTTACAAATAAATCACTGAGGCCCAGAGAGTTGAAATGCCTGAGCCAAGATCAGAGAAAATGGTAGAGACTAAATTATATTTAAAGTTCCTTTTTGCTCCTCAAATTCTAGGATTCTATAAATATTAAAGCAAACAAACAAAACAACTTGAGGGAAGCTGCTTGCAAAGCTAATGTACATATCAGCCTTGTCCACAGTATGAACCAACTGTGCGCAGTGCCCATCGTTCTCAACTTTTGAGACATAACAGTTCCCTGAAGGAAAGGAAAAAAGTGTGAATTCTGCAGTTCCACATCGGTAATTAGTCCGGCACATCTGCACCACAAACCTTAGTGGTTTTCTGGCCCTTGATGCTCATCAGTAAATCCTTCAAAATATTCATTTTAGCCCAGAGAAGGAGGCTGATTAAAAAGAAGATACTCGGGTCTCAGCACAGTGCATCATATGTTCCCAATCTCCAAAATACAGCTTTCTTATCAGTTTCCTACATCCATTTACTGAGCAACCCTTAAAGGCCTTGGCCACATCATTATATATGTAAAGGAGGATTAGTGGCAGAAACGGGTGGGAAATGATGTATAGGGGAAGAGGTTTGAAAGCAAGTTCTACCCGATTTCCTTAACGTAGGGGTTTGATTTATTGATGTTGCTTCTAAGTACTAACGTACTGTTCTCACAGGGTTTTGTTGATATTAATTCAGAAATTCCCCAAAATATGACAATCTGGTAGAATCTGGAAAAAATCCAACCATGATAAGTTCACAAAATAAGTTAATTTTTCCCTCTCCCCTCCCTCTGGTATGCAATTAGGTACCAAAACCAGAGTAGCCATCCTTTATAAATTAATGCCTCCTTTTCCATTTCTACTATAATTCCTTCTTGTGAATGATCAAAAAAATAATCTAGCTGGTCTTCAAGCTTCTAATCTTTCTCCTTCCATCTTTTCTCTTTCTTTCTTTCTTTCTTTCTTTCTTTCTTTCTTTCTTTCTTTCTTTCTTTCTTTCTTTCTTTCTTTCTTTCTTTCTTTCTTTCTTTCTTTCTTTCTTTCTTTCTTTCTTTCTTTCTTTCTTTCTTTCTTTCTTTCTTTCTTTCTTTTCTTTCTTTCTTTCTTCTTTTGAAAGCTCTTATTTTCTTTCTTCGAATCAATACTAAGTATTATTTCTAAGAGACAAAAACTGTAAGAGCTAGGCAATTGGGGTAAAGTGACTTGCCCAGGGTCACACTCCTAGGAAGTATCTGAAGCCAGATTAAAAAAAAAAAAACCCTTATCTTTTTAGAGTCAATTCCAAAGTAGAAGAGTGGTAAGGGCTAGGCAATGGGGTTAGGTGATTTGCCCAAGGTCACACAGCTAAGAAGTATCTGAGGTCTGATTTGATACCTGAGAACATTAATGTAACAAACAAACTAATTAAATTAAAACAAACAAACAAATGAGAGGTCCCAGCTGTAAGTCAGAGGGAAAGGCTCATTGTTTATTAGGTAAAATGGCACAGCAGATGGTATTTTTTTCATTCATTTCTGCTGATAAAACCATGTTTATTTCTGATATTGAACAATTTCAGTTTCAAGAACTTTGATGGCAATAATTTTCTTTTCTGAATCTTTAGTAGTTGTGGCTGTTGAGGAGGCAAGGGCTGCTAAAACAAAATTTGTGTTAGTCCTCCTTTCTGAAAAACTGCCACTGAATTTTGTCATCTGGGCAAAAGGTGGGCTAACAATGTACTGGTTGAAAATAAAGTTAAAAAAAAATCAAGAGGGTAGTTCTTTCAAAACTACACTCATGTGGCAACTAGGGGGTTCAATGGATAGAATGCCAGGCCTGAAATTGGTAGGAAATGCATTCAAATCTGGCTTCAGACACTTCCTAGGTGTGTGATCCTGGACATATTATTTAACACCAACTGCCTAGCCCTTATGACTCTTCTGCCTTGGAACTGATACCTAGTGTCAATTTTAAGATAGAAAGTAAGGATTAAAAGAAAACAATCAAAAACACTATATTTGCATTAATTATACAATATATTGAAGTTGAGGTGAGAGGATATACCTTTATAGGGGTATGTGACAGTCATATGTTACCTGTGTTATTATTTATATTTTTAGATCTATAATCTGTTGGGATGCATCACTAACACACCTATGGCAGCAATCTGCTTCACCCTGTTGATATCAGTTTCCAAAAGGAGTGGGTTAGAAGTCATCATCTTTAAATTCTAACATTTTGTGATTTTAGAATTATGATTTGGGTTTTTTAAATGATTTTTACATGAAAAAGCAGCAGCAGAGGATAATAACACAAACTACTTTATGAGTTTTATGGGGAAAGGACTTTGTCAGACATCACAAGAAACTGTTACTGCTATTACTATTTTATTTCTCTTTAAATAAGGGGATAGAGAAGTCCTGAGTTGAAATGTGACCTCACCTACTTCCTAGCAGTGTGACCCTGGGCAAGTCACTTAACCTCCATTGCCTAGTATTTACCACTCTTTAGCCTTAGAACTAATATTCAGTCTAAGACAGAATGTAAGAGTTTTAAAATGAAATGAAATAAAATAAAATGAGGAGGATAATGGTTTTTTAAAAAATGGAAATGGCTAATTATTACATATAAACATATACATATATTTTCAAATATGTGATTTGATTGGAAGCTATCCATTCTGCAATAAATATTCTGGGGGGAAATATTTTTGGTAGGTTTTAACATATGAATAGGATTACACTTTCTTTTATCTGAATGACTGGCAAATGAATGTTCCTTTTCAGACCATCCCAAATGATTGCATAAAACTTATAAAATGATTAATTGACAAATATTTATTGAGCACTTACTATGTGTCAGGCACTGTGCTAAATAAGGAATTTTCAAAAAACAAGTACAACAGTTTTTGTCCTCAAGACATTATATTTTCATTTACTCCAAGAGGAGAAAATCACATAATTTATGGGGCAGCTAGCTAGCACAGTGGACACAATGTTAGGCCTAGAGTCAGGGGAGGCCTGGGTTCCAATCTGGCTTCAGACACTGGGCCACTCACTGAACCTCAATTGCCTAGCCCTTTTACTACTCAGCTGTCTTAAAATTGATACTAAGACAGAAGTTAAGGGTTTAAAAAATATGTATCATCTTGACACAGAGTATATGCTACATGACCTCTCAGAGACTCAATTTCTTCTGATGTAAAATGGGAGAATTGACCATGTCAACAAGCACTGCAGCATAATGGATGCAGGGCTGGTGTCAGAGTTAGTAAGAGCTGGGTTCAAGTCCCACCTGTATTATTGCCCCTTAGGCCCATCACCTTTCATACCTGGGCCTCAGTTTCTCCTCCTTTTCTTTCCCCCCCTTTTTTCTTCCTTCTTTCCCTCCTTCCTTCCCTTTTTTCCTTCCTTCCTTCCCTCTCTCTTTCTCCTTCCTCTATTCCTTTTCCTCTTCCTTTCTTCTTTCTTTCTTCTTCCCTTCCTCCCTCCCTCACTCCCTTCTTCCTTCCTTCTTCTTCCCTTTCTCCCTTCTTCCTTCGTTCCTTCCTTCAACCCTCTTAAAGCAGCCATCTTTCCCCAACCCCTCCAAGAGCTTACTATATATTCAGGCTAAATTTACACCTCAAAAGATTCACCAACCCCACCCTCTCTGGTAGCTGGAATGACACCCACCTTACCTTAGTTTCAAAAAAGGTGGAACTGAATTAATGAATCCAGAAATCCTTTTCAACTCTACATCTATGATCTATGATTTATGTTCTAGTATTTGAATGTAGTGGTCTTGTGATCTTGGGCAAGTCACTTAACTTCTACCTTACTGTGTTCTAAGTCACTCTTTAGGACTAACCTGAAGAACAACTGCCCATCTATAATAACAGAAATTCCCTTACTGAAAATTATCTAATAGAATGAAATTATAGGTATGTATCAACAAACACAATCCATTATTTTTTTAACCTACTGCAAAGAGTTATAGAGAGAAAGAAATTCTAAAAACTGTAAAGTAATGTATCACAGGTATGTTCTGGGAAGCAAATCTTCTTTATCATATTATATGTCAGTACACATATGTAAACTCAAGCAACCAAAAGTTTCACATTGATTTCTATGTAGAAATTAAGTCCCTATCTTGCAGAAGTCTTGGATAGGTATTCTAGAGCCAAAGCAGGTCAATCAAATTATAATTGACTATAATTAGCTATCCCACGAGCTGTCAGCTTCTTTACCTGCAGCTGCATGATGCTCCAAAAGGTGCAAAATGTATTTCTCTCTTTGAACATCAAATAAAATCAGAAAAATCATTTTCAATTTCATTGCAAAAACCAGCAGACATCAATTTAGAATAGCAACACAGTGAAGTGGATCTATCTCATCAATTTTTACAACATGAGCCTTTCCCAGGGTGAATGGGGGTTTCCAGTACAAATACTGATCCCTGAGGCCAAATCTGGTATATAGGGACCAACCTGCAGTTCCTATATAGTTTATCTATGGGTGGTGACTTGAGAAGGAGAATGGAGGCTAGAGGAATATGGATGTGAGATAGATAAGGCAGTCAGAGCAAGAGACACAGGAATAAAGACTCAGAGACCATAAGTTAAAACACCTGGGGAGTAGCGAGCTCGTCCATAGCTGCCTCTCTAGTGAAAGATAACTGAGTGGAGAAATTATAAGTATGAGGACCAAGAGAACCTGTATGGAGCACAGGACTCCAGGACATCCCCCATGAACCAGGAGGTCAAGAGATTAATGGGAGATGTGCGGGGCAGCTGTGCCACGTGATTCAGTCAGACATGAGGAACATAATAGGCCACAGCAAGATCAAGATTTTAAGAGGCAAGAGGGAGAGCAAACACTGTGAGAGCAAGAGGTATAGGAGAAGAGAAGGGAAGAGGAGGCTCGCACATGTTCCCCAGCCTTTATTGGGGACCTTAGGAATGTCAAGTGGGAGGTGATTAAAGAATCCGTGACATGATATAGGTTTTTACATTGGTGGCATTGACAATGATGGAATCACAGAGGAGGAGATTAATCCAACCAGCACTTTGTAAATGAAGGTAGTTCAAGCCAGGACACTGGCTGTCAATGCCCAGCCCAGGAATTTGCTTGTCCGTTGGACTGTCCCTTTCCATACAATGAACATCAAGTGATCTGACCATGTGTCTGGTAAATGAATATACAGGATACAATATCAATACATCAGTCATACTTCCAAGATGTTAACATGCTTGGTATGTTACGTGGTATATGTCCATCCTTGAAAATTAATTTTTAAGAAATGGTTTTGTGTTTGTTTTGCATTGGTTATAAGAGTATCTACCACTCAGATTAGTATTTATTGCCCTCTTCCTTTCCTAACTTTGGCTTAAATCCCTTTCACATATTAGATGAATTGGATTTAAAATGTAAAATTTCTGGCTTCAAAATAAAAAAGAACAGTTAATGTTTATATAGTGCTTGAAAGTTTGAAAATGGCTTAATGCAGATTATCTCAACTCATCACTACCAAGAGACTGGTATTTCAGGTATTATTATCCCCATTTTACAGATGGGAAACCCAAGGCCCAAAAAAGTAATGTGACTTTGCCTGTGGTCACACTTTGACTAAGAGTCAAAAGGGAGATTCAAACCTTAGTTTGTGTAAATCGAATGTCCAACATTCTTTCAGATATAAAATATTGCATGTGCTTTAAAAAAAAGATTATATCTTTATTCTTATTTTTAATCAGCAAGCTTCTGCAAAAGTGAACTATTTGCTTAAATCACAGTCAAAATTACTCAAAGTAAGAAATGTGTCGCAGACATCGAATTTTCCAGAGTAGCTTGGCCTAACTAATTATTTACTCTATATTCTGTTTTATGTCAGTCTGTATTTCAATTTCCTCATAGAGAATCATACCGGAATACTTGTAGAAACTACAAAGTGTAGGCCATGTTTGAAAAGTGTGTCAGATGTAGCTGGATGGCTCAGTGGATTGAGCCAGGCCTGGAGAGGGAGGATCTGGGCTCAATTCTAGTCTCAGACACTTTCTACCTATATCGCCTTGGGAAAGTCACTTGAACCCCAACACCTAGCCCTTGCTGTTCTTCTGCCTTGGAACCAAAACTTAGGATGGATTCTAAGATGGAAGGTAAAGGCTTTTTTAAAAAAGCACTTCAAGATTAGGAAACAATACAAATACCAGATACAAAGCGTTATATGGCATATAGTTTAGCAGATAAGTCTCAGGGCCTTGATAGAAAAGAAGAGAGTGACTTGCTCAGGATGAACAGATCTAGAAAATGTCAGAGGCAGGATTTGAATCCATCTAGTCTCCCTGACTCGACTCTATCTCCTAAGTCACACTTCCTCTTAAAATAAAATAAATAATAGGGTATGATTGCCACTATTTCTGGGATGGTTAGAAAGAAGAAAAAATAAACAAGAGCTCTCAATTATTTCCTCATAGCATAAATACTAGGAATAGCAATAACATAAAAAGATAACTAAGGCCAAAAAAAAAAGAAAAGAAGAAAAGAAAATTAAAAAGTCTCTCCAAAATAAAAGCACTCCAAAATTTGGGCAAGACAGCGAAGTGGCAATCACTTAGCTTCATGGGAGATGGGCAGAACTTCTAGGTATCTTTCTTGTAGAACAACTTTTTTCCCTTGTAGGACTGAAACAGTCCTATCAAATAAACTGAGATGAATAGCATGAGGTAGAAATGATCACAAGTGCTTCAGAGGGGAAATAAAATAGACATTTGGAATAACTCACATCCCTGGTATTTGGTTTATAAATGATGATAAAGAGGCAGATGGTGGCTCAATGGATAGTGTCTTGCTTGGAGTCAGAAGGATCTGGGTTCAAATCTGGCCTCATACACTTTCTGTGTGACCCTGGGCAAGTAATTTAATCCTAATTGCCTAGAACTTGCTGTTCTTCTGTCTTAGACTTGATACTAAGACAGATGGTAAAGGTTGTTTTTTTTTTTTAAACCCCTACCTTCCATCTTGGAATCAATACTGTATATTGGCTCCAAGGCAGAAGAGTGGTAAGGGCTAGGCAATGGGGGTCAACTGACTTGCTCAGGGTTACACAGCTGGGAAGTGTCTGAGGCTAGATTTGAACCCAGGACCTCCCGTCTCTGGGCCTGGTTCTTAATCCACTGAGCAACCCAGCTGACCCCTGAGGGTTGCTTTTTTATTTAATTTTTATTTATTTTTATTTTTTAAACATTACTTATTTGGTCATTTTCATACATTATTAATTGAAAACAGAGATCATTTTCTTTTCCTTCTTCCCCCCCACCCCCTGCTATCCCTCCCCTAGCCTACACCCCATTCCATTGGGTATCACATGTGTCCTTGTTAGGAACCCATTTCCTTGTTGTTGGTATTTGCATTAGGGTGTTCATTTAGCATCTCTCCTCAATCATATCCCCTCAACCCCTGCAGTCAAGCAGTTGCCTTTCCTCAGTGTTTTTACTCCTACAGTTTGTCCTCTGCCTAAGGATAGTGTTTTTTCTCATAGATCCCTGCAGATTACTCAGGGACATTGCATTGCCATTAATGGAGAAGTTCCATTATGATCAATTGTACCACAGTGTATCTGTCTCTGTGTACAATGTTCTCCTGGTTCTGCTCCTCTCTCTCTGCATCACTTCCTGGAGGTTGTTCCAGTCTCCATGGAATTCCTCCACTTTATTATTCCTTTTTGCAAAATAGTATTTCATCACCAACATATACCACAATGTGTTCAGCCATTCCCCAATTGATGGGCATCCCCTCATTTTCCAATTTTTGGCCACCACAAAGAGCTCAGCTATGAATATTCTTGTACAAGTCTTTTTCCTTATTATCTCTTTGGGGTACAAACTCAGCAGTGTTATGGCTGGATCAAAGGGCAGACAGTCTTTTATCACCCTTTGGGCACAGTTCCAAATTGCCCTTCAGAATAGTTGGATCAATTCACAACTCCACCAGCAATAAATTAGTGTCCCCACTTTGTCACATCCCCTTCAGCATTCATTACTTTCCTTTGCTGTCATGTTGGCTGATCTGCTAGGTGTGAGGTGATACCTCAGAGTTGTTTTGATTTGCATCTCTCTGATTATAAGAGATTTAGAGCACTTTTTTATGTGCTTATTAATATTTTTGATTTCTTTGGCTGAAAACTGCCTGTTCATGTCCCTTGCCCATTTTTCAATTGGAGAATGGCTTGATTTTTTCTACAATTGGTTTAGCTCTTTATAAATTTGAGTAATTTGTCAGAGGTTTTTGTTATGGAGATTATTTCCCAATTTGTTGCTTCCTTTCTAATTTTAGTTACATTGGTTTTGTTTATACAAAAACTTTTAAATTTGATGTAGTTAAAATTATTTATTTTACATTTTGTGATCTTTCTAAGTCTTGCTTGGTTTTAAAATCTTTCCCTTCCCAAAGGTCTGACATGTATATTATTCTGTGTTCACCTAATTTACTTATAGTTTCCTGCTTTATATTCAAGTCATTCACCCATTCTGAGTTTATCTTGGTGTAGGGAGGGAGGTGTTGATCCAAACCTAATCTCTCCCACACTGTCTTCCAATTTTCCCAGCAGTTTTTATCAAATAGTGGATTTTGGTCCCAAAAGCTGGGGTCTTTGGGTTTGTCATAGACTGTCTTGCTGAGGTCATTTACCCCAAGTCTATTTCACTGATCCTCCTTTCTGAAACTTAGCCAGTACCAAATGACCACTGCTTTGTAATATAGTTTGAGATCTGGGACTGCAAGGCCACCTTCCTTTCTATTTTTTTTCATTATTTCCCTGGATATCCTTGATCCTTTGTCATTCTAAATGAACTTTGTTATGGTTATCTCTAATTCAGTGGATTTTTGGAAGTTTTTGGAAGTTCAATGGGTATGGCACTAAATAGATAGATAAGTTTGCGTAGGATAGTAATTTTTATTATGTTACCTAGTCCCACCCATGAGCAATCACTGTTTTTCCAATTGTTTAGATCTAGTTTTAATTGTGTGGAGAGTATTTTGTAGTTGTGTTCATATAATTTTTGTGTTTGTCTCGGGCAGATAGATTCCTAAGTATTTTATATTGTCTAGGGTGACGTTAAATGGAATTTCTCTTTCTAATTCTTGCTGCTGAACTGGGTTGGAGATATATTGAAATGCTGATGACTTATGCGGGTTTATTTTGAATCCTGCAACTTTTCTAAAATTGTTGATTATTTCGACTAGCTTTTTGGTTGATTCTCTAGGTTTCTTTAAGTAAATCATCCTATCATCCACAAAGAGTGATAGCTTGTTCTCCTCATTGCCAATTTTAATACCTTCAATTTCTTTTGTTTCTTTAATTGCTACTGCTAGTGTTTCTGGTACAATGTTAAATAATAGAGGTGATAACGGGCATCCTTGTTTGACTCCTGATCTTATTGGGAAGGCTTCGAGTTTATCCCCATTACAGATGATGTTGGCTCATGGTTTAAGATATATACTGTTTATTATTATTTTTAGGAAAGGCCCTTCTATTCCTATACTTTCTAGTGTTTTCAGTAGGAATGGGTGTTGTATTTTGTCAAAGGCTTTTTCTGCATCTATTGAGATAATCATGTGATTTTTGTCAGTTTTCCTGTTAATATGGTCAATTATGTGGATGGTTTTCCTAATATTGCACCATCCTTGCATTCCTGGTATGAATACTACACCTAATCATAGTGGATAACCGTTGTGATGACTTGCTGGAGTCTTTTTGCTAGTATGCTTTTAAAGATTTTTGAATCTATATTCATTAGGGAGACTGGCCTATAGTTTTCTTTCTCTGTTTTTAACCTGCCTGGCTTTGGGATCAGTACCATGTTTGTGTCGTAAAAAGAATTTGGTAGAACCCCTTCTTGGCTTATTCTGTCAAATAGTTCGTATAATATTGGGATTAGTTGTTCTTTGAATGATTGATAGAATTCATTTGTGAATCCATCTGGACCTGGGGACTTTTTCCTTAGGGAGTTCTTTGATGGCTTGTTCAATTTCCTTTTCTTCTGTGGGGTTGTTTAGGTAGTCTATTTCTTCCTCTGTTAACCTAGGCAATTTATATTTTTGTAAATATTCATCCATATCACCTAGATTGTGATATTTATTGCCATATAATTGGGAATAATAATTTTTAATGATTGCCTTAATTTCTTCTTCATTAGAGGTGAGGTCTCCCTTTTCATCTTGGATACTATCAATTTGGTTTTCTTCTTTCCTTTTTTAAATTAGACTGACCAGTACTTTGTCTATTTTATTTGTTTTTTCAAAGTACCAGCTTCTAATCTTATTTATTAAATCAATAGTTCTTTGACTTTCAATTTTATTGATTTCTCCTTTGATTTTCAGGATCTCTAATTTAGTCTTCATCTGAGGATTTTTAATTTCTTCACTTTCTAGTTTTTTAATTTGCATGCCCATTTCATTGACCTCTGCCCTTCTTAATTTGTTTATATATGAGCACAAGGATATAAATTCCCCCGAGTACTGCTTTGGCTGCATCCCATAGGTTTTGAAAGGATGTCTCACATTGTAATTTTCTTTAGTGAAGTTATTAATTGTTCCTATGATTTGTTCTTTAACTAGCCGGTTTTGGAGAATAATATTGTTTAATTTCCAATTAATTTTTGATATATCCTTCCATGTACTCTTACTAATTATTATTTTCATTGAATTGTGGTCTGAGAAGGTTGCATTTATTATTTCTGCCCTTTTGCACTTGTTTGCAATGATTTTGTGGCCTAATACATGGTCAATTTTTGTGAATGTACTGAAAAAGAAGGTGTATTGCTTTTTGTCCCTATTTATTTTTCTCCACATGTCTACTAACTCTAATTTTTCTAATGTTTCATTTGCTTCTTTTATCTCTTTCTTATTTAATTTTTAGTTTGATTTATCTAGTTCGGATAGAGGAAGGTTCAGATCTCCGACTAGTATAGTTTTTCTATCTATTTCATCCTTGAGCTCCTCTAGTTTCTCCTTTAGAAATTTGGATGCTATGCTATTTGGTGCATACATATTGAGTACAGATATTTCCCCGTTGTCTATACTGCCTTTTATCAGGATATAATTACCTTCCCTATCTCTTTTAACTAGTTTTATTTTTACTTTGGCTTTATCATGATTGTGACTCCAGCCTTCTTTTTATCAGTTGATGCCCAATAGATTTGGCTCCATCCTCTTACTTTCACTCTTTGTGTATCTACCTTCCTCATGTGTGTTTCTTGCAGACAGCATATGGTAGGGTTTTGGATTCTAATCCACTCTGCTATTCACTTGCGTTTTATGGGTGAGTTCATTCCATTCACATTCAGAGTTATGATTACTAGCTTTGTATTTCCCAGCATTTTGATTTCTACTCCTGGTCCTGCCTTTTCTTCTGTCACTATTTCCTTCTACATCAATTTTTGTTTATAATCAGTCCCCCTAGTTCCCATGCTTATTTTACTTCTCTTTCTACCTCCCTCCCTTCTTATTCCCCCCTTCTTTTCCCCTGTAGTCTTTCTAAAATTATCCCCCCACTCTCTCCCTGCCTTCTACTGCTTCCCTCCCCATCAGTCTGTTTGTTACCCTTCTACTTCCTTATAGGGTGCAAATCTATTCTCTGCCCCAGTGGATTGGATTGTTCTTCCCTCTTTGGGTCAGTTTCAAAGCACATAAGAGTTGAATATTTCCTATCTCCAACCTCTTTACCCTTCCAGTGTATCGATGTTCTCCCCCCTCCTGCCATGAGCTTCTTTGTGACATATAAATTTACCACCATTTGTTTCTTTTCCCATTTCTTTTAGTATTAACCTCTTTTTTAAACCTCTGGTTGTGTGTGTGTATTTATGTATGCATATATCTATATACTTATTTATGTCTTGTCCTTTCATCCTATACAGTTTGTCACTGTTCCCTCTAATTGTAATTCTTCTAGCTGGCCAGGTGATAGCAACAGTTTTAAAGAGTTACCAATGACCTCTTTTCTTATAGGGATACATATCATTTTAACTTATTGAGTCTCTTGAAACAAAATTTTTGTTGTTCTTTTGTTTTTCTTTCCCCCCTCTTTTTAAATGGTTCTCTTGTGTTCTGTGCTTGGACATCAAATTTTCTGTTCAGGCCTGGTCTTTTCTTTACAAATTCTTGGAATTCTTCTATTTTGTTGAATGACCATACTTTCCCCTGGAAGAATATAGTCAGTTTTGCTGGGTAGTTGATTCTTGGTTGTAGACCTAGTTCCCTTACTTTTTGGAATATCATATTCCATGCCTTTTATTCCTTCAGTGTAGATGCAGCCAGATCCTATTTTATCCTCACTGTGGTTCCATGGTATCTGAATGGATTCTTCTTGCCAGCTTGTAATATCTTTTCTTTGGTTTAATAGTTCTTAAATTTTGCTATAATATTCCTGGGTGTTGTCATTTCGGGTTTAAATACAGGAGGTGATCTGTGGATGTTTTCAATCTCCACTTTCCCCTCTTGTTCTAGGATATTGGTACAGTTTTCCTGAATAATTTCCTGTAGTATTATGTCCAGGCTTTTTCTTTTCTCATGGTCTTCTAGTAGACCAATGATTTTTACATTGTCTCTTCTCTAAAGATTTTCTAAATCGTCTGTTTTGTGAATGAGATGCTTCATATTTTCCTCAATTTTCTCATTCTTTTTGTTTTGTTTTATGGTGTTCTGCTGCCTTGTAAGGTCACTTAATTCCAGTTGTTGTATTCTGGTTCTTAAAGACTGGATTTCATGCCTGGCTTTTTGGTAATCCTTTTCCTTCTGGTCTGATATTCTTTGAAGATCTTCTTTCATCCTCTTTCCTCATCTTTCATGTCCTTTGCCTCATTTTCCAACTGGTTGATTTTGGCTTTCAAGACGCTATTTTCCCATTTTAGTTCAAGTGCCTCTGTTTCCAGATGACTTATCTTAATTTTTAAGTTCTTCTTCCAATTGTCTTCAGCCTCTCTTAATTGTGTTTTGAGTTCTTCCACAGCCTGTATCCAATTTGTTGGGATTTCTGATTCATCATTTGCTGATCTCCCCTCTCTGTTCCATTTGCTGAGTAGAAGCTGTCTATTGTAGTTTCTTTCTTCTTTTTCTGTTGTTTGCTCAAATTCACCCCTTAATTCCCATATTTGTCTGTGCTCTTGCTCCTCTCATTTTTTTGGTTTTGGGGGCTTCTGTCAGTCTTCCCTTTTGGAGCTTTAACAGGAGATCTCTCGGTGTAGTCTCTGGTGGGGGGTTGTTGGGGTTTGAGCTTCCCTGTCCTTTGGAGCCTTTGATTGGATTAAAGTCCAGCAGTCAATGAGGATCAGTGTGGAGCCTGGGCTTCCCTGAGTTCTGGAGACTTTTCTTGGGATTAAGTGCAGCTTAGTTGGCCTGGGTGTGCTCTGAGTCCAAAACTTCCTTGAAGGCTGGAGCAAATACGAAGGATCTCCACACCTCTGGCCAGGCTGACAGGTCTATGCTCCTTCTCTAGCTCCTTCCCTGCTGTCTCTGTTGGATGCTCTGCACTTGTCCAGCCCTGCTCCCAAGGTATGCCCTTCAGACCTGCACCTTTGCCTGCCCAGAAGTTCCCGCTGCTGCTGCAATCTCAGCACTCTGGTGGGAGGGGGGATGGGTCCTGGGACCTTCCTTCTGTCTTTCTCTTAAACCCAAGTGTTCTCAGATTTTGGCTTTTCCGGGGGTGTACTTTTTGAATTAAGTCCAGCAGGAGGGTTCCTTGGCTCTGTCTTGTTGTTAAGTTTGATTTTCAGTCCCCTAGGAGCATTCAGTTTGTGATCGATTAGGAAGGGTATTCAGAGGTCTGAACTTTTGCTCCTTCTAGGCCGCCATCTTGACTCTGCCTCTGAGGGTTGTTTTTTTAAAAGAATGTAAGCTCTTTTGGGGCAGAGGCTGATTGTTTTTCTTTCAGCTAGCTTCCATTTGTATTCCTAGCAAATTCACACAGTGCTTGTCATACACTAAGTGCTTTAATAAATGCTTACTGACAACTTGAAATTTAGAGAAAAGTTAGAAGTATAAGAATCGTGGGGAATAACAGTATGTTGTAATTTGGACCTGGAGACAGGACCTGAGATAAACCCTACCTTCATTAATTACTGATGGTGTTACTTTAGAAACACCTTTCTGGGCCTCAGTTTCTTCTTCTGTAACATGAGAGGATTAGAATATATGATATCTGATGTCCTTAGCGCTAATCCCTAAGAGCTTATGATTCCCAAGAAACCACCTGCATTTAACAAATATAATTACAGTGAAGTTCATGCTTTACAATAAAAATCAGGGCCAAAAGACGACTTACAAGCTTGGCCACATGGATGCTAGTAGAACAAAGTGCAATATTTTCCAAAGTCAATGATTCATTTGAGAAAAGAAAGCATTGCCATCAGTCTTGTTTTCAGATACAAAACTAACAAGCTTGTGTTAACACAAGAGAACGAGTTCCATATTGAAATAAGAGAAAATACTGGGTTTCTAGTGTGGGGAGTGGCCAAGATGAAGGAGTTTTACATCAGAGAGTGCCCTATGTTATCTCCAATTCTTCTTCCAGTGAATATCACCCAGTCTGACAATATAATTAACTTGCCTACCACTCTAAATTACTGGGAGAAAAAGAGATTCAATGTTTAGCTTAATAAAAATATTTTCTCCAAAATACAGCCTGACATCTGATCTCATTAGATGAACTAAGAAACAAAAGGCTGTTGCATATGAGGCAGACATTGATTAAAATGAGACACATAAATAGTTACATGATGTAATGGAAGGAGATTTGGAAAAGGAGTTGGGGTGGCTGAGGTTCAAATTGTGTCTCTGCTAATTTGTATTGTGTATAATTCTTAGACAGGTTATTTTCTTTTGAATTCTTTTCTCATGTATAGGATGAGAGGGTTGGATTAGATGATGTCTAGGGTGCCTTCTTGCTCTAAATCCCACAATTTTATAATAATTTTAATTGGATTTTTTAAGGGACTAAGGAAAAGAAAAAAAGTATTACTAAAGCCACCTCTTGCCTATTAGGATATATATGATTCACCATTAATAGAATATGTATTTGGAATTACTTTTAAAGTAGTTATTGATTCATCCTGCTCTCTCTTGCCAGATCTCCTGTGTAACTTAAAGTATTTATGAGCTAACTAGTTACAGTTAAAAGTATTTTGTCTATCCATGAAAGAGCATGAAGTTAAATGGCCCACAGAGGATTGAACTATGACACTAGCATGATTAATGGTAGACACTACCAACCAACCTACAACCACATACATAAATATCCATATAATACATATGTATAAATGTGGTTTTGATTTTTTAAAAGATATGATGGATATTTTCTAGTCTAACATAGACAAAGCGTCTAGTCTAAAGTCCTAAGATTCTAATTAATATAATAGGAATTATTATGCCCTTTGAAGAAGGGATTGTACATTCTATAGACAAGTATTCTTCTACTGACTAAAAATTAAATTCTGAGATAACTTTAAAAATAAGAGTTATTAACCTGGGTTCACAGATACTCAGGGGGTCTGTAAATAGATTTCAGAGAGTCTGTCAGTTGGGATGGGGAAAAAATGCAGCTCTATTTTCACTAACCCCTCAAAGAAATTTAAAGTTTCCTTCAATTATGACTGCAAAGCAATACATATTCTTCTGAGAAGGTGTCCGTTGGCTTCACCAGACTTCCAAAGAGGTATATGACATGCAAAAAATGATAAAGAATGCCTCCTTTTAAAGGGGTCTCTTTTTTTTTCATTAAAAAAAATTAAATATGGGAATTCTAAAAGGAAGATATTTTCCTTATTTTCCAAGGCTCACATAGTTAGCTCTGCTAGCGTTAGCATTTCAAAGTACCACTGGAGTCTTATGCAAATAAGTACACTAATAGTATGAGCTGTTCCAAGTTATGCCCTTGTATGTTTTGTTGGGCTGTCAGTCTTTACCTTAGGCTGTTTCTTGTGTATAGTATGAGGATGGAATTCTCTTTCAATTCAATTCAATTCAAAGCAATTCAACTTTAGAACTATAAAAAGAATAATTAATTTTCAAAAACAATTCCAATTAAGCTTACTTAAAATATTTTAGCTTGTGAAAGACTTTATCCTTTTAAAATCTCTTCTTTCTCAAAGAAACATTTTTAGAAAAAGAGAAAAAAAATATTTAAGCTTTGAGACAGTGCTATTTCCTCAGTGCTGCCATATCCCCAAGTTCTATTTAGTCTTCTTTACTGAAGTTTCTAGAACCTGTCTCTTTCTAATCCCCATTCTAAGTATGGTTGATACATTGTTGGACTTGGAGTCAGGGACACCTGCATTCAAATTCTGCAGGAGACTCTTAGTAGCTATATGAGATATATATATATATATATATATATATATATATATATATAGATATAGATATAGATATAGATATAGATATAGATATATGAGATATATGAGATAGTAGCTATATATGAGATATATAGTTATATACACAAAATTATTGGCCTATCTTGTTCTCAGTCTCCTCACATGTAAAATGAGGATAAATAGCACTTAGGTTTGTTGTCAGGATTAAATAGGATAAGCACCTTGCAAAGCTTAAAAGTTCTGTATGAGTATAAGTTAAAGTTATCCAGTTTTCATATTTCTAATAGGCTTCAGATAGCCCAAAGGTCAAGTTATTCCATGATTATTCTTTTAAATGCAATGACGCTGAGGAAGACACTTAATCCTGTTTGCCTCAGTTTCCACATCCATAAAATGAGCTGCAGAAGGAAATGGCAAACCACTCTAGTATCTTTGTGAAGAAAATCCCAAAATGGCATCATGAAGAAGTCAGACACAACTAAAAACTACTCAACAATAACAAAAATGTAATGTTCTATTGGTTGTTACTGCACAGGAAGAAAAAGTTAACTGCTGAAAGCATCCTTGGTACCATCCCAGAAGCAAACAAGACAATAAAGAAGAAGCATACCTCAATCTGTTCCCATGTGATTTTGATCTTCTCAGTTAGGTTTCAATATCTTTTTTTTTAAACCCTTACTTTCCATCTTAGAATCAATACTGTTTATTAGTGCTAAGGCAGAAGCGTGGTAAGGGCTAGGCAATGGGGGTTAAGTGATTTGCCTAGGGTCACACAGCTAGGAAGTGTCTGAGGCCATATTTGAACCCAGGACCTTCTGTCTCTGGGCCTAGCTCGCAATCCACTGAGCCACCTAGTTCCTCCCCCCCCCCCCCATCTCTATATCTTGAAAGCTTTTTGTTCTATGTAGCTTGAAGATTTTGAGGCCTTGGAAAGGTGATGTCTATTAAGAATGTTCTTAAATTTTTTTATGAATTAATGTTATATCCAGGGAAATGTAAGCAAAGGTTTATAAAAATGTCTTGATTCTAGTTCAGTTTATTAGTTGAATTTTCCAGATTTTGAGGTGTATATGGAATTTGTTACCTATCAATCCATGAAAGACAATGAGTTTCTGATATATAATTCTAGCCACTAGGCCCCATCTTACAGGGTATTAAAATTTTGCAACCAGCTGTAATGGTTTCTTCCATTTCCTTGTATAATCCACATTGATTACAAAGTGGAAGGCTACTTTAGGATAATACCCCTTGGGCAATTTCTAATGGAAATGACCTCATCTTAAAATGCCATCATATATCCTTCAATGGCCACAAACATAACAACCATTTTTTTTTATATTTCCTTGCTGCCTGAGGTCATGCAGATATTGCTAATTGGGGACCCTTTCATTCCAGTCTTGGATTATTCTTACTCTTTTTATTAATCTTATTCACTTTATGAGATGAAAATGCTGACAAAGTAAAATATAATTCTCTTTTCCCCCTTTTTGGATAAAATACTATTTGGAAACATTTTCCTATGTGTGATTGTAGAATTTGATTTTTTTCTTATTAACAAAGTGTAAAAAAGCAACCAGTAGGGGGTAGGTAGATGGCCAGGCATAGAGATAGGAGGCCCTTCATTCAAATATGATTTCAGACACTTCCTAGCTCTGTGACTCTAGACAAGTCACTCACCCTCTCTTGCCTGACTCTTCTACCCTGGAACCAATATGTAGTATCGATTCTAAGACCAAAAGAAAGAGTTTTTAAAAAAGCAGTCAGGAAGCCATTTCATTCTTAATGGGTAAGACTTCATTTTTTCAAAAAAATCTCCCCAACTATTAAGTGGAGAATGACAGGAACAAATTATAGCATATAAACGTAGTGCAATACTACTGTTCTGTACAAGAGGAATAGTTTCAGAGAAAATTGGGAAGATTTATATGAACTAATGAAGAGTGAAGTGAGCAGAATGAAGAGAACAATTTATATTGTAACATCAATATTATAAGAACAAACAATTCTACAACACTTAAGAACTCTGATCTATGCAATAATCAGTTATGATTCTGCAGGCCTGACGATGAAGAATGCTATCTATTTCCTCATAAAGAGAGAGGTGAGGAACTAATATGCAGAATTAGACACATTTTGGACGTGCCCAACATGGTAGTGCATTTTGATTGACTATGCTTATTTGTTAAAAAGGTTTCTTTTTCTTTTCTTTTTTTGGGAGAGGGGCAAGAGAAAATTAATGCGTATTACTTTAAAAATTAGATATATTTTAGTTTAAAAAATGCTCTGAGGAACTGTGACTTAGGTATATGGGTCAGGCAACATTTTATGACCACTGTTCTTTTCTGGAGATATAAGGATTATAATTGCTTCTTTAAGCTTTCTTCCCAATTCCCATCTTATCCCAAAGGCTAAGGTAGCACTGATGCCAGGTGCCACAATTAAATCCATTTTCAGACTCTGTCCACCAAGGACTCCATGCTCAGTTGATTTTACACAGCTTTGCCCCAGGCCTTCACACCCTCTTTGTGTATTCTGCCTAACCTCTGTGTGGGTGAGGCCAACTCCACTGAGGATTATCTGAACCTCAAATTTGCCAGATGAACAATTCCCTCTTGAATTTTCAGGACAAAGACTGGTTCAGACAAGTTAACATCTTTTGGTTTTGGACTGTTCACTACTTCACCACTGCCTTGGGTCATCAATCAGTGCTGAAAGAAGGTTTAAAAACAATGAAGTACAACAGGAGAGTTAGAATACTGACGATCAAAGGTATCAGCTGCAAGAGGGGCCCATGCCTGTTAAGAGTTGCTGTAACTTGAAGTAAAAAACAATAACAAAATGGGCACCATGGGAAATTGTTCTCCTATACAGAAAGAGGGAGGTAGGGCCTCAAAATACATCATTACAAAATTATTTAACTTTTAGAGGTGAGTACAAACAATTATTTACAACAGTAGGTAGGTATTTTGGTAATCATTTCATGATGAAAGATGCCATGGCTTGAGCCTAAATGTGAGAAAAAAGTAGCAAATTTTCTTTTAGAGAGACCATTATTTTTTTTTTCCATTTCACTACTGTTATACAGGCTGAAAACATGGAACAAATTAAAGAACATTTCCTTCATCAGAAAATGCTCTTTAACCTTTATAAACACATCTATTAAAAAAGAGATAGAGCAACATCAATCACTGGTGAAACAGCCATTTTTGTGGTTGTTTTGTACCCCTGTAACAAAAGTAATAATACTTCCTAAATTAAATGACCAATTTATAGCCATATCAAATTACAAAGGAATTTTTAAATGAAACTAGATACAAATAAAATAATAAAATATTATTTTGTTATAACATCACAATATAATAGTTTATATAAAATAATAATTTATAATATTTATTATTATAAAATAATAAAACTAGAAATAATAATAAAATTCATTTGTAAAAATCTTAAGTGAAACAATGAAAAATAAGTAAGAATGAAAGGGGCTTAGAATTACCAGATGTCAAATTATATTGTAAACCAACAATTATCAAAAGTATTCGGTCCTGGGGTCAGCTGGGTGACTCAGTGGATTGAGAACGAGGCCTAGAGATGGGAGGTCCTAGGTTAAAATCTGGTCTCAGACACTTCCTAGCTGTGTGACCCTGGGCAAGTCACTTAACCCCCATTGGCTAACCCTTAGCCCTCTTCTGTATTGATTCTAAGGTGAAAAGTAAGGGTAAAAAAAAAAGTAGTGGTCCTGAGTAAAAGCAGAAAGGTCAATCAGTGGGAAAAATATTTATATAAGCAAGGTCCAGAAGCAATCACTCACAAACTCCTGTGTAGGGCAAATGCAAAAACACAAACTACTAGGACAGGATTTCCTATGGAAAACTGGAGAATTGATGGGTAAAAAGTAGATTTAGACTAGTATCTTATACTTCCTGTTAAGAGAAAATCCTAATGGATAAGTTACTTGTAAAAAGTCACATAAATTTAAAAAACAAACTAGAAAAGAATGAAGAAATTTAGCTTTCTGATATGGAATTGAGAGAAATATAATAACAAAAGAAGAGCACAAAAAAATAAAAAAAAAGATTTTGATCACATAAAAGCTTTTGTAAGAATAAAATTAATATAATAATAATGATGATGAAAGCTAGTAGCCTTCTGACTAGGTTGGGCAGGGAAGGGAAAGAAGCATTTCCTACTGCTAATAATGATGATAATAAAAAAAATCTTCTGATTTAAAGGAAGAGAAAGAAGCACTTAATAATTACAGTAATAATGATGAAGCTGATGATAACTATAACAGCTAAGATTTATATAATACTTACAATGTGCTAGGCACTGTGTTAAATGTTTTACAAATAAGGTTTTATTTGATATTCATGACAAATCTGGAGATAGGTGATATTATTATAGTCATTTTACAGACTGAGGGAAACACAAGTTAAGTGACTTTCTCAGGGTCAAACAAGTAATAAATATCTGAGCCTGTATGTAAACTCAAGTATTTTTGTCTCCAGGTCTATCTACTGCTCCACCTAGAGTAATAAGAGAAACCCTAATTAGGAAAAAAATCTTCCCATCAATGTCTCTGATATAGAAAAAGGTTTATAAGGGGCTGGTACAAGTATGTAAGGTCAGCTAGGTGACTCAGTGGATGGAACGCCAGGCCCAGAGTTGGGAAGACTCAGCTTTCTGAGTTCATAATATGGTCTCAGGTATTTATTAGCTGTGTGATCCTAAGCATGTCATTTAATCCCTTTGCCTCAGTTTCCTCATCTATAAGATGAACTGGAGAAAGAAATGACAAACCACTCCAATATCTTTGCCAAGAAAACCCCAAAATGGGGTCACAAAGAATTGGACAGACTGAAAAAAATGGAACAAGTATATAAGCCTGAGAACTATTCCATAATAGATAAATGTCAAAAGATTTGATCAAAGAGTTTTCAAAAGAAAAAAAAGTAAATGATTAGCAATGATATTGAAAAATATTCTAAATTCTTGCTGATAAAAAGCAATCAGATCAACTTTAAGGTCTTCCTGTATGTATAAGAAACTCGAAAATTGACAAAAGAAAGAAAGCATTAATTGGGGGTGGGGTAGGAAGCTGGAAGAAGAAAGGTAAGTGTTTGCACAGCTAAGCAATGAATCAGCAATTCTAGTTCCCATTCTGAACTATACTAGAGAAATAGCTAAACTATTCACTTCCTCTGATCTAGCAATACCACTGCACAGCATGTAAGTCCTGGAGGTCTTAAGCAAAGGGAAAGATTCCTTACATGTGAAACATGCATAGCAATACTTTATTTTTTTGTGCTGGATATAAACAAGTAGATGATGCCCGCTAATTAGGGATTGCTAAATAGGTTGACTTGTCAATATATTGGATTATTATTGTGCTTTAAGAAGTGAACACTTGTAAAGATTTTATATGAACTGACAGAGAATAAAGTGGAATAAAAAGCAATCTATATGATGACCAGGACAAGACAATGGAAAACAACTCTAAAAGATACTACATTTCAATCATAAATTCAGCAGGTTTAATAATAATAAAAATAAATAATAATTTGGAGAATAAGGCATACACTGCCAGACAGTCAATATGCAGGTTAATTTTTTACTTTTTTTATTAAAAGGGTGGGAGGGAGGAAGGGCACTATTGTTGTGGAAGAGGCCATTATTTTTAAATTGTGCCACCTAAACTCTGGCCATCCTCCTTCTCCTTCCTCTCTACTACCAGGCTCTTGAATTCTGCTCCTGAAGTGCCAGGCTATAATAGGTAAATTTTTGCCCTTTCTTGCCTAGAACCAGACCTCTATATCACTTCAACACTACCTGTTTTTCAGCTCCCATTAATCTGTTGGAGTCTTCCGTTAGAATATAAGTTCCTTGAGGTCAGGGATTGCCTTACTTGTATTTCTATCCCTACAGTTTAGTATGGTGCCTTGCACATATCAAGTGCTTAGTAAAAGCTCTATCTACCTGTCAAAAGTGATAATAATGCAAAACAACAAATCAATAAAACTTTTTTTTTCAAAATCACATGGAAGTAATTGATTCTCAAAAGGTTAAGCCAACACAGTGTACACGCTTGAAAGATTTAACAAGATGGAAAGCCCGAGTACAGTACCGGCATCAAGTTGTATTGTCTGAGGACCAGCCTAGCTAAATAGAAAGAGTCATACATATTGGTCATTATGTGATGTATTTTTTGGCCCATGGAACAAAGCAAGGAGCAAAATGATTTTCAGTCCTGTGTCAGCCCTTGATGATTTTATAGTAAGGGTGATAAATCAGTGAAATTCAGTTTTTAGACTTCCTATAAATATCATTTTAACTATTAGTACTCTAATTGTGAGATCCTTGTCAAATGATCAGTGAATGTATGAACATATTACTAGAAGACCATGAAAACTGGCCCATCAAAGATTCAACAACCTACTTTATGTATTTTATGGAGAAACATGGTTTGTTATTTTTTATATTAAAGACCTTGGAGCTTAAAAAAATTTTTTTTGAGGTGAGGCAGTCTGAGGAGGTCTGAACTTCAGAAATTTATTAGAATAAAAAGGAAAAGAAAAATTTGCCAACCTAATTTATACTTATATGTTCATATAGCTCTATGGCATCATTTTCATCTTCTGGTCATATTATGAGTAGTTTTAAAACTTGAACTTATTGGTAAAGGAAAGGATAACTCTGGAAGAAAAATGTAGAGAGTTTTTTTTTTAACCAATAATATGTAAAAGACCAGAAAGCCTACAAATTTCTCAAATTTCATAAAAGATTTTTTGCCTTGAGACAAGGCATATACATCTCACATAAAAAGTTGACAGAATTAGTGAAAAAAAACATGAATATGCTAGAAATAGAACTTTTTTCATTTTACAGAAGAAAAAAATATTAAATGACTTATCCAGGCATATAACTTTCCAGTTACAAAGCCAAGTCCAGAACATTGGTCTCCAGAAGTTCCACTACATCATTTGCCTCATGAGCAGACTTTGTGTAGGTTGCTGATTTTCAGGCACAACTTGCTGTTTGTGAAATATAGGTGTCAGTGATTTGTGCTGACATCTATTACAGAAACATGCATTTTGGATTATTTTGGCTAATGATGAAAAGGATAAATGATTTTGTCCTATGGATCAAAGTCTTATACAAATTTTAGAAACCAAAGTTTGAAGAAGAAAGTTATGAAAAATTATCTAGGATTTTATGGTTAACATTTTGCTTTATGGTTTTCTAAGATATATTGCTAAAGTTCTTCTCAGAATCAATAATATACCACTATTTAACATCTTAGACTTAACTCTTTAGCACAAAGCTAAGCTTCTATAGCAATAGTGGTGACCCAGAGAGAGAGAAATAAACACAGGAGGCCCTCCCATGGTAGAAATGGATATTGCTAAAAACAAAACAAACAAACAAACAAACAAACAAAACCCCATTGCTTTGCTTCCCCCCCCCCCCTATATTGGCCATAAGTTAATCATTTTTAACAAATTAGACATTTTCTTTTTATATTCTGAAGTGTTAGGTTGGGGTTATTTCAGAGAGGTCAAAATTTTTCATCTCTAGTCTGTGGAACAAGCTAAAAGAAGCCTGTAAAATTCTTCATTTTAAATGGAACCTAAATAAAAATTTACAAAGGATCTATTACAGATTCTTATTCTTGTTCTGATTAAAAAAGTGACTCAAATGGACACAGGACTTAAACAAGTACACTGATAGCTTCAGTTTCAGAAAAGATAGAGCCAAAAGAAGCAAAATCCAAACAAAAACAAAGCAAATGGGCAGGAAATGCTCACAAAAAAAGGAGGTGGTAGACAGTATAAGCAAAGAGGAATGAAAGAGATAAATGATTGTGAACTTAAATTTGGAGGATTCAAAGTTGGAAGAAACAACAGAGATAATTCAGACCAGGGGTTCTTTACTTTCTTTTTTTCATGGACCCTTTGGGTGGTTAGGGGGATGAAGGAAGGAAAGAAGGAAAGGAGAAAAAAGGGGAGGAAAAGAAGGAAGGGAGAAAGGAAGTACAAATAGAAAGAAGGAAAAGAAAAGTGAGGAAAAAAGGAAAGAAGGGAGGAAATAAGGAAAAGAAGGGGGAAAAGGAAGGAAGGATGGAAGAAAGAAAGGAAGAAATAAAGTACTTAGCATATTCTAAACACTGTGCTAAGTGCTTTACAAATATTATCGCATTTGATCTGCACAACATATAGGTGCTAGTATTATTCTCATTTTAAAGTTTAGAAAACTAAGGCAGATAAAGATTTAGTGATTTGTTCAAGGTCATACAGTGTCTAAAATTGGATTTGAATTTAGGTCTTCTTGACTCTAAGGCCAGGGTTCAATATATTGGCTATCTTGCTATCTATGGGACCCTTATCAGAGTAAGGTTTTAAAATGCACAAAATAAAATATATGAGATTGAAAAGGAAGCAAATAATACAGAAATAAAGATATATTTTTCCCCTTTAGAAATCCCCTGAAATCTATCCACTGATTCCATGAGCCCAGGTTAAGACTATGCGAAGGTTAAGTGACTTGAAATACTACCTCAGACTTATTTGTTTTTCTAGTATCTAGTGTCCAAGAACTTTCCTTAAAACCATCCGTTTACAGATGAGAACACTGAGGCTTCAGAACTCATGGTATTGCCAAATAAGAACTAAAATCCAGATCTTTAAAGGCAATTTTTGGTGATTTTTTTAAATTTCTATTTTAAATCTAAATATTCTCTCTTTATCCCTTCCTCTAATCATTGAGAAGGCAAGAAACACAATACCCATTATATATAAGACTTTATATGTATATAAAGTCTTACTAAACACATTTCCACATTAATCTTTTTGTAGAGGAAAAAGGCAAGAAAAACAAATAATTTAAAAAATATGCTTCAATCTGCTCTAAGAATCTGTCAATTCTCTCTCTGGAGGATTTTTCATCGTGAGTCCTTTAGAATTTTCATGGATCACTGTAATATCAGTGTTGCAAGTAGTTTTTCAAAGATAATTACTGTTACAATATTGCTGTCACTATGTACATTGTTCTTTTGGTTCTGCTCCCTTCACTTTACATCAGTTCATATAAATTTCCCCAGGTCTTTCTGAAACCATCTCTTTCAAATCCAGGTCTTTTGACTCTAAATCTACCATGTCATTTTGCTGATAGAAGAAATCTGATCATACAACTACTGCATCTCCTTACTCTTCCCATCAGTACTGGTTTCCTGGCTAGAATTCTCTGTGTTATCTACTATCTATAACACAACCAACTCTATTCCTTGAAGATTCCAATGTGGTTTTAAGTCATAATGTAGAATAGAGAATATAAAATTGTAGAAGTACTACAGATGCAGCAGGCATTGCTATCTTTCTACTTTACAACTGTTTGATGGGAGACATAAAACTGAGCTATTAAAACCCAACAACCATTATACTAATTGCCATATGCATGGTATGACTATCAAGTAAGATTATATAGTGTTTAGACAAAAAAGGAACTTGAGACTTCAAGTAGTCCATCCTTCTGATTTTATAGAGGAGGAAAGAGGCTCAGAAGTAAAAGTGACTTGTATAAGATCACACACATGTAATTAATTTTTAAAACAAATATGCAGGAAATAATATTTGCAAGCAAAAAGATATTCCCTTCCATGTAGATATTTTGAGACATCACATATCTGTATTGTCCCACACTGGATGGGGCCAGAGGCAAGACAGATTTCACTTTTGCCAGGAACTCTAAACTTGGAGTCAGTGGAGAGTAAGAATGATGAGAAATACCATAGGGGGGGTCAAAAGCAAACAGGTCACTGTTAGCCAAGGATGTATTATCAATAGATAGCAAGTATTTAAGGACCTGGAAAAGTATGTATCCATGGTCTAGAACAAAAGGTGTCTAGGACTAAATTTGAGTATGTCAAGATTAAAAAGGGTAGAAAGGGCAGGTATGGTCAGGGTCCAAAGAGGCTTTTAAGACCAGACCTCAAAATAGGTCTGCGGATATCAAAAAAAGGTCACTATCCAAATGGATTCACTGGTTGCAATGATCCTGGATTGCCCCTAGTTCTTTCCCAGATTCCTATATTCTGACCAAATTTTAGCTTTGGGCAGCTAGCTGCCTATTGGTGTCTCCTGTACTCAAAGTGCTGAATATGCATGGTGGTGGAGCTTTCCACCGCTCCAACCATGTTAGGAACTCCTCTGATGCAAATATGTTCAGAGTACCATGGCACACTCTTTGGAAGAACAAAGCAACTTAAACAAATCACTGTTTCTACACTCCTTGTAATAAAATCTATGAGGTAGGCAGGTTATTGTTATTACTTTACACATGAAGAAACTGAGGCCCATAATAATAGTAATTATGATAGCCAACATTTATATAGCACTTACTATACTGTATGTGAAGTGTTTTACAATTTAATAATCACGATATCATTTGACCCTCAAAACAACCTTGATAGGTAGGTGCTATTATTATCCTCATGTTACATGTGAGGAAAATGAAGCCCAGTAACCATACATCAGTTCAACCAACCTGTCCAGAATCAGATGGCTGGTAAGTATCAGAGCCAGGACTAAAACTCAGGTGTTTAAGAGCAATTATCTTTCTATTCTGCTGTGGGTGCTCGGTCAGTGTTGCTGGAGAAACAAATGCTTGAATATCTTCAGTGGTGGCAAAGTTTCATTCTGAACAGATGAATCTAACTTTTGGAAAAAGCCCCAAAGCTATTCAAAGCCTAGTGTTGTGGTAAATAAAATGCATGACCAAGTAGGGTAGGATAAGTTTTAGTTAAAAAAAAAAATTAGAAAATGAGGTGAGGCCATAAAATAACATGACTGTATGGTTTACAAGTAAACAGGCTCTGAAAGCAATTCAATTCAGCTAATAATTATTAAGCATCTACAACATGTACAGTGGTGTACAAGGTGCTGGGGACACTGAGATGAAAATTAAGATAATCTCTGCCCTCAAGGCACTAATATTTTAATGAAGAATAGTAGGGAATAGAAAATGTGCCAGGTCCTGTGCTAAGTGCTTTACATATATTATCTCTTTTGTTCTTAACAACAATCCTTTGAGGTAGGTGCTATTATTATCCTCATTTAACAGCTAAGAAAATTGAAGCAAATTGAGGTTAAGTGACTTGTCCAGGGCCATACACTAAGTATCTGAAGTAGTATTTGAACTCTTGTCTTTCTGATTCATCTTCCTGAGTTTAAATCTGATCTTCCTTACTAGCTTGGCGACCCTGGGAAAGTCACTGAACCCTATTTGCCTCAGAGCTGGAGAAGGAAATGGTACCCCCCCCCAAAAAAAAATTCTAGTAACTTTGCTAAGAAAATACCAAATTGTGTCATGAAGAGTTGGGACATGACTAAAACAAATAAACAACTCCCTCATTACAGGCCCAGCTCTCTATCCACTAAGCCACATATAAGAGAGAGAAAGTGTTAAGTTCCAAAGAGGACTTCTGTATACATCCTTGTAATAAAAATATAATTACCTCTTGTGAAAGTAATTTAGAGCTGAAAGGAATGTCAGAGGTCATCAAGGGTAATTTCCTTATTTTAAAAATGAGGGAACTAAAATTCAGATAAGTTAAGCAACTTGCCTAGATCACATAGGTAATAAATGGCAGAAACAAGGTATGAACCCAGGTCTTCTGATTCCAAATTCAGCATATGTCTCATTAGAGAGCAGTGTTTAAGGCTTACAATGCTTTATGATCCTGCTTTGTATTTAAATGATATATTTGTTTATCATTATGAATTTGACAAATGTCAACAAACACAACTACTTTCTTACAAGGAGAAAAGGATAGCTTATATATGGCACAGTATTACATACAATTTAAAAAAACATATTAAATTTAATATGATTTTCTAATACTACTCTGCTCATCTATGTCCCTTTCTGACCCTTCTCCCACTCTCTTCTGTTTATTTTTAAATATTTCAATGACCTTTTTCTTTCTTTTTTGGAGGAGTATAAATATTACTATATTCTCTACACCCTCACCTGAAAGTCCCCTTCTTGCCCATAAAATAAAAACCTGTAGCCCTTGAAACAAGTAAGTATAGTCAAACAAAACAAATCCACATTCTAGTCAAGTCTGAAAATTTTTCTCTCATTTCTATACCTCATTCTCATCATTCTGCCAAGGAGTAGGAAGCACAAATTACCATCAGTCTTTTGGAGTAGCATTAGTTATGGTATTGATCAAAGTTTTTAAGTGTTTCATAGCTGTTTTTATAACACTTTATTCACCACATATCTTGTTTTTCAGATGTGAATCAGAGAAATTTGCCATAAAGAGATTTTCCCAGATAATGATTTTCCTTCAAATTCTCCATGCATTAAATCTGTTGCTTATGCCTATTATCTTGGGTATTACATAGCTCTGACTTACTTGTTTCACATTCTGGAGTTCTTCAGCTAATTGTTTCCTTTGATTTTCTGATTCCAACAGCTTGTCCTATAATGAGAAAACACAATTAATAATTTGTGATGTAGTTTTTGGTAAATGTTAAAATGAGTCTTCTCTTTCTAAGCTTACTAAGTTTCTGAACCATCCAGTGCCAAATTCTAATAACAAATGAGAACAGAGAATCCCCCACCTTCATACATAACAATTTTCATAACCACAATTAGTCAACCTGAAAAAAATCTCAAATTGCATCATTTTCCCAAGGTTACTAAAACTCAGAGGTAAGAGAGGGTACACTTAAATATTGGCTAAAATAAGAGGTTCAAAGTTTAAAAGCATTGTTTTTAGAAAGGAGTCAGGGCTTCTAAAATTTGATGAAGGGAGTGAGTCATAGGGCTAGACTGCCTATATGTTTTTTAATAGCATCTAAGTACGCTCTTGGAAGTATAACCAAGGAGAGAGCAAGTCATCACTATTCAACACAAGGGAACAGCTGCTGAATCTTTGAAGTCACTGAAGTTCAAGCAAATTATACATGCAAATGAAATATTATCTTAGTACTTATAATAAAGCCAAGTATTTACTCCTAAAGTCCTAGAAACATGGTTTTAAGAAAACTATTATCAATATGTCACTTTTTTATTTAGCAAATTAAATAGAATTATGATCAGCCAGAGAAGGCTAAATTCTATCAGTAGCCTAGATAGAGATGATTTGGTTGTTAAATAGAATGGGAAAATTTTTTTATCAACTTTGGAATGCCAAGAATAATCGATCTGATTTCAGATTTTAATTTTTCCCAGTCCAAGAGATAAAACAAGGGAGCATGAAATGATTGTAATAAAATCATCTGGAACAAAAGCCATGAATCTGGGCTCTGTTATCATCTATTTTCAAACAACTCATCCTTTGTGTCCTAGTTCTTACGTCAGTACAAGGGAAATATGTCTATTTTCACTCACCTTGGCCAAGTAGGTGTTAGGATCAGCTGAGTCCTTTGAAAAAAAAAGATTTACTGGGATATACCAATGCTTTAAAGAAGAAACATCCTCTGAATTAATAACAACCCAGTAGTGAAAGACTATTTAATATGGTCTTCTAAATCTTGCTGGCTTAATTTTCATCCCTACCATAAAACAATGAGTATTTCATGGATGAGGAACATGGGGACAAGGAAGAGAAGAGACTGAAAGTGAAAGGATTAAAGACCATCAGTTGGTCTGTAAATGTATATGTGCTGTAGTGCTCAATTAACTGTCTTTATATTGTATGAACTGCAAATTGCTGGGGGAAAGGAATAGAAATTGTTATAGTGTTTTGAGTACTATAATGACATAGAATTCTTAATTGTTTTAATTAACATGTTCTTCTAAAAAAAAATATGATTAACTAGAGATTAGAATGTATTTCACCAGCTTTGATCATAACACCTGAAAGCTGAGTTACCTTTTAAGAACTAGCACAGTCCTTCAGAATTTACTTAATAAGCTCTCAGCTGAGCATTAATTTCATATCTGTGCTACATGTCAATCTTACATGGATGCAACTTGAATAGTTTAAATTAGAAATTTAGGGGTACTAACTCACAAACCTAAACCAAATAACTGGATTAGCACAGATGTACTATTCATAGAACAAATGAGTGAGAGGGATTAGAAAGTTACCCCAGGATTCCTAGTAATCATACAAATTAAATTATTTATGGGGGGAAATATCCTGGATAGTAATTTAGAAAAAGAAATGCTGTGTAACTAAGGTGACCAATTTTGCAAGAATTTTTTGTAAGAGGGATTAGAAATCAACCATCAGTAATTTATTTCTAAAACCTGTTCATGCTTTCCTCCCCTGGGCTCTTAATTGTTATTCAAAAAGATATGGCAAAGAAAGGTTTTTCAGTACTGAAAAATATATCACACCAAGAATCAAAAAAAGAATTGCAGAAATAGTGGCCATGTTGACTTCTATTAAAATAGATTTACAAAATGCCACAATGGTGTTACATATAATTAAGGTGGGATTTTATATGAATTTGGGTGTTGCTCCAAGTATGAATTTAATTAAGATAAGAAAGGTGTTATAAAATAGAATGGAACCTCTTCCATGTTTTATGGGAATTTTAAAAAACAAATTACTTTAATTCCCAGTGCTTCTCTAGAAAAGAATGATGGTCCTGCTTTAAGATACAGGTCCTTTTCTCAAGGATACAGGATTCATCTGTGCAATAATGATATTTATTGTATATTACATACAATATACAATATTATAATATAATATATAATGTATATATTATAAGCCATTTATATAAAGATTACAAAATACTTTATATGTATCATCTCATTTGATCCCTCCAATAACCCTATGGAGGGTAAGAGGATGCCCTTATCCCCATTTTATTGATAAGGAAATTGTGGCTGAGAGGTCAAAATGATTTGCTCAAAGAAATACAGCAAGTAAGTCTCTTGGGCAGAATCTGAACTTAGGTCTTCCTGACTCAACCATTAGATTTGAGAACAAGGATTATTATTATTATTATTGCCTTTCAGAGTATCACCAAAACTTAAAATATCTGGCACACAGGAGGTGCTTAATAAAAGCTAGTTGACTCACTAACAGACTGATTTCCATCATACCAAACTACCTTCATATAAACTAACAGGCAGGCAGCTAGGCAGGATAGTGGGCTGCACTTGTAGCCAGGCAGACCTGGGTTCAAATCCCACCTTGGACATTTATTTACCTGCATGACCCTGGGAAATTCACTTAGCCTCTCTCAAACTGTGTTTCCCTATCTCCAAAATGGTGCTCATGATAATACCTACCTCATAGGGTTATTGAGAGGAAAGACTGAGGTAGCACATGTAAAGTGCTTTGCAAAACTTAGAGTGCTTGATAAATGTTAGGCATCATCTTATAAACAGCAGGAAGGCTTATGTTGTCCATTCCAGATCACTTGGAGCCAGAAGGAAGGAATAAGACAAGTGAGAGGGAATTAGCTTGGGAAGTGAGAGTAAATGTCTCAGTTCAGATTATGAAAATGTGGAATGGTTGGTCTGGAACAGTTCTTTGAGCCCAACTCCCTCATCTTATTAATAAATAAACTGGGACCAAGATAGGCAAAAGAACTAGTCTGGCTTATTAAAGCAATCTAGCCAGTGGTAGAGCTGAGGGGTAAGAGACAGGGTCCCCTGACATCTCTATGCAATGGTTCCCCTGCTATGGTATTACCACCTCCTTCTTCCTAAGGCTGTTAGATGTTCTCTATCCACACAGAACTAAAACAATACCACTTTAACTTACATGGGAGTTTTGAAGCTTAGATAATCAATGAAACAGAATGTAGCCCAAACGGATTAAATAACTCTATGTACTGGTTATATTTCAATTATTTAATTTGTAGTTTATCATTTTAAATATAAATATCATATTTATCATGTTATTTATTTATTTTTGAAGTACATATCTTCTTTCTTAGAATCAAAACTAGGTTGTGGTTCCCAGGCAAAAGAGTGGTAAGGGCTAGGCAATGGGGATTGTCTGAGACCAGATTTGAACCTAGGACCTTCAGGCTTGGCTCTCAATCCACTAAGCTACCTAGCTGTCTGCATATCATTTTAATAAAGAAAAAAAAAATACCCCAATACTACTAGTTAAGTTTGTCAGAAGAGATTTTTACTTAAAAAAAAAGACATAAATTAAAGATTACCTTGAGTTTGCTGACTTCTCTCAAAGCATCATCTCTTTCATGTTTAAGCCTTTCTACTTCATCTTCTTCTGAAGAACCACAAGCAAGAAGCTATTCACATTGAATAGGAAAAAGGAAAACACGTTATGTGCTTATGATTCCAAGTTAATGTGTTTTTCTTTGCCTGGTGTCAAGGCGGTTGTACTTCTGCTTATTAATATTATATTTCATTAAAAATCCCACAAGTTTTAAAGAACTAATTATTTGGTTAATTAAAACAGGATATGAAAGTAATCTGGGACAATATCATTAATATAAATTTAATTTTAAGTTTTTAGTGTTTCTAACTGGTTTTATTTCTCTATAAAATACACATACTACTATCTATTAAGTTAAAGCTAACATTTTAATTTGGCAAGAAGCAACACAATTTCCCTGAAAGATTAAACCATATTCCAAGTCAGGGTTTATAACCAAGGAATGAAATGAAGAATCTACAGCATGCTGTCCAAACTATTCCCTGAAGACCTTAGCACAATGTTCCATTGTTCCCAAGATTGATAAAATGTTGGCCATCAGAAAGGACTCTGAAAACAAAATCTAGAACATGATCTGATCACTGCACAACAACTTGGAATGTTGCAGGCATTTCAACCCTTAATGAAGACAGAATCGAGGTGGAAAAGGACCAGGGGAGCTCTGATATATATTAGCTGTGGGACCATAAGCAAGTTACTTAACCTCTCAAAGGCTAAGACTGAATTACAGGTGAGTGGCCAGTCTGCACTGGTGGAAGGGGTTCCAATATTGGAGGTTCCCTATATTGAATGAAATCAGGTCTAGAATCCCTCCTTTCCTCTCATCCTGCTTCCTCCCTATTGCCACCCACAAGGAAAAAAAAAGAGAAACATGGATTTATTTACTGATTTCCAGATCTGCTAATGGCAAACAGGAGAAAGGGGAAATCACTTGAATACTGAAAGAGGTAGCTTTAGGATATGGAGGATAGAAGGAACCACTCTGTCCAATGGTAGGAATTTATTGCCCTAAGAAGGAGAAAGCACTTGTCCATATCTCAAATTATGGAACCACAGAACTTTAGAGCTGGAACCATCTATTATATCAGGCATCTATTATTAAGTAATAGATATTCATTATTAAATAGTTAAATAATATCTATAAGTAAAATTAGATAATGGATATTATTTTGTTAAAAATATGTATATAATTAGTGATTGTTTAGTTTAAATCTCTTTATGCTAGTTAAGGAAATTTGGACCCAGAGGGGCAAAGTCACTTGTCAAAGTCACACAGCTGTTTGGTGGCAGGGATGGGACTCTTCTGACATCTTTGTACAGTAGTTTCTCCACTAGAGCACTGATGTCTCTAGCCTGCTTTTCAAAGCTATTTATAACTAATGCATAGGTAAAGGCTATGCATGCCATGTATATGAAGGATAGAATATATACATAATGCAAAATGTATTTTGAAGACATAATGGAGGGAGAGAAAGATAAGAGAAGTTTTGGCACACACTAAGTCTATGAGGAGAGACAATTCTCTTTTAGTGTCCCAGGGTGGAGAAGAATAGTTAATATGTCTGGGTGCAGGGGATTTCTACACTAGGGATTCTCCACAAGTCCAAATTCCTGCCCCAGAGTAAGGACTTAAATAAATAAATAAATGCAGCTGAGGGTTAGGGTTAGGGTTCATTAACTTCTTGATGTCAAAATTTTGGAAGGCAATCATATCCTCACACAAATCTTCCTTTTGGCTACTATAAGACATCTAATACTGAGTTAGATGGACTATCTGCATGTCCCAGTATCATGTTTCTTACATTTTCATGTCATCTTAGTATTTATGTATTAATTCCAATTTTGAACCCTAAAAGCAAATTCCAGATATTGCATGGAATTCTACCAAAAGGCCCATTTTGTGAGACACTTTTTGGCTGCTGATTTTTTTGTGTAATGTTTTTAAAGAAGTTGAACCATGTTGCTTCATGTCATATGTAAATATAAAAACATGTAATCTTTCAATTACAGAGAACATCCAGTGTGGAAGCTTCATTCATCATTTATTAAGTCTTTAAAGCAGTAGAGGATACAAAGATAAGTGAAAAATCATTCTTGTTCTCACAGAGATTACATTCTAGTGGGGAGATAGATAATAAATATATGATAATTAGAGGTTATGATCATCTTTGCCTCAGTCATACAGTTAGTATGTGTCTAAGCTTCTCTAGGTTTTTTTCAATCATTATGTCTTTATTAGAACACAAAGGCATCCCATGAGGGCAATGGCACATGAACATAAGTGCACCCTTAAGGAAGCTGGGGCTTTCAAGAGACAAACGTGGGGGGAATACTTGCATGTCATTACAAAGCTAGTGTCAGGTATTTCAACTCAGATTTCAACTCAGATTTTCCAGAGGTCAAACCCAGCTCCCTATTTACTACATCATATTGTCATATGCCATGCAAAATGCATTTTGCTACTGATTCACAAATGTTGACTCTGCCTGACTCTGCCACTTACTATGTCAGAGACCTTAGGCCAGTCACTTGTCCTGTTAAGGCTTTTTTTTTTTCCTCACCAATAAGATTTTAGCTCTAAATTTATGATCCTCTAACTAATTGGGCAATTCAGTATAATAAACATTAGCCCCCTAAACTCAGATTTTTCTTCTTTAAAACAAGAAGACTAACATAGATGACCTCTGAAGTCCCTTGTACCTGTAAAACCTATAGTCTTCTCAGATTACATTAACTCCAAGATTTTAAATTCAGAACTCCTGGAGATCTGGTTCTAATCTTAATATTAATCCTTAAAAGTGGTGTGACCATGAGGAAATCATGGTGCACTTGACAGGATATCAACATTTCAAGGGTCTTCAGAGGCCAGTTGACCCAATCTATATTTGAAAAAGAATCTACTCTAAAATAAACCTATCAAATGATCAGTGCCTGGCACATAGTAGGTGCTTAGTAAATGTTTGTTGACTCAGTAACTGATCATCCAGACGTTTTTAAGATGTCATACGAAGAGGACCTTGCTATCTTCTGAGGATGTCTACATTATTATTGGATATCCAATTTTGCTTCTAATTGTGAGAAAGTTTTTCATCTCTTCAAAAATAAATATGCCTTCTTTCCTTTCCTAATCAGTGTTCTGAATCCTGATTTTGGGGGCTGAGTAGAATAAATGGAATCTTTCTTACACATGTTAATCCATCAGATCTGTGGGGTTTGCTGTCCCTCTCAGCTTTCTCTTCTTCAGGCACAACATTTACAATTCCTTTAACTAAATAGAATGATTTTTGTGGTCTTTCACTCTCTTGGTTGCCCTTTTGAGATGGAGACATCTCAACTCTTTATTGTCAATCTCTCTGAAATTTATCCATCCCTTCCTTTCTATTTTCAGTGCAAGCACACTAGTTCTAGCTCTTGTTTGGACTACTGGCATTGCTAATTTAGAACTCTTTCTCCAAAATCTCTTCTCCCAGGTTTAGGACACCACACTGACACCAAATAAATAATCTTATTGCATTACTTTGATTGTTATAGTCTCTCGCTTAAAATTCCATTGCTTATTGGATTAAATCATAGATCAAACAAAAAATGTAAGAGGGAACAAGATCAAGAATTTAGCATTTTACAGTTGGAAGGAGATTTATGGCTCAATCTCTAAATACACAGAGAAACTGAGGTACATAATAAAGTAAATGATTTGAACAACATATTATTTTTATTAGGGACTAGAATGAAAGTCCCCTAACTCCTAATCCCAATTATCTCCCAACCCATTTCCACAGCTTTATTTTTTACTACTGCCTATACTTCTCCTCCTCACCAACTAAAATGCAGTCCTCTCACCATTTCTTATATAGTCTTCAATTTTTTCTAAGATTTTGCTTTTGCTAATTCTCCTCTATAACCTTTCTTTCCTAGTGTACTTGTTGAAATTTAACAGGCCTATCTCAAATCCTTTAAAGCTCATCTTAAATCCTTTATGGCCTATCTCAAATGCCAGCTACATGAGGGTAGGGTCAGAGCTGATTCATCTTTATATCTCTCAGCACTCAGCACAGTACTTGGTATATGTTACATTTTCAATCAATATTTGCTTAATGAATGAATAAGCCCTTGGATTCTTTTTCTTTTCTTTTTTTTTTGTTTATTGAACTAATGGTAAGGCAAACAACAGGCAGTGATATAGCACCTCTCTTTTTAAATGCTCTTCCCAAAAGATTGTTAACTATCCTGGATTTCCAGTCTTCAGGTATGAAACAGCTGTACCTCAGAATAAAATGGCTGGGCTGGAGAGGCAATCTGCCATCTTCAGGGTAGATTCATTAACAGGAAGAAGTGCTATGAATGTTATTCTGGAATAACAATTGAAGGATCTCCTCTGTCTTTTGGTGATGATTATCAGGCTAAAATGATCTTGTGTATCATTTTTATCAGATACAGAAAATCACTATTATATAGAAAAATCTTATATAATAATCATTAAAACTTTCTTTTTGCTATCAAAGTATAAGAAACTGATAACACACACACACACACACACACACACACACATACTTGTCTGACCTAAAATCCTATGGGTAGGAAGAAGGTGCTAATGCTCACTCTTTGGAATATCGGTGGCATTATGAAACTACAAAGAAAAGTCTGTGCTTACAGATCAAACTATAGTAAGTGTCTGCTCACCTGGCATTCGGTCAGTACCTTAAGCACCTTTGTCCTTCCTCAAAGTGTTAGGCAGTGGTGAAAAAAGGCCCTTAGACATTTAATATATTTTTCGATTTTGTTGTTGTTGCTGAATATCTGAATTGAAGGCACGGAAAGATTCCTAGCAAGAGAAAAACTGGACTCCTTGCAGCTTATTCCACTCCATTTAATTTTAGGAGAATTTGAGAGCTTATGGAGTGTCCTAATGTAGGAAGGACAATATGTCCTTTTAAATGCCACCTACTGTATGCACTAAAGCAACTCTCTAGGCATGGCTGCATTTCATATAATTAATTCACTGCACTAAAATAAGCAATTTATCAAGGATTACAAAGTGATTTAAAAGAGTTAATGCACTTGATAGGTCATTAATGATCTTATTCTTACAGGACAAAGCCCATTTTGTTTCATGGTAGCTGATCATAAATTAATCAAGGATTTACTGGATTTCAAATTAGAATTCCTCTACCCCCACCACTTCCAACAGGGGAGTCAAATGTATAAGAGGCAGTTAGGTATTATGGTCGATAGAATTTTGGATTTGAAGTTAGCAAGATCTGAGTTCAATCTGGCCTCAGACATTTACTAGCTGTGTGCCCTAAGCAAGTCACCCAATCCTTTCCTATCTCAGTTTCCTCATCTGTAAAATAATAACTCATCCCAACCGGGGTTATTGTGAGGATCAAATGAAATAATATTTGTAAAGTACTTTGCTAATTTTAAGTTCTACGAACTCCTAGCTATGATGATGATCAGCATCATTATTAACATCTACAGTTTTAATGGCATAATTTTAATGTTCACAATACATTTATGATTATTATTATCATTATCAAGACCTACAATTCAATATCATAATGCCAGAATTCTCAAGTTCTCCTATTTCTTTGATATTCTCCCTGAAAACAACAGAGCTTTCAATACAACCATGAAATAAAACTGTATTTCAAAGATATACATTTTTAAAACTGGAAGGAAATCAGACATTGAACAATTTTCATTGTTTTATTGGCATTAAAAATTTTAATATAAAAATTTAATTTAATATAATTGTAACACTCATTATGGTAATGAACTACTATTAACCACAAATTAGAAAATTATAAGGAGTATACTCTACCTGTGAATCTAATAAATGGGAAATTTCATGTGCACCAAGCATTGCTGATTTTTGCCCAATGCCTGCTTCATTCAGCTGTAAGCGGAATAGGTCTTTGGAAACCTGGACAAAATCTAAAATGGTACATAGTTACTGTTAACAAAGCGGAATTTAAATATACTTTCCCTAATGTTTTAGAACTACACAGTTAGCATTTGAGAAAGACATTGAGATGACAAAATTAACATGATCCTGATTTAGAAATTAACAAACCAATCAAACTAAATCAATAACCTCAAAACATGGATTTAGCTGCTGGCTTAATTATTTATTTTTTATCAAATTCAAAGACTATTTAATAAAAATCTCAAATTCTACTTCTTTGAAACAAACTGCAAACAACTGAGCTCTCAACATAAGCACGAAATAAAATTTTATTTCAAATGTATAAACTAAAGAATTATAAAGACAAAAACACTGGAAAAATTGACAAATTACACAGCTTTCATATGAATTCAGACAAGGAAACAAAACCTAAGTCAATATATTTAAGCCTCTAAACTCTTTATATCACACAGGGAGCTCTTTCAGAAATCAAGTGGACTAATAAAGTTTATGGGAATACAAGTTAGGATTTGGGGCTTCTGGTTACTGAGTTCCCTGAAAATAGGGACCATGACTGTTAAATCTCTATATCCTTATTATCACTTAGTATTTTCTTTTAAACTCTTACCTATTCTGCTCAGTATCAATTCTAAAACAGAAAAGTGGCCAGAGCTGGGCAATTAGGGTTAAGTGACTTGGCCAATGCCACAGAGGTAGGAAGTGTTTGAGGTCAGATATGAACCCAGGTCCTCCAGACTCGAAACCTGGTGCTATATTCACTGTGCTACCACCTTACTGCCCTATCATCACTTGGCAGTATGTTGTAAGTGCTTAATAAAATATTTGTTAATGAATGAATGAGTAAACATCAGGTCTCTGAGCAAAAATGCAGTTCTTGAGAACTTACTCCCCCCCCCCCTAACAAATGTGTGCGTGTGCGTGTGCGTGTGTGTGTGTGTGTGTATATATATATCTTTATAAATATGTACATGTGCATAATTATATACATGTAAATACACATTGTGAAGATTGGATTTGGCTCTCTCCTGATTGTAACAATGAAGGTACTTAGCTCTTCCTTGATTGTGAAGATTAAATTGTGAAGATTAAATTGTAATCCCCTGTCTACTTTTAGATTTTAACCCCCAAAGTGTAAAGCACAGTACAAAGTTGAGTGTGGAGATCTACCCGTTTTGGATTTTAACCACAAAAAGGTGTGAACACCCATTTCATACACTGAGTGGGAGGTCTGTGACCTACCTGTGAAAGAGTGGGCAGTCCTGGAGTGGAGTGATTGGTAGATATAAAAATTTAGGGAAAGTGACACAAGAGAAAAAGGTCTTTAAAAAGTAGAAACAGAGACACACACAGAGATACTTGAAGGGAGTCACTTGGAGTGAAGAGGGACACTTGGTGTTTGAAAGAGACACTTGGAGTGGAGCCTGCTGGAGTTGAGGCTGATAAAAGAATCTGCTGATTGAACTGACAATGTGGTGAGTGTAAAGGCTGACTTCCTTCCTTGCCCTTTCTGGAAGCATGAATCTCTGGGAAAGGCCCATCATCTTGAGACTCCTTTCCCCTGGCTGGGGCCTTAGAATTTCTACCTGACTCAGAAGAAGCCAGAGCTCGCTTGCTCTCTCTCTGTCTCTTTTTCTCTCTCCCCTTTTCTCTCTTCCTTAATATCTTCCCTCTATTGTAAAATAAACTACCAGAAATTTCATTTTACTTTAGTAATTCATTTTGGGATTTAGAAATTAAATCCCTGTTGACCAATTAAATATTCAGTCCAACCATAAATTTAACAACACCTATGACTATACACAAGAGGTTTTGGAGAACATACAAATATATGAATATATATATGTGTGTGCGTGTATATATTTACATGGATGTAAATAAGTATGTAATATCCATAATATCTATGTTTATCCATAATATCTATATCTATATATATATATATATTCCCTCATCCCCTTATAAGTAGCAACTAGAAATAGATGGTAAAACTATACTAGTGGGGGACCTCAACCTTCCTCTTTTAGAATTAGAAAAATCTAACCCCCCAAAATAAATAAGAAGTAAAGAAAGTGAATAAAATTTTAGAAGTTCGATTTAATAGCTATCTAGAGAAAATTAAAATAGGGATTAAAAAGGAATATACTTTTTTTTCATCAGTATATGGTCATAAAAACTTTAGAGCCAAATGCAGAAAAACAGAAATAATAAATGCAACTTTTTCAGATCATAATGCAATAAAACTTAAAATCAATAAGGTTTCATGGAGAGGTAAATAAAAAATTAACTGGAAACTAAATAATCGAATTCTTCAAAATAGCTGGGTCAAAGAACAAATCATAAACAATCACTGATTTTACTGAAGAGACTGACAATAAGGAGACTATATGTCAAAACTTATGGCATATAGCCAAAGCAATACTTGGGGGGGAAATTTATAACCCTAAATGCTTATATCAATAAGTAGCAAATAGTTATATGTGTGTGTGTACATCAGAATCTATGATTTAACCATAATGGAAGAGGAAGAGGCAACTAACTCCTGGTATGACACTTTCTTTCATAGATTACAACCCATCAATTATTTATTAAATAAGCCACATGGTGCATGGGGAACATAAATATTAAGTGATTTTCCCTAGAATACACTGCAAGTAAATATTGGATAATGTGAATGTGAAATTCCATACCCCTTATGATTCTGATATTGTTTTTTATATATTTTATAATTCTGTAATACTCTATAGCTATTCTGTTATTGCCTGTCCCATCCCCTCCCCTCTTGCCTTGATTTCATTCAGTAATCACAGTCATCTTGTTCTATTATTGTACTGTCATGCTGCTGTGACATGGCTATGCTATGAAGTTATTAATCTGGTATACACAAATTTTACTGCATGCACTTTGCTTACTCCTCCTGTATGACCTCCACTCTGTATCTAAAAACCCTAGTATATACATATCTGCTGATTTAGGCTTATGTCATAATTTCCTTTTTAAGAATGCTACTAACAAGGCTTTGGTTGCTGACTGGAGTCCAGTTTTATTGTGTGACTAGCCCTCTCTCAATAAACCTATTTCTTTTTGGCTTGGAAACTTTGTTTTATTTTTTATTTTTTGGCATCTTGGCTAATAAATTTCTTCCACAAGATGAGATTTTAACCCAAGTTTTCTTGATTCCAAGGCCAGCACTCAAACCAATATGCCATGATGCTTCTAGCAAAATATGAAACAATTGGTAAATATTTTTCACTTACTGGGCTGAAAGAAAAAGTAATGGATGGTGTACCTTATAATCAATTACATCAACTTCTTGATCCTAAGATGATGCTTGCCTTACAAATGAGATAAGTCTGTGCTATATTTTGATTGAGGAGTCTGAGACACTGTTTATGATTCTAAATGGAGGGAGGGCAGGATATTTTAATGAAAATGATTCTTGACCAGTTTCTGTATTGTGATTCAGAATTACAGGCCAGAAATTACCTCCAAAAGACACAGTTCCCATGGAGTCTATTTGTACTTGTTGCCTCAGGGCTTTGTGCTCCTCTTCTGTGGGTTGAATACCAAGATAATTTAGGGCCTGGAAGAAAAAGAACCTTGGTGAGGAGAATGTTCACATCTTGACCCACAAGGAATAAAGTCCTATCCATTACAGCTTCATTTTATAAGCCAATACAAAAATCAATGAGGTGCCGTGACCAGAGTGATGAATAAAACAGATGGATGAGTCAACTCAGCTTGCCCCTTGTGGATTAACTGTCCATCAAATATTTACTTTCTGAGTTTCCAAACAATTTTTTTTCTAAACCTATACTTTTCAGCTAAAACAAAATTTATGAGCACAGCATCTGCCTCAAGGACAAATGACTTTCATTTTACAAAACTATATACATAGGTAGGACAGCAAGAAAACATGACCAAGTTACAGAAAAGAGCAGAAAGATCAGTTTCTAGAAGAATGCCCCAGAATGTCAATAAAATTACATTACTCAATACAAGATACATTGTATTGTACAAAAGAGAAGGTTATTTTTGTTGTTGTTACTCATTCATTAGTGTCTGACTCTTTGTGATCCTATGGGCCAATGCCCATAGAATGCCAGGCACTTCTATCCTCCACTATGTCCTGAAGTCTGTCCCAGTTCATGTATGTTGCTTCCATGACACTGTCTATCCATCTTTGCCATCCCCCTTTCCTTTTCCTTTCAATCTTTCCTAATGTCAGGGTCTTTTCTTTTTTTCTTTTGTTGTTTTATATTTGTTTTATTCAAAGTTATTTTATTTTTCCAATTACATGTAATAACAATTTTCAATATAAGTTTTATGAAATTATGATTTAACTTGTCTCTCTTCTTCCCCTCCTTGGAGATGGTAAGCAGTCTGGTCCATCAGGGTCTTTCTTTTCAAATAAGTTCTGACTTCTCTTTACATGGCCAAAATAATAAGCTTCAGCTTCAGGATCTGATCTTCCAGTGAATAGTCAGAATTAATTTCTTTAAGTATTGATTGATTTGATCTCCTTGCTGTCCTAGGGACTCTCAAAACTCTTTTCTAGCACTACAATTCAAAAACATTGATTCAGTGGTGCCCAGCATTCCTTATATTGTCTTCTTCTGGCTCCCAATAACATTTTCACCTTGACCTGAGAGTTCTGAAATTTGGTTAAATTATTCTTGGGAATTATCATTTTGGGATCTCCTTTAAGAGGTGGTCAGTGGATTCTTTCAATTTCTACTTTACTCTCTGGATCTAAGATATCAGGGCAGTTTGGGTCAATAATTTCTTGAAATATGATGTCTATAAAAGCATGTATCTATAGATAGATATCTATAATTTCTTGAGATAGGATGTCAATCACAACTTTCAGGTAGTTCAGTAATCCTTAAGTTATCTCTACTCAAACTATATTCAAGGTCAGTTGTTTTTCCAGAAAGATATTTCACATTTTCTTCTATGTCTTCAATATTTTGGTGTTGTTTTACTATTCTATGGCATTTTATAAAGTCACTAACTTCTACTTGCTCAATTTGAATTTTTAGAGAATTGTTTCTTAAGTGGCCAAATGATACTTTATAAGAATTTTTCTTCAGTGAGTTTTTGTACCTCTTTTTCCATTAACCAAACTGGCTTTTAAAATACTTTTCTTCAGTGAATTTTTGTATTCCTTTTCCACTTGACCTATTTTGCTTTTTTAGAGTTCTCTGCTTTAGTGATTTTTTTGTGCCTCTTTTATTATCAGGCAAATTCTGTTGGGGTTTTTTTTTAGATAGTATTTTCATCATATATTCCTATGCCTCTTTTACAAAGCTGTTAATTTTATTTTCTTAAAATTTTCCCCACTACTCTCATTTCCCCCAACCCCCCCACCCCTACCCCATGTTTCCTCTATCATCTATTTTTTTCTTTAACCCTTTTAGGAATTTTTGTTGGATTGGGATCCAATTAGCTTTTTTCTTTGAGGCTTTCTTTGGCAGTTGTTTTCACACTGTTGTCTTCTGAGTTTATGTCTTGAGCTTCCCTATCACCATAGTAGCTTTTTAGAGTCAACTCATTTTTCAAACTATTTTTTGACTTTGGACTTTATGTTAAAGTTTGGCTCTGCTCATCTTAGGGTGGGAAGGCACTGCCCCAAACTTCAAGTTATTTTGTGCTACTATTTTCAGAGCGACTTCTGGGTCTGTAAGTTTCTGGTGCTTCCAAAGTGGTGTAATTCTGGGAGAGGTATGGTCACTGATCTCCTGGTCTGTGCTCTGATCCTTACCCAAGAAAGACTCTGGTTCCCATTAGCTACATGAGCTAGAGCTCCCCTCTGCTCTGATATTCTGACCAAGGCCCTTGATCTCTTGTGACCATTCACCAGCACTCCTTGCCACTCTGGAATTGTGACCCCAAAATGCACATGGGCAATAGAATTGCATATTAGTGCCAGCAAAGTTTCACCGATAATCTCTTTCTGAGCAGTCATCTAATCCTCTTACTATCTCTAGACAAAAATATCCTGAAGCTATTGCTGCCACCAATGTTGCTACTGCCACATATGTAGGCTCCACACAAACCTCCATCAGACCTCAATACTGGCATTCCAAGTTTTTCCTGCTTAACTCTTAAAATTTCTTAGGCCAGAGAATATCTCATCCTGACATTTTGCTGACTCTGCTGCTCCAGAATTGGATTTGAGGAGTTTTTTTAAAAGTTATCTGAAAGGGAATGTTCGGGGACTTCAGCTGGGCGAATGCACCTAATTTGCCATCCTAGCAACCAAAAAGCATATTAAAAAAATTAAAAATATTATTTGATAAAGTTTCTTATCTTTGAGAACAAAAGTACACAGAGATTAATAGCAGAATTGGGGAGTCAAGATGGCAGCTGAGAAGCAGCAGAAGTTCAGACCTCTGAAAACCCTTCCTTACTGATAACAAACTGACTAATCCTAGGAGATTGAAAATCAAACCTAACAACAAAACAGAGCTAAGGAACCCTTCTGTTGGACTCAATCCAAAAGGTACACCCCCCAAAAACCTGAATCCGAGAACACTCAGTTTTAAGGGGAAGGCAGAAAGAAGGTCCCAGGACCCAACCTAGAGCTCTAAGCCCCCAGCAGCAGTGGGAACCCCTGGATGGGCAAAGGCGCTGGTCTAGAGGGTGTACCTTGTGGGTAGGGCTATGCCAGGCTCAGAGCATCAAACACAGGTGGCAGGGAAGGAGCTGGGGAGGGAGCGCAAAGCTGGCAGATTGGAAAGAGCTATGAAGACCCTCCATATTGCTCTAGCCTTCCAGGAGATTTTGGCCTCAGGGCACATCCAGCCTAACTCAGCTGAACTTAATCCCATCAAAAGTCTACAGAGGTCAGGGAAGCCCAAACTCCAACAACCCTCCCTCACAGACTTCTGGACTTTAATCCAATCAAAAGCCTCCAGAGGATAGGAAAGCTCAAACTACAATGTCCCTCCCCCACAGATTGCAGGGAGAGACCTTCTGTCAAATCTCCAAGAGTGGATACTGACAGAAACCCCCAAAACCAAAAAAATGAGAGGAGCAAGAGCACAGACAAGTACGGGGAGCAAAGAATGGGGTAAATATGAGCAAACAAGAGAAAAAAATGAAAGAAATTACAATAGACAGCTTTTGTACAGGTAACGAGCAAAGAACGATTGAAACAGAGTGGGAATGATCAGCAAAGGAAAAATCAGAAATCCCAGCGATTTGGATACAGGCTTTGGAAGAACTCAAAATGCAATTCAAAACACAATAAAGAGAGGCTGAAGACAATTGGGAAAAGAACTTAAAAACTAAGATAAGTCATCTGGAAACAGAAAATAGTGTCTTGAAAGCCAAAATCAATCAGCTCGAAAATGAGGAAAAGGAAATGAAAGATGAGGCAAAGAGGATGAAATATAGCCTCCAAAGAAAATCAGACCAGAAAAAGAAGGATGACCAAAGAGCCAGGAATGAAATCCAGTCTTTAAGAACCAGAATACAACTACAATTAAGTGACCTGACAAGGCAGTAGGACACTATGAAATAAAACCAAAAGAATAAAAAAATTGAGGAAAATACGAAACATCTCATTCACAAAACAGAAGATTTAGAAAAACGTTTGAGGAGAGACAATTTAAGAATCATTGGTCTACCAGAAGACCACGAGAAAAGAAAAAGCCTGGACACAATACTACAGGAAATCATTCAAGAAAACTGCCCTGTGTGAGATTTAAAAATGGTTGAGGTCTTAAACTGTAGTGGTTAAAATAGTGGAAGATATAAATTGTGACAGATATAAGAGAGGGTGAGTAAGTTTGATTGCAGAAATATGTTTCACTACAGTGTCTTGGGTTTAAAATCAAATATAAGGTGGTCTCCAGGGAAATATTCCCAATTATTCAAATACCCAAGTCAATTGGGTTTTATAGAGATTTTAATTAACAATACAATGAGTAATCAAAGAAAGAGAGAGAGAGAGTAAGAAAGGAATAAGTATGAAGGGCCTCAAGCCAATATGGCCGAGATCTGAGTCTTAAAAGAGAAATCAGTCAGTTTTTTATAACTCACCATAAGATCTGTCTAAGTAAGGATTTCTAATGACACCAGGCCAGCAGCATCTCAGCTGCTTTCACCAGCTCCCTCCTCCATCTGAATGTTTCAGAATCAGTCTCCTCAGAATGAGTCTCTCCAATCTGAATGTTTCAGAATGACTTCCAGCTCTTCCCTGAGCTCTTATTTTTAAGGGCAAAATCTTCTCTGTCACCTCCCCTAAGTCCTTACATCTACCAATCACTGTAGATGTTTCTAAAGACTGCCCATTCTTAGTCCACACCTAAGAAGGTGTGGATTTTTGAGTAATTCACACCAGGAAAGCTCTGAGTAAGTTTTCCAGTTCTTTGTTCCTTGGAAATTCACAAGTTGCTTGACCTTTATAGGTACTTAGCTTAAGAAAAGTATGGGTTTAAGTACTTTTCATTGTTCAGAAAAGAGTTTACAACTTTATCTTCCCCTAGGGCAGACCCAAGTAGGTAAAGTAGAATTCTCACATTTCTGCTTTAAGTAGAGTTCACTGCCCAAATAGGGAATGGTCTTAATCAAATCTTATAAAGTAGGGTCTGGGAAATTTTAAGGTTTACACCTGATATTCTAGAACAAGAGGGAAAAGTGGAGATTGAAAGAATCCACAGATCACCTCCTGTATTTAATCCCCAACTGACAACACCAAGTAATGTTATAGCCAAATTTAAGAACTATCAGACCAAAGAAAAAATATTACAAGCTGGCAAGAAGAATCCATTCAGATACCATGGAACCACAGTAAGGATAAAATAGGATCTGGCTGCATCTACACTGAAGGAATAAAAGGCATGGAATATGATATTCCAAAAAGTAAGGGAACTAGGTCTACAACCAAGAATCAACAACCCAGCAAAACTGACTATATTCTTCCAGGAGAAAGTATGGTCATTCAACAAAATAGAAGAATTCCAAGAATTTGTAAAGAAAAGAACAGGCCTGTACAGAAAATTTGATGTCCAAGCACAGAACACAAGAGAACCATCAAGAGGTAATTTAAAAAGAGGGGGAAAAGAAAAACAAAACAAAAAAAAACCCTTTTTTAAAAGAGACTCAATAAGTTAAAATGATATGTATCCCTATAAGAAAAGAGGTCATTGGTAACTCTTAAAAACTGTTGTTATCATCCAGGAAGCTAGAAGAATTACACTTAGAGGGAAGAGTGACATACTGTATAGGATGAAATAACAAGACATAAAAAGGTATATAGATATATGTATGCATAAATACATATACATGTGTATGAGGGACAAAAAGGAATATACCTTCTTCTTGGCAGCACATCGTACATTCACAAAGATTCACCATGTATTAGGGAATAAAATCATTGCAAACATAAAAAACATTGCAAAGTGAAAAAGAGAAGAAATAATAAATGCAACCTTCTCAGATCACAATGCAATGAAAATAATAATTAGTAAGGGTACATGGAGAGGTAAATAAAAAATTAACTGGAAATTAAACAATACAATACTCCAAAACTGGTTAGTCAAAGAACAAATCATAGAAACAGTTAATAATTTCATTGAAGAAAATGACCATGATGAGACATCCTTTCAAAACCTATGGGATGCAGCCAAAGCAGTACTCAGGGGGAAATTTATATTCTTGAATTCATATATTAACAAATTAGGGAGAGCAGAGATCAATGAATTGGGCATGCAAATTAAAAAAACTAGAAAGTGAACAAATTAAAGATCCTCACATAAAGAATAAATTAGAGATCCTAAAAATCAAAGGATGAATTAATAAAATTAAAAGTCAAAGAACTATTGCATTAATAAATAAGACTAGAAGCTGGTACTTTAAAAAAACAAATAAAATAGACAAAGTACTAGTAGGCCTAATTAAAAAAAGGAAAGAAGAAAACCAAATTGACAGTATCCAAGATGAAAAGTGAAACCTCACCTCTAATGAAGAGGAAATTAAGGCAATTATTAAAAACTACTATGCCCAACTATATGGCAACAAATATGGCAATCTAGGTGATATGGATGATTACTATAATTACAAAAATATAAATTGCCTAGACTAATAGAGGAAGAAATAAATTACCTAAACAACCCCATATCAGAAAAAGAAATTGAAGAAGCCATCAAAGAACTCCCTAAGAAAAAATCCCCAGGTCCAGATGGATTCACAAATAAATTCTATCAAACATTCAAAGAACAACTAACCCGAATATTATACAAACTATTTGACAGAATAAGCACAGAAGGAGTTTTACCAAATTCATTTTACGACACAAATATGTTACCAATCCCAAAACCAGGCAGGTCAAAAATAGAGAAAGGAAACTATAGACCAATCTCCCTAATGAATATAGATGCAAAAATCTTAACTAGGATACTAGCAAAAAGACCTCAATAAATCATTACAAGGGTTATTTACTATGACCAGGTAGGATTCATACCAGGATTGCAAGGATGATTCAATATTAGGAAAACCATCCACATAGTTGACAATATTAACAAGCAAACTGACAAAAATCATGTGATTATCTCAATAGATACAGAAAAAGTCTTTGACAAACTACAACACCCATTCCTATTGAAAACACTAGAAAGTATAGGAATAGAAGGGTCTTTCCTAAAAATAATAAACAGTATATATCTAAAACCATCAGCAAACTTCATCTGCAATGGGGATAAACTAGCAGCCTTCCCAATAAGATCAGGAGTGCAACAAGGATGCCCATGATCAACTCTATTATTCAACATTGTACTAGAAACACTAGCAGTAGCAATTAGAGAAAAAAAGAAATTGAAGGCATTAAAATTGGCAATGAGGAGAACAAGCTATCATTCTTTGTGGATGATATAATGGTCTACTTAAAGAATCCTAGAGAATCAACCAGATAGCTAGTGGAAATAATCAACAACTTTAGCAAAGTTGCAGGATACAAAATAAACCCACATAAGTTATCAGCATTTCTATATATCTCCAACCCATTTCAGCAGCAAGAATTAGGTAGAGAAATTCCATTTAAAATCACCCAAGACAATATAAAATACTTAGGAATCTTTCTGCTGAGACAAACAAAGGAACTATATGAACACAACTACAAAACACTCTCCACACAATTAAAACTAGATCTAAACAATTGGAGAAACATTGATTGCTCATGGGTAGGATGAGCTAACATAACAAAAATGACAATCCTGTCCAAATTAATTTACTTATTTAGTGCCATACCCATTGAACTTCCAAAAAACTTCTGTACTGAATTAGAAAAAAACATAACAAAGTTCATTTGGAAGAACAAAAGATCAAATATATCCAGGGAAATCATGGAAAACAATGCAAAGGAAGGAGGCCTTGCAATCTCAGATCTCAAACTATACTATAAAGTAGAGGTCATCAAAACAATTTGGTACTGGCTAAGAGACAGAAAGGAGGATCAGTGGAATAGACTACGGGTAAATGACCTCAGCAAGACAGTATATGATAATCACAAAGATCCCAGTTTGTGGGACCAAAACCCACTATTTGATAAAAACTGCTGGGAAAATTGGAAGACAGTGTGGGAGAGATTAGGTTTGGATCAAGACCTCACACCATACACCAAGATAAACTCAGACTGGGTGAATGACCTAAACATAAAGATGGAAACTATAAGTAAATTAGGTGAACACAGAATATGGCAGACCTTTGGGATGGGAAAGATTTTAAAACCAAGCAAGAGTTAGAAAGAGTCACAAAATGTAAAATAAATAATTTTGATTACATCAAATTAAAAAGGTTTTGTACAAACAAAACCAATGCAACCAAAATGAGAAGGGAAGCAACAAATTGGGAAACAATCTTCATAACAAAAACCCCATGATAAAGTTCTAATTACTCAAATTTACAAAGAGCTAAATCAGTTGTACAAAAAAATCAAGCCATTCTCCAATTGATAAAGGGGCAAGGGACACGAATAGGCAATTTTCACTTCAAGAAATCAAAACTATTAATAAGACATGAAAAAGTGCTCTAAATCTCTAAGAATCAGAGAAATGAAAATCAAAACAACTCTGAGGTATCACCTCATACACAGCAAATTGGTTAATATGACAGTAAAGGAAAGTAATGAATGCTGGAGGGAGTGTGGCAAAATTGGGACACTAATTCATTGCTGGTGGAGTTGTGAATCTATCCAACCATTCTGGAGGGCAATTTGGAACTATGCCCAAAGGGCACTAAAAGACTGTCTGCCCTTTGATCCAACCATAACACTGCTGGGTTTGTACCCCAAAGAGATAATAAGGAAAAAGACCTGTACAAGAATATTCATCGCTGCACTCTTTGTGGTGGCCAAAAATTGGAAATTGAGGGGATGCCCTTCAATTGGGGAATGGCTGAACAAATTGTGGTATATGTTGGTGATGGAATACTATTGTGCTCAAAGGAAAAATAAATTGGAGGAATTCCATGGGGACCGGAACAATCTCCAGGAAGTGATGCAGAGTGAGAGGAGCAGAACCAGGAGAACATTGTACACAGAGACTGATATACTATGGTAGAATCAAATGTAATGGACTTCTCCATTAGTGGCAGTGCAGTGATCCTGAACAACTTGGAGGAATCTATGAGAAAGACCACTATCCACATTCAGAGGAAATACTGTGGGAGTAAAAACACCGAAGGAAAACAACTGCTTGAATACATGGGTTGAAGGATTATGGTTGGGAATGTAGACTCTAAATGAATATCCTAGAGCAAACATCAACAACATGGAAACAGGTTCTGATCAAGGACACAAGTAATACCCAATGAAATTGTGCGTCAGCTGCGGGAAGGGTGGGTGGAGGGAAAGTAGGGAAATAAAGTGAGTATTGTAACCAAAAAAATCAAATCAAATCAAAGGGGAAAAAATGTAAAAAAACCAACCAAACAAAAAAACAAAAAAAGAATAATAACAGAATTGGGCTCTTAGATACAGTAGGGTAAATTAAAATAGGTAAAAGTTTGTCTTTAGTATTCCTCCTTTTTAGGGAAATTGCTTCCTCTATTGGCACCTGCCCTGGGTTCCGTAGTGCCTCATGCATACCCTTCTGGGACTAGAGCATGCTTTCCTCAATCAATGTTCTGAACTATCCCTCCTCAAGGCTCCTATGCCTTACCTAGTTTTTCTCTCAGAAGATAATTGTTTGTGATTTTCCTAGGAAAGTTGAAATTATTAGTCACAAATTCCCTCATTTCCCTATATTGTCCTCAAAATGAATCCTTTCCTTCCCTATTTCTGTTGAGGGCATTAGCATCCTTCCAGGTACCTCGGTTTACAACTTCAGTATCTTTTATGCTCTCTTCCTCTTCAACCTTCTTCTAGAAATCCCTCTCAGAATCCTAGTTTTCCTTTAAGACCCAACTCAGATACCACCTTCTATAAAGTCTCCCCTGATCTTTCCCCCAACCCCTTCCCCAGATGTTAATGCTCTTCCTTTAAGTTAATTTATACCTACTTATTATATATATTTTGTATCTTCTCATCCCCTTGTAGAAAGCCAGACTTGTTTATTTTTTGTCTACCTATGCAAAATTATTAGTAGTAGCAGGAATCAATAGCTAGCTAATCAGATAAATTCATTTATGTAGCTATGTAAACAAGCTATGCCCTAAGGGAAAAGGCTGCTTCTCTAACCAGGCCCTTAATATCAATTTAAAAGATAAATGTTAGAATTACTTACTAAAAAGAAACATTTAATTTAAACAACAATATAATCTGAAGGCAGTATCAACACTCCAGGAGAAAGTAAGTCCCTTCTAGGCAGGGCCTCTCATTTTTCTCCCTGTATCTCTAGCAACACAAGGCCTGGCAGATAGTGGGTGCTTGATAATGAATATATGTCAACTTTATATTTAAGTTATTTATATTCCTATATATTTTGTGATCATATGAAGAGGGGCAATGTGGAAATGTGGAAAGACTGATAGACTAAAAAAAAAAAGAGTTGGGGGAGCCCTGGGTCCAAATATTTCCTGTTAATAGCCAGATATCTAACCAAGGAACCACTGGCAAGACAATTAAATTTTTTCTAAGCCTCAATTTCCTCATCTGAGAAGTGGGAAGAACAGCAATATTTAATGCACACAGCTGTTATAAGGATTGATTGAGATAACATATGTAAAGCTCTCTGAAAACCTTAAGGTATTATAAAATAAAAGTTATTATTTTGATGACACATTTTTTCGCTAATGACAAGATAACTGGTCAAAATCAATGATGGCAATTTCAAAAAAGAAAAGGAAGATATGAATGCTTGTGACAATCCATGTTTTACTAAACTGAGGCTACTATCTGAACGAGGGGAAAAAATCTTAGAAAAATCGGCGATTAAAGATCCTAATAGTGAAGAATATGCATATATAATCATTTGTTTAAGTATAAGACTATAAGCTTTGCTCACATGCCATTCTATGAATATAATAACTGGGACTGGATCCTTAATGGGATATATATGTATAATTCAACCACACATAATTCAAGCACACTACTGACTGAAAGATGAGAATATTTAAAATATACAGCCTTCAGTTATTTTAAAACAACCAAAAAAGTTGACAATAGTAATCTGAAAATAATCAGAATTGTTGGATTTCTAATATTTGTTCTTGTTCACAAAATTTATGCCAAGTGTGGTCATTGGCCATGAAATATGTGCTGATACGTCTTTCTGAGTGTATGTGTATATATGATAAGAATAAATATATATATATATTTAAATTATAAATTATATATAATAAATAAATATGATAAGTATATGATAAGAATAAAACTCCACAATTTAATCAACTATTGTATAAATTAAACTAGGCTGGACTCATCAAAATAGCTATATAGAAGATCATCTGCACTAAAGAAATACATTTCATAATGGGTGAATTGAGTATATTATATTCAAGATAGAAAATGGTAATGCAATGAAGTTAAAAAGTAAACCAGGTGAACTGATCTTAGTTTTGACAAAACAAGGATATTTAAATAATGCCTGGATTGATGAATTATTTTTCTTCATTTCAGAGGAAAAATGCAATTTTTCATTGGATGAGTGGCTTTAATGTTTCCATAAGCCCAAATGAATGATTAGGAAAATATTACTGCCTTAAAATACTGCTGAAAACTATCCAACTTAAAACATAAAGGGGGTTATCAGCAACAGCAGCTGCCAACAGAAATTAGGTATATTATTGTTCACTGAAACCTTTCTTCAAATGTGAAAGAAACAGCAGAGGTTGAGTAAATATCAAGGAAATGGCACCTGGGTCTTAGTGGATATTGCTCAAGTAAAATAATATAGATGAACCAGGGGTGCGATATTTTCTTCCTCTTTGTAAAGACATCACCAAGAATCCTTTACTAGATAAACTTTATTGTACTTATATCATAGGCTTATTGTAAAGATCAAATGGAGCACAGGGCCGTATTTGAAGTCATCTGGAATATACAAAAAAGGATGGTAATGGTGATGTCACTTTTGACCTTGCATAGGTAGGTAATAATTCTCAGAATGCTCATAGGAAGAGGTAATGGTACCATCATTTTATAGATCAGAAAATAACAAATGACTTGCTTTATATCAGAAGAGCAGTTAGAAATCACTTTTCAACATATTTGGATTCTTTTTTTCTACAAAGGCCATTAAAGTACACTCCACTATAAGTGGAAATATATGAAGGATTGCCTTGACAGGTAATTTAATTTCCTTCGCTCAAATTCTTGACTCTCTTCTCTCCTTAAAAATCTCTTCTATTGATTGGCCTAATTACTTAACAGCTACATAACTAGCCAACAGCCTTTTTCCTTGTAAGACTTAATTACCACATCGGCTTGTTTAGATTAAAATTTACTCACATTGAATTTTTCTTCAAATCATAAATTGTATGTTGAACAGACAACCAAACAGGATTCATTTTTTATCTGTTAGAGATTTGGGAAATTTAGAGTTTTTATGTTGCCTGAACAATAAATAAGGAGTCAATAGTTTATGATGCTGATTTTGTCTTCAGAGTGTCTGTTTAATGGATAATAAAACCTGATCTAGCTACCAGGTAACAACTGAAATAGAAAAACCCTCATTTAATGTCAAAGTCATCAATGTCAGTGTTTAGCACAGTATCTGGCATATAGTAAGTGCTTAACAAATGTTTATTGACTGGTATCATTACATTAGTTTGTTCGAGGAATATCTACAGGGAAGACAGACTAAAATTTAGGGAAGCATTTTGTTAATGTGACACCTTTTTAGCATTCATAAATAAAAGAAAAATCATTAGTGGGGAGAAATCATGAAATGTGGGATTTTAGAACAGATGACACTGTGGTATCACATTCCTTTCTTTTGTGGCAGAAATTTCAGTTTCTGTTCTCACCAAAAAAATATATATTTAAAATAAATTGTGGAACAAACATTGAATTCTTATTCTGTAACTGTACATATCACACATGCACACACACACACATATATATATAATTACTTAAATTTTAGCCTAATTTAGAGAAAAAGTATTATTGTGAAAATTAATCAGATGGAAGAGAGGCAATAGCCTTCATTATAAAATTGAGTCAAACCTTCAGAAATGTTTGGAGATGTTAGAGCTCGTATAGAAATTTTGCATTATAGCAACATTAGCTGGACCATCTTACCAATAACCAGAGTCTGGACTAATTTTGTCTTGAAAGAAACACTGCATTAAATTAAGATTATTAAAATTTAGCATTCTTGGGTGATGCCCTTCTAAACCTATATGTATGTTTCCTTGACTAATAATATTCATAATTAGCCACAACTTGGACTTTATATCACAACAACGTTAAAAGGGGAAAGAGTGGTTGGCACAAGATATAGGAGGCAGCATAAATAAAAAGAAGCTTTATTAAATAATTATATCAACCAATCTACTGAATAAATCCAGGAAATATTTATTTCTGTCTCACATCAGTCAGTTAACAAAGATTTTGGGGGGCATTACTCCTGTGCCCCAAACTGCTAGTGTATCTTAGTAGACTATGGCAGCTTGGCTTGGCAAATAAAGAACTGAATCTTAGAGTCAAGAAGGTTTAGGTCAAGTCTGGCCTCTGACACTTGGCTGTGTGACCCTAAGCAAGTTACTTCTCAGTGCTTCAGGCAAATCTGGAAGACTATAAATTGCAAAGAATGTGCTGACTTGCATTAGAAGAGGGAGTTTCTTTGTTTAGGAGCATCATATATAAGTGAAATCATAGGTCTAGGCTCAATCTCTAACTTTGGGGAGAGAATATAAGAAGTGGTCTCTGACCTTAGGAATTAATAATCTAATTAGGAAGATGAGCTTAATTATGAAATAGAAATCAACAAAAAGCAGTATAAAGTCCAGTACAAAGACTGAGTAGATTAAGTACAATACAATTTTAGGAAAACAAAAAACAAAAAAACAACAGACTCTGAAGTACAACATAGAGAGAATTTGGACAGGTAAGGGGGTCATCCTAGGCATGGACAAAGGAATGGAGACAGAAGTAAGCACTATGGATAGTCTATTACAATCTACATTTTATTATTTTATACATTTACCTTCTCTCTTGGACTAAATAAAAAAGAAAACATCTGACTATAAGAGCTAAGGAGGGAGCCAGTGGGTGCTTCTGACACTATCCATTTTATTAAACACAACAATGGATGGGCCATTTTCCTGGTCTGTTCCCTGTCAGAAGCTTACTTCCCTACTTAACAGTTCCAAAATTATTTTTTTTCCTCTTTCATTTTTTCTGTGATCTCAGATTCCTTCTCTTATAAATTTTCTCAGTAGGTTTCTCCTTCCCATGAAAATTGTGTGCCTTTTATCTTATTTGGTGCTTTCACAATTCTCTCAGACTTTGTGATCATTCAACTATTTTCTCTCTTTAAAATTTAGTTTCCTTTTAAAAAATGTCTTTTAATATTGCTTCTTTCTGCTTATAAATTTCCCACACGAGAATTTGTTTCCCTTTGCCATCCTGATTTTCAACTAACTTTGGTTGGGAGTTCAAAAAGATTGGGTCAACAAAACCTTTGAATAAAAAGAATATTTATGCAAAGAATATTTATGGTTCACTTTGATCAATTATCAAAGATTTATTGGATATTATACATATTCCCAAAAGGTGCTATTTAATTTTCAATAGCAGAAGGAGGCAGTTTGCCCACCTTCTAAACCCATTATTTTGTCACTTACAGACTTAAACAGGGACTTAGTCCTCAATGGAGAATTGATTTTGACTAAATAACAGTAAAAAAAAAAACTCCTAACTTTATTAGTAACTTATGGTATGGAAATATGCTTTCCTAATGCAGATTAGCACCTCATCTACAACTTAGTCATATAGTCACTTAAGAAAAACAAGACACTAAATGATCTGGCATAAGTATTAAAGGTAAAACTTCAACCCAGGTCTTTCTGACACCTACATTGGCTCTCTATTCCACTATACAAAAGGTGAACCAGGGACTCATCAAAATGACATTTTCCTTTTTTCCCTTAAATTTTAAAAAATTGTTTATTTTTAACATTAAAAAAAAAATGAGTTCCAAATTCTTTCTTCTACCCCTTCTCCACCTATTGAGAAGAAAAGCAGTATGATATCAAATATACATATAAAATTATGCAAAATGTTTCTATATTAGCCATGCTACAAAAGTAAAAATAAAGAAAATTATGCTTCAATTTATATGTAAGTTCATTGGTTCTCTTTTTGGAGGTAGAGTTTTTTTTTTTATCATGAGTTCTTTGAAATTGTTTTGGATCATTGTACTGATCAGAGTAGTTAAATCTTTCACAGTTGATCTTCATTAGAATATTGCTGTTACTGTGTACAATGATCTCCTGTCAACTAGTGTATTCAAATCGAAGGCAGTATACAGGACCAAGGATTTAGATGACCTCAGAGCTGATGGCTGCTAGCAACTTAGGAGTTACTGGACCAAGAATCTGTCTCAGTCTCAGTTCATAATCAATAAAATGGGTTTAATATGTGCTCTATCTTTCTCATAGGGCTGTTTGAATATCAATTGAAAAATGAAAAGGAAAGCACTAAGTTAAACTATAAGCCATTAGAGAAATGGAAGGCATTATTATGCAAATAATAACTATATAATATACAAGAACATGTTATATTATTATATATAATGCACAATAATATGTAACAATAACAAATAATATAATAATAAACAAATGCACTGTTTTTACAAATAAATAAACTTATAAGAAAGTAACTTTATTTTTTGGAGGAGAAAAAAATGAGTTAGAAATGTTTACCATCTCCAGCTTTTCAACCTTAATGCGAACTGAGGGATTTAAGGAAATATTCTCTCCTTGTGGTCCAGAATCATCAGGCCAATTGGGGCCAATATCTAAGGAGACAAAAGAGTACATATTAATTAGAAATTTAACTGAACACTTTTTTTTTTTCAAGATTTGCTATGGGTTCCTCACAAATAATTTTGGCTAATCAGTTGGCAGAATTAACTTTTGTTTAAATAATAAGTATTTTTTTAGAAATCTAAAGCATATTACATAAAACATCTTCACTTAAGCCCTAAGTGGTATATTTTGAATAAAAAAATTAAACTGTATTTGAAGATTATACTTTCTCAAAACACATTCAAGAACTACTAAAAAAAGAAAAAAAAACACTAAACCTACTAATTTGGATGCCAAAATGAAAACTGACTTTATTTTGTCAAAGCCATCTTGAAGGAGAAGCTATTCTTGATAAAAGTCTGCCAAAAGTTTTTAGAAAGTTGGAGTATGTGAATAAAGTAAATCAAGCATCCATATCCTTTGTCTCAGAGATTCCACTACTAGGCCTATAATCCAAAGAGATCATTGATAACAAGAAATTTCCCAAATGCGTAAAAATAATTGTAATAGTACTTTTTGTAGTAGCAAAGAACTGAAAATAAAATCTGATGCTCAATAATTGAAAAATGGCTAAATAAATTGTGGTACATGGATAGAATGGGAATATGACTGTCTTGTAAGAAATGATGAATGTGATGAATACAAGACATGAACTGATGCAAAAATGAAGCAAGCAGAACTAGGAAAACAATGAGTGCAGCAATGTAAATGATAAGAATAACCACAAGATAATCAAAAGTGAATGCTGCAAATTATGAAGAACATGCATGGCTCCAAAGAAGTTATACAGGACACTTCCCTCTATTAACTTTGCAGAGGTGGAAGATCTGCAAGTGTGGAATGTTGAATCTGATATAAAATTTTTTTATATATTAGTTGGTTTTGTTGAAATCTTTATTCTTTTTCCTTGAAATAAAAAATTATTATAGGGGATAGATATATGGGAGAGGAAAAAAAGGAGGAATATGAGGGAAAATTGAATAGATGAATAATATGGGAAAATGTTTTACACAGTTGCACATGTAAAATATGTATCAGTTTGCTTACCATCTCTGTGATGGTGGGAAGTGAGGGTGGGAAGTAGAGAGAGAATTTGTAACTAAAAATTTAAAATTGTTTTTAGATGTAATTGAGTAAAAATATTATTAAAACAAAAAACAACAAAAAGGGAAAAGTTTATCAATAAAAATGTACCTTTAAAAAGCTATTATAGGGTCCATATTACTTATAACTAGAGCAAGCAGAAGTGATGGAAATATTTAGATCTCCTGGAATACTTAATAGTTCCAATACTAATGATATAACCATTGTTATTCTTCTTGGGTTTTAGAAGAGGACCAATAACATCACATGGATGATGTCTTGCCTTGCTCATAAATTAGATTTAAGTGGAGCTGAGTTACACAAAATAATCAGCCTCACTCCCTCTTCTAGAGTCAATAAAGTTCAGTGGCAAGATAAAAGTCAGGACCACTAGCAATGAGCAAAGATGTAGTGGATGACCTTGGGGTTTTTGATGTCTGACCAAGCGCTACGTACTTCCTAGTACCTATTTCCACTGCTTTCATGGTTGTCAGAATAAATTATTCTCATCTATCTGTTCTATTGGAGAAAATCTTCACATGCTTGTGGTAGACATCATCCTTACTTACTAATGGGTTGGAGACCTATCATTTACCCTTAATTGTTTAGCCCTTCTGCCAAGATAATTTTACTGAAATGTGGCTGCTACATCTTCTTGGAGCTGCAGGTGAGAGTTGGGTGACAAATAGACACCAAAGGCAGATAAGTAGCCTTGAGCAGGGCTCAGCAGGCCCTTACATCAGAGGTGGTAAGCCTTCCCTGAACACCCCACAAATTCCAATGTAACCATTGGAATAAAGAAGCATCTGAACATTGAACAAAATCCCATGTTTTGTCTCAATTTATAAGTATTTGCTCCTTTAGGCAGATATAAGATTTTAAGTCTAGGCACTCTGGAGATACATGGAACAAAGGAGGTAAAGAGGATTATGGAACTGAACTATTTGGTTTATATTCCACCTTTAGGTGTAGTTTCTACTGTACTCTAAAAAGTAGGCACTATTATCTGCTTCTATATAAAAGGTACTATTAATTTATTTGGCCCATCCTTTGTGACCATGCCTTTTAAGTCCTTTAGTTACTGTCAGTCTTATGTAGCAGGTCTGGGATGCATCCTGTGGTCCAACTGCAGAAAAGAAAGTTATCAGCCATTAGGATAACGAATTTATTAGTACTCATAGCCAGTAGAGCCCTTGGTTTTAGAAGGTATTACTAATGGCCCTTGAAAATAACCATGATTAGTCCCCAAATGGCCAAGAAACTTAAATAGTGATAAACACCTAGTAAATAGCAAAATTGAAGCAATTGATGAAAGTTGTAGTTGGTTCTAGTAAAGAAACTACAAAGAGATTAGAGAATGAATGAGGAAAAATAAAGAATACTGTGGAAGAAATTCTCACTACTCTGCCATGGACACATATAATTAATTAAATTATTATGAGCATTTCTGCTCAGTAAGAGAGAAAATTCTAAGGGAAAGAGATCCATTTTACCTTAAAAATCTCTTTATCAAAGCCATTTCTAAATCACACTTTCATAGGATTAAAAAATAAAGACAAAATTTCATAATTAAGATTCAACTGGATGGACTAATAACTTACTTTTTAGTCACTCTAAAAAAATCTTTTTCCTAAAAGCATTTTTAGCTATTTTCTCTATGGATTCTCCTTTCAACCTGGTCCAGGATGACCTTAAAAGATATTTCTTCTTTTAAATGAATTAATTAAAGGGTTCTTTGTCTGAACATAACTGTAATCCGTTTTAGGGAGAACTCTTTAAGAAGGATAATCAAGCCTCTCTGCCTTTAGAAATTTGTTAGGCATTCAATAAGAATGCATCTGAAAAACTTTAGACTAGGGAATTGTTTCCTGAGTGTAAAGTATTGATAAGATTTTCTATCTCTGCTAAGATATGGGGATGAAACCAAGGCATTTTGACAAAAACTCTAAGAAAATATGTCTTAATATTTCTAAGAGAGAACTGGAAAGGTTGTAGCATTTAGTATGATTTCACAATACTAATTTCCTTTAAGGAAAGATGATAAGTCAATCTTATTCCAAAATGCATGGCAGAGTTCTAAAACAATTGTAGAAGAATTCCCCTATATTAATGAAGATTCAAGTTCTAGGAAAAATTCACCTTGGTGATAGGCTTACCAGCCTATATCTAGAGAGCTATGACAAAGCAACTCAGACCTTTAAGCAGAAAAGCTCAATTACAAAAATTATTTACCACCACCACCTAGCCTACTACTGAGATAAGCTTTGATATCCAAAATCCTTATGATTAAAAAATGAAAGAATTATATGATGAACTCATTGAAGTAATTGCAGAAGCTTTCCATAAGAAGAAAGACTAGGACAGAATCTCTGTAGGTAGACAGAACAACCACAAAATTCCTATTGATGGGAAAACACCGTCATAGACACCTTCAAGACAATTGTCAGATAAGGAAAATCCTAAAGAAAATATAGGGATGGGGGAGAGGTCAGCTAGGTGAATCAGTGGATAGAAAGCCAGGCCTAGAGGTCTTGGGTTCAAATACGGCCTCATATTCTTTCCAGTTGTGTGATCCTGGGCAAGTCACTTAACCCCAATTGCCTTGTCCTTACTGCTGAGGGAGGGAGGGAGGGAGGGAGGGAGGTAGGGAGGGAGGGAGGGAGGGAGGGAGGGAGGGAGGGAGGGAGGGAGGGAGGAAGGGAGGAAGGAAGGAAGGAAGGGAGGAAGGAAGGAAGGAAGGAAGGAAGGAAGGAAGGAAGGAAGGAAGGAAGGAAGGAAGGAAGGAAGGAAGGAAGGAAGGAAGGAAGGAAGGAAGGAAGGAAGGAAGGAAGGAAGGAAGGAAGGAAGGAAGGAAGGAAGGAAGGAAGGAAGGAAGGAAGGAAGGGAGGGAGGAAGGAAGGAAGGGAGGGAGGGAGGAAAAGAGGGAGGAAGGGAAGAAGGAGAAATAGCAGTTATAGATATAGGTATAAGACTGGAAATTCCTAGTTTCCTCCAAAGATAAATGTGAGTTGGCAAACATAAACCATAGGCAAACTAAATAGTTGAGTCTGACATCCATTGTGCACAATGGTGGAAATGAGACCAGTCTCATGTTTCTATAATACAACCTCATACAAAAACATACCTTAAAAGTCCAGAGGGAAAAGCCTGTAGGCAAAATGGGGGGATAAGAATGGGTTCTGTTTTAAAAATGGGTCAGGCATGTTAGTATCTCTGGTACCTTTTGGATGACTGAGGTGAATATGTTTCTTCTTGTCTCCAACTTGATTTACCCACAATGTTTATATCATCAATTAGCTACCATATTCCATGATTTTGTCAGATATTGTCAAGATTCAGGTGTGGAAAACTTGAAAGTTGGATGGTATATTCTGAAATTTGCATCAGTTGCAGAGTCTTATTACAGAGTTTGTTCTATACTCCAATCTCATAATATGGGCAAAGTGGTAAAGGAAAACGGAGAATATAGGTACCCCTACAAATGGGCCCATTCTTTAGCCTACAAACAGACTTCATTCAGATTACATTCAGAAACAAAGATAAATACTCTGCATAATTTTTAAAAGCTAAAATGCAAATCCAATTTTAGTTATAAAATTGATGATGTGAAGCATCCAGACTCAAAAGGGCAGTAGAGGATCATGAAGATCATTTAAACGAAGCTCCTCATTTTATGCTTAAGGGAAATTAAAACCGAAGAATAATAGTGATTTGTTCAAAGTCACACAAATAATTAGGGCAAAAGTGAGATGCGTATCCTCAATACCAATTCAGTGTTCTTTCCTACATTACCATGATTACTTCCAGATGCCAAAGGTTAAAAAGAAAGTTGAACTTCTAAACTCTATATCATACTGTTATGTAACTGAACAGGAAATAAACATTTTAACATGATTCTTAATTTTTAATCTCCTAATTAATAGTATATCTAAACAACTTCCAGACACAAGTACAATGCACTTGAGATTTCGGGTGGGGGGGGGTAGGGGGATGATAAAATCATAGCTTTTTTTTTAATTCTGCCTTCTACAAAAGGGTTAGTCTGCCAAAAAGGTGGATGGGTAGTCAAAATTCCTACATATTATGGGCTTGCAATTAAACAACGTTTACAATGAATTTTTTAAAAATCTCATTAAAATTTGTTTATATGTTACTTTAAAATGGCATGCCCTCATAAAAGAACCAGCCCTTTTAGAGAAGTTGATGACAAAAATGGAGATTTTTCTCATTCAAAATTCTCTGGGTGGTAAAATTCTGATTGCCTGTGACACAATTATTTTACAATTTTAGTTCACACTTGACTGTCAACAATAAAGATCTGGAAGAAAGGTGTGAAGTGAATTAGTAAATTCACTGAGAAATGTTTTGATTAGGAAAAAAGAGATTTCAGGATTTCGAGTAGACCACTAGCATCAAATCCAACTTTTATCCCTTTTTTAGCAACTAGATGTGAGGAAATAAGAGATAAGAGCAGGATAGTTGGAAAGGTCTTTCCCTTGATTAGCTGGGAAGAAACAGAGAAGAGTCTTTCTCTCACTGAAGATCTACAGTTGAAGACACTGGCTAAAGAAGAATAAAGATCATAAAAGCTATAATGTCCCAATAAGCTACAGAAAGAAGCTTTTAATCAGATCATATTTCCCTAAAAATTCTTTTTTCAACTCAAACTGAGATAAAAACAGTCCAATCAAGGACAGTAAATCAGGTTATAGAGTAGTTATTGCTGTTGTCCAGTCATGTCTGATACTGCTAGGCTCCAATTGGGTTTTTCTTGGCAAAGATCCTGGAGCAGTTTGCCATTTCCTTCTCCAGATCTATTTATGTAGGAAGAACTCATGGTAAACAGACTTAAGTAACTTGCTTAAGGTCACACAGCTAGTACATGCCTGAGGCCAAATTTGAACTCAGGTCAGCCTCCAGGCTAAATGCTTTATCTTTTGAGCTACCCAGCTGCCCTTCAGGATTAGAGGAAAAGGTAAAAGTTAAAGATTAGTAAGATGGGATCTAATTATGCCTAGGTGATTGTTTTCTTTCAAATTCTGCTTTTTCATATTATTAAAAAGTGTTTAAGTTCAATTGTTCTGATAAAATATTGATTAAAAAAAAACTTTAACTTAACCATACCAAACACAAAGTCTGCCTTCTTGAAACATTGAGCCATGATCAAGATACAACCACTTCCCTGGCTGACGGTATTAATTGCAGGCAAAGTACTACAGTGAAAATGAAAACCTTCATGAGCACCAAGACTATAGACTCATCTGTCAAGTGATGACAGCTCACACCATTATGTAATAAGTGTTTATGTTCAAAGGTAAACTGCATCACCCCCATTTCATCTGGGAAGTGTCATCTCTGAAGTCAGGGGGAAACAGAGGAGTCATGAAATGCATAGGTCTAATGTTTAAATAATTTCACACCACAGAACCAAAAAGGAAATGATATACAGAATAATACAATTACATAACACTAAGTGCTTTCTGTATAAAAACAATTTGTTACCTCATTTGCATATGAAGCATTATGCATATGAAGGGAAGTTGAGGCAAAATAAGGAGTCATGAAACATGTAAATCTTTAAACAAGCTATCTCTTTATTATCAGTGCTATGAAAAATAACTTTGGCCATGTTAGTTGTATATAGTTATACTTTCAGATTAAATAACATTTAATCCAAAGTGCTAAGAAAATGCAAATGCTTATGAATACATAATTTTGAAAATCCTGACTTGACAAAATGCAACAGTTTTTTACAGAAAGATAAGGGCATGGAATAAGGAAGATCTGAGGTCAAAAACACTTATTAGCTGTGCAACTTTGGGAAAGTCTCTAAATCTGTTTGTCCCCAGGTTCCTATAAAATGAGGATAATAGCCTACCTCACAGATTTGTTGTGAGGATCAAATGAAATTTTGTAACATGCCTGGCACATAGAAAGTGCTTCATAAATGCTCATTCCTTTCCACTTCCCCTACTGTATATATAGCTACAACCTAGAAGAACTTAGTAGAGAGTCTTAGGGTGCTCAGATATTAGACAAAACTTTGTCCACAACCAGAGGAAATCAGAGGCTGAGATTTTTGTCATTTAGGTAAATGTGACCTTGTTTCTTTTATCTCTTCCTATCTCGATCTTGGTTTCTTCAAGATTATTTTGCCACTCAGCAGAGACTGTACAAGAAGACATCGCTTTATAAGGGGAGATTGCTTGTTAATTCTAGATTGCATGCATGCCGAAGAAATGCCAGTGTATCATATTATATACTATATAGACATAACTAGGCTCTCCTGGTAAGAGTAGAGAAAGTATTTAGAAGCATCTCTGGATTATCTGGACTTTTACATGTCTGGATTGTGCTTAGTTCCATTCATTCATTCATTCATTCATTCATTCATTCATCCATTCATTCATTTAACTCTGGATAAATATATTTGAATTGTCAACGAATTGAACTTAAAGAAGATATCAAGGGGCAGCTGGGTGGCTCAGAGGGCTGAGAGCAAGACCTTGAGATAGAAGGTCCTAGGTTCAAATTTGGTCTCTGCTACTTCCTAGCTGTGTGACCCTAGGCAAGTCAATTAACTCCCAATGCCTAGCCCTGACTGATCTCCTGCCTTAGAACCAATACATAGTTTTGATTGTAAGACTGAAGGTAAGAAGAAGAAAGAAGGAAGAAGGAAGTAGGAATTAGGAAGAAGGAAGAAGAAGCAGAAGAAGAGTTTAAAAAAAGATCTTTCGTCTTTTTATTATATTATGTATATAAAAATGCTTATTTTATTGGGTATTTAAGTTCAGAATGAAAATAAAATGTTTTAAAAGTGGAAAAAAGATAGATATTGAGCATATATGGTGGGAAAGCTAGGATTGTTAAAAGTAGTAAGTCTAAAGTTAGAGTGTCTTGGGTCCTAAGTGAGTAAATATTTTACTGTCTGTTATAGCTCAATAGAAATATGAAAAATTATCAGCTGCTGGGAGACCCTTTAGCTCATCTCAAATAAATTCATATTTTGAATTTATATGAATACAATAGAAGAAAAGTGAGCAGTTCAAAAGTGATGTTAACTGATCAAACTAAAAACCAAGAATATTTAATCTTTCAGATGGGAAACATAGTTAAGATACAAGAGAGGCAAATAATTTTGGATCACTCACATTGTTTACCAATGATGTCTTAAAAAAAAAAAAAGACAACCATGGGAGATATCATTCTTGGTTTTCTAAAAGTTTTGAGAAAGATAGAAGTATCCAGTAAAAAATGTGTTTCCTTTCTCTTCCTCTTTCCCAAGAAGATGTCTTCCAAGTACACCTGATTTTTTTCTATTGAAAATATTTTTATTATTAGTTATCATATATAGAAAAGAATTATATTGGGAATATTTACAAATAGTTGGCTATTTAAAACCTTGGTCACTTGTATACACTAAACTCTCACTCATTTTTCAAAGAAGCAAATCATCAGGGAGATGTTACAATTATTTCCTTGAGAACAGAGTCTTTAAACAGGAAGGGGTATGGGATACACTGGAATGCTCCCCCTCTTCGTCTCTACATCTTGGCTTCTCTGGTTTCCTCTAAGTGCCAACTAAAATCTCACCTTCTACAGGAAATCATTCTCAATCTTTCTTAATCCCTTCAATGAATACTTCCAATTTATCCTGTATATATCTTGTTTCTACATAGTTGTTTGCATATAGTCTCCCTCATAAGACTGCAAGCTCCTTGAGAGCATGGCCTGTATTTTGCCATCTTTGTTATCTCCAGTGTATAGAATAGTGCCTAGCACATAGTAGGTAATCAATAAAATGTTGAGCAATTGACTTAAAACCTTCACAATTGGGCAGCTAACATATATTATTAGACATTTCACTTTACTCTTCTACTCTATGTACTCTACACCAGCCAACTTAGCCTATTTGTTATTACCCATACAAAATATTCTACTTCCCACCTCTTTACCCTTACATAGTGCCTGTCCTCCATCCCTAGAATGCTCTCTTGACTCACTTGCATCTCTTAAACTTCTTAATTTCCTTCAAGGTTTAGTTCAAGTGCCACCGCCTACACAAGGCTTTCCTAATCATTTAAGACTTCTCACTCTCTCTACCCTTGAAGAGACTATGCAAAACCTTCTTTATGGACATTTTTTAACTTCAGTATGTTCCCAATCCCTTTCCTTGAAACTTCAACTTCAACCAAGTATAATGGAAGTTTCATGAGGGCCAGAACTGCCTAACTTTGGTCTTTATAGCTACCGTGCTTTGGACAAAGTAAGCAATTAAAAAATGCTTGTTG